>NC_134700.1:164785771-165098271 GCF_043290135.1 Rhipicephalus microplus | reverse complement strand
TTAAAAGGAATTCGCCCCCCACGGCAGCCGCCTGAGAGCTCGAAGAGCTATAGTTGAACAGCGATCGCTCTCAAACCCTTCCAGTGGTAGTGCCGTGGGGTCGCTTCTAATTTAGTGTTTATCTATGCTAA
Organism: Rhipicephalus microplus; assembly: GCF_043290135.1. Lineage (NCBI taxonomy): Eukaryota > Metazoa > Arthropoda > Arachnida > Ixodida > Ixodidae > Rhipicephalus > Rhipicephalus microplus. Next base: position 165,098,140 of record NC_134700.1, on the reverse strand, counting down.
ACATTTCTATGCGATAGCGTTAAAAAGCTCAGTCAGGCGAAATTACGGAGTCGGTATCGGCGTCGTTGGCTGTGAACGAGAAATAATCGTCGTTGCGTGACCAAAAAAAACAAGCATATGTGCGTAACAAAAAATTGGGAAAGATGCCAATAAAATAAAACAAAATAATTATTGTCCCGAGTGGGGATCAAACCGTGGTCGTTTGCGTGACAAGCGGGTGTTCTATCATACAGCCATGTCTCTGTTCCTGGCTACAGTGAAAACACTTTCCTCCTCTTGAATATACAGTGAAGATAACTTTCATATTTTAAAACCACGCGTGTACTGTATACATACACCACGGAGCATAGTGCAATAATGCGTGGTACAAGCTTACATTGCTATTGGGGGGTCAGTACATGAAATTAACAACTTCATAGTTTAAAGCCAGTCAGCTATTACTAAAAATACACACGCTACTGCAGCCTTATGGTCACGTAGTGCGTGCACAGGCAGTTTGAAAACATTTCATACACCAAGTGCTTGAAGTGCGCACTCGGAACAGAATATCACTATCGTGTTTAACTTTTAAACGCGAAGCTTAAGGCTCCCCAATTTATCGCTCTTTCTTTTTTCTACGGGACCGTTCCCCCGATGCCAATCTTTTTCCTTTTAATAGAACCAAACCATCTCGCAGCACGAAACTGTTGATATGTGAATTTACAGAAGCATGAAAACACTGTGCACACTGACACAGAAGCAAACACTGTGCACATTGACACAGTACGTTGTGTGCAGTATGAAAATAATTAGTATGACCACGACATATAATTTTTTAAGTAATGCAATCACTTACGTCATTTCGGATAGCTTTCGTATCATGGCTCACTTACGCACAGGTTCTGACGCAAGTGTTGCATCTGTAAATGCAGTTTCTCTAACTTCGGAATGTACTCGCAAAGATCGGAAATTGTACTTTGCTTCTTCTGTTTATCAGCTGGTGATCGTGTGGCCAGTGAGGCACCTCGAAGTGGCCACTGCTTTTGGCATTATCTTCCAAGAGAGATCTTTCACCGCGTGTTATTGGCCACTCGTGAATTTTATGTCGGTATACTTGCAGGTAGCCACGAGCGCCGGGCTTCTGACGGCTTACTCGCTGTCCGGATTTCCCTGGGAAGTGCAGGCGGGCGGTTGCGCCCTCACAGCCGTCCCCATGCTGGCGATGCAGCGCTACATCGTCGAAAACCCGCGCTGGCTGCTTGCACGGGACCGCTCTTTGGACGCTGACACGGCTGTGTTTTGACTGTACGGCATCGACCCGCCCGCTGACTTCCGACAGCGCAAAGTCGAGGGCGCCTCGGACAAGCAGAGACTTGCAAATGCCAGCCGATGGCCGAAGGAAGCCAGGTGAAAATATTTTGAAGACTACGTCTTGCGTGGCCTTTAACACTATCTATTTGTAAGAGGCCCGGGCCCGATCGATATCGATTACTGATTGAATATAATTTGTCTCTAGCAGAGGTATTCTTTGATTACTTAATGTGTGTAATCGCATGTCACCTACAGTGACAACTTTTACCTGACCATTGACTGATTTCTTAAGGTCGGTTAAATTATAGCTAAGTAGCACAATCGCTCAACATTTTAAGCTAGTAATAGCGTCGGCTATCGATTGTTTGAACTGCCTTCCTTTTATACAACATAAGTTGCATGGCTGAGTTGAATAGCCATCATTTTTTTAATGCGGAGTGCTCCACGGGCGTGGCCTTTCGTCCATCCATACATATCTTGGGGCGTCGTAACGTTCACCGTACTACAGGTGCGCGGACCTACTATACAGGTCATTACAAGGCTAGAAAGGATTGACCCTGGCTTGACATGAACAAATGAGGTTTGTCGTAATATAATTTACAGAAATAACCAGGAAGACGAAAATCTTTCGTGCACATGCGGCTGACTCCAGCAGGGTACCAGAGAAGGCATCATGGCCTCGCTGAGCGAGAGAATAGTCTGACAATGATTTTACTTTAATGTATTTCTGTTGTAATTGCAATTTTTTGATGTATGGCTCTTTCAAAAACAATCGCAGGAATTTCACGGCTTGTCTGCTACTGTACCTTCTTCAGAACATCTCCTGCGCTCAACTTCGCCTGCTTCGAGCTGTGCAGGTGATGGCCGGCGCAGTGGCAGACGTGCCCCCACAGGCCTTCGCTATGTTCCTAATCATCTTGCACATAGGATGCGCTACCTTAGCCATTACCGTTACAAAAAAAGCCAGTCGACGTGGACTGCTTGGTCTGTCGGCCTTCTTGGTCGCAGCTGTTTTGTTCATACTGCGACCACTGGATCATCTTGGCTTCATGTAAGCAATCTCCTATTAAATAACACGGACTTTCTAACGTGTGCACGTAGCTCCCTCCAACGTAATTTGACAATTTGACGGCATGCCTACAAACGAAAATTTTGAAGAACCTTGTCTGTGTGAGAAATAACTGTATATACCACGCATTGTGAGAATCATTGATATGCGAAACAGTCTGTGGATATAGCCGCTTAACCCCGCTTTCGGTTAGGTATTACCAAGACCACATTTGCTTAATTTCTGCTGTTGCGTGCATATATATCAAGGGCTTAGCAGGCATACCGACTACACTCTGCCCCCTACGGAATAGTTGTTTTTTTGTTTTTCTTTGGCGCAATGCAAACACTCTAGTTGCAGCACACACTTCCGTTTTCGAAACAAAGTGCAAGTACAAATAGCGTTCGTCGGAGTTTTTCTTGACGGGGTGAGTAGTGCCGAACAATATCTTGAATGGCAGAAGCACATGCGTACAAATCAACAAGTGCAGAGTTACAGCAGGAGAGCGATCTCTAATATATGATACGTTGGACCCCCAGAAATAATGTTTTGATGCCTATTTTCTCTCACCTGAATAGATGTTGAGTGAGAGACAGCTGTGCGACATACCCGCGTACAATGGGGCATGTTATGCCCCTATACGATTAACAGGGACTTTCGCAAAGGGTTTAAAGACGTAGACGACAGGTTTGTCATGATATTCCTGCCGTTAGCTGTTAGTTGTGCTCATGGTTCAGACATCATCGTCCCCCCCCCCCCCCAAGAAATATTCCAGATTTAGTATAGACCAAATCAACGAGGAGACCATTAGAGCATCCTGGCGTAGGCGTCTAGAAGAACAGAAACGGTTAAAAGGCTCTTGGTACAAAAAGAAATCATACGATCAATTCGTAGGTAGGGGTGATCATAATTTCCTTACTGGATGATTTTCCATTGTAACTAACTATTCCGACAGTGGCAAAATATATGCCAATAACTATATATATATATGCCATACATGCCGAGATATCATGTCTTATTGTGATATGCAGGCCTGTCTATTCGAAGCGTTACAAATTGTTGTTTGACACTGATGCTCCTAATACACGTAGCTTGAGCCCGACATCGTTCGCAATGAATTTGTAAAATAAAAGTTTTGTAAAAACTATTGAAAAACGTGACATCATTTAGGGTATACGTCTTTAACAGTTTATTATAGGCCGTGCATATAGAAACGACCCATCAAATTTTATGGTAGAGACCCTTGCTTTAACAACGCCAGCATTCGGTCCTTTAGTGAAAACGTTGAAAACGTTGTCGAGCTTTTTAATGCCTGAGGTTGTTTAATCAACGGAGCTCACACTGCTTATCAGATAGTGACAGGCTGATAAGCATGTAACTGCATATAGGCATACCCGAGTCATTAGAGAGAGGGGGGGGGTCTAGGCAGGAGCAATATATACAAAAAGAAGTAATTGTGTTGGCGAAACCGATATTTAGGAGCCATTTAGTCCTTTTCGTGCTGTATAAGAACGCTGTACTGTTCTCGCATGATGTTTTCGCACATAAGTCAAACCATGTGGTTTCACGCAAAATCAATTCTGCCAAGTTTCTGGCACAATGACACTTTTGCGCATCCTCTCTTTTCTCTTCCATTAATTCATTGTGGTAAACAAAATTCTGAACAACTTTCGTAGGTTCGTAAGGTGCGCAAGTTTGTTTGTTCATTCAATTTAAAACTTGTAGCCTACAGAAGTGACTGCTGGCAGATAGGTTTGAGTAACACTTCGTCCGCTTCCATTTTACCCTTCTCTCTTTCTTCCTAATACGGAATGACGCTTCTGCCACCGGGACCTAGGTAACGCTTCTCTCAGTTTTCGTAGAGTAGGTGTAATACTGTGCAAGTAACACCCCCTGAATGGGGGCCTTTAAGGAAATAAAACTGAACTGAACTGAACTGAACAAGTGTATGTCCGGAAAAAGACATTCAGAGGAGCTTCTCATCAATATGTTGATTTCAGCGAAATGTTTCTTGAGTGGCTGGTTTCCTTCGAGTTTTGCAAAAAATTAAATATCGATATATTTATGCGTGCATTGAGTACTGTAAAATATTCTGTGAATAAAATAAAATAAAGTGCTTCGCAGGCGTTAGCCCTCTACAGTAAGGAAAAAATGGCTTACTTGGCTCCCGAAATAGTAGGCTGAAAAGCGGCATACCTTTGTCCGATCTTTTTAAATGTGCATATCTCTTCTATTTATCTTATTACTCGTACATACTGTCGAAAAGATTAAACAGGCTACAGTCTTTAATGTGTAAATGTTTTCATCTTGGCAGAAATTATTGATTAAATCAAGAAATACTAGAGATTTCTCAGTTGAGCAGGAGATGTTAAAAAAATCATATTCATTTACAAGGCGGCTGCACCGAGATTCATCCACACTTCCTTTATTTTCTATTATAAGCAAAAAAAGCAACACTTCTATTCAAAAATGACCACTATGCATACTGATTTCTGGACAGAGACTGGGCTGTGGACAAGGACTCCACCACTGCCAGCTGGACGGTTTTGCTTTCGGTGGGCCTGCTCGTGCTGGCTTACTCGGTGGGCTTGTGCCACATCCCCGTACTGCTCACCGGCGAGCTTATTCCTCTGCGGCGGCGATACGTCGGCTCCTCGTTCGTGTGGGCGTCGCGGTGGTCGCTGACCTTTGTGATGATCCACTTCGACGAGGACGTGCTCGCCGCTTTCGAGAACAGGGAAACGCTGCTCACGCTCAGCGTGGTGGTTGCAGTGGTGGCGGTCACTGCAATTGCTCTCATCCCCGAAACCGAAGGACGCACGCTGACGGACATTCATAGATGACCGCCTGACAGTCCGTCGGCCGCGTCGTACGCGCCGTTGCTCCACCTGGCCCAAATATTGGTTTGCCGCTGCAACTTGGAGTAGGCAGGAAGTAATATGGTTTACGGTGTTAAGCCGAGTATCTTCTATATAATTATGTTGCTAATTTCTACGTCTTTCATGCATGAAATATTTCTTTTGCAGTCCTACTGCGTCTGTTCATTATTCCATCAGTGAGGTAATTGCTACCCTGTCTATTTTTCACTTAACCTCAATGCATTTTAATAGAGGCCAAAGCCTTGCTTTCGGTCGCAACATAAATTGTTATATATAGAACTCCTTGTTTTTGTGCCTGCACTGTGGCCAATCGGCACAGAGTACGTATGAACTTCATTCAGTGAACAATAAAGAGCACTATAAGAATTTTCATCGATAGAATAGGATGCATTGCTTCATTACGATTAAGTTGAAAAACGTTCACCTGAATATATATATATATATATATATATATATATATATATTTTGACCAAGGCCCTCCTATCGAAACGGTAGTAAACAGTGCGTTTTTTGTGTTGGAGACCTTTCTTGGAGTTCTTTGATGATTCGTTAGAATCCCAAGGAGATTCAGGCTACAAGATGTGCCATGGTTCAGCTCTTCGGATAACTTCGACTACCTTGATTTCATCGGCGCACTGATAGAACATGAGCCCAACAGCATTTCGCCACCATCGACAGTCGACCGCCGTAACTGCAATCGAGGTCGAAAATTTTGGGTCTGAAGTCGATCACCATAAGCACTGGGCTACCACTGCTTCCGAAGCCTATCGAAGCACATCTAATTAATGGGTAAGGAAACAACTTCTAGGGGTTCTAGCGAATTATACAATTCTCACACATATTGAACATTAATCTTATGCCACTTAAAAAACTATAAGTCCCCCAAAATGTCTATGAACATAACTTTGTAGAACTTTTCTTGAAACGTTCGGTATGCGGTGCTGCCTTTATTGTCACACCTGCACTTTGCATTACTACGCCATGCTTGTCTGTCATACCTAAGATCACTTCCCATTTTTCTCTTTTCTTGAAGCGTTCGGTATGCGGTGCTGCCTTTATTGTCACACCTGCACTTTTCAGTACTACGTCATGCTTGTCTGTCATACCTAAGATCACTTGCCATTCTTCTCTGTTTGGTGTGCGTGTGTGCGTGTAAATGAGTGATTGTTTGTGTGTGTGTGCGTGCGTGTGTGCGCGCGGGCATTTTAAATGCTAAAACCCACCCTTCGTCAAAGGTGTGTCTACATTGCAGGGTTTGCAAGTGTTACCCATTACTTCGCGAAACAAGGGTGCATAGGGATGGGACAGTGAGAGAAGTTGCTGAATCCTTTTTTCTATATACACAAGTATTGCGACACGTGTGTTGCGATGTCTTCGGTGACTTTCCACCTACTAGACATAAATTATCTCGCTGCCAACCCCTAAATTTTCATGGCGTATTTATTTTGCTAGTTATATACGTGTATCCTTCAATAAACTTTCAGTTGTTAGTCTGCGCTTGTGTGTGTGCCTTCTCTCTTTTGTCGCTTTTTTGCGCAGTTTTGTAGTTATGAAGTACCATTTCGCCCAGCGTTCAGTACTCTAAGCTCTTTGTGAAGAATATCTTCGCGGGAGCATCTGCGTGGCCCGCTGATCCTGGTTGATATGGGAAAGCGGCGCTGGATAGGTGGCGCACCGAAAAAGAGCACCTGGCGGAGAGTCACGCCACAACTCAGCTGCTTGCACCCAGACAACCGGCCACTCTGAGAGCACGCGCGTGAGCCGCTGCCGCGCTTCATTTCGAAACGAACAGCTCGAAAAGCCATTGCGCCAGTAATACTGCACTGTGGTTTAGAAAAATAACCTGGTCCGAAGGCTACTGTCACATAAAAAGGACTAAAAACTGGAGAGAAGCCCTGCAAAGTTGACTGCGTCTATACACATGATATTGAAGGGACAGTGCTGTGCTGTGATATGGAAACTACCTCGCCCTCTTTTTTTCGGTTGCGTGCTAGGTTTCTGGCTAATGGTAATGCTTGCTGACATGCCCCCATTGATAAGTCCGTACTGCGACGATACCACGCTGCAAAACATCTCCGGTAAAAAACAAAATCAAAAGCAGAGTAAGTGGTAGCTGCGTCATTTTTTCTTTCTGTCATCGTTTAAACGCCTTGTCTGCGGTATCTATGCCCGGGGACGTTCATCAAGCAACCCATCGTGGCATCATAGCACGTGTGGTGTCATGCTGCTATTTTTGAGGACGCAAGATTAGCGAACATGGCGGCCGCGCTTCGATGGAGGTGAATTATAAAAAGAACACATGTGAACCAAGATATATGTGTGCAACGGAGAACCCCAAGTGGTCACGATCTCGGTACGCCCACTACAGCGAACCTCAAAATGATATCTTGATTGGCACATGAAAGCCTAGCAATTATAGATGTTGAACAGACAACTTCATTTCAGGCCGACACAGGCAAGCGGAAAAACTGAATCTGTGTGTTTGGTGAACAAAAGAAAGAGTAAAAATCGAAGATATTCGATACTTCTCTAACAAGGCATAAATTTCGACGTTACTTAGTCCCGGTAGCCAGTGAGAAAAAATATTACCGCATCGGCTGACTCCAGAAAGCTAAGTTTCAAGTATAGTGCTGCTTAGTTCGTCACAAGAACCCAGTCTTTTGCACAATTTAAGTGAAACAGAGGCATCTCGGCATCGAGTGTTCACCGCGAGCATCTTTTATAACAGCTCTGAGGCGTAGGTGAACGTGGCCCCGCGCAAGTCTCGTGGACAAGACAGCTTTCCTTCACATGCAACTGTTTATAAAAAAAAGACTATCTCATATCATTCACTTCACGCGGTGGCATCAGATGAAGTTTGGTGGTGGTGGTCAGATGGATGAACGCATTAAAACTTCGTTAGTCCTGAAGTGCGTGACTGAATGCTTAGTAGGCCAGATAAAAAAAAAAGTTCCGTAATCTCTCTCTTTCTCTTTCTCTCTGTATATATATATATATATATATATATATATATATATATATATATATATATATATATATATATATATTCGTTTACAACGCCGGCAGAGAACGCCGGTGGAGATTGAGTTCACAAGTTTAGAAAGCTCCGGGTTATACTCTTTCCACAAGCTTCAAGTTCGTTCTTCAATTACTTGAAGCCATTTTCACCTAATGTCATGATTTCCAATTTACAATGAATATAAACGACATAAAAACAATGCTTCTATGCTTTTCTAGGTCTCACTAAATTTGCACATGTGTCTTATAAACCTTGTCGTATTAGTGTGTGTTCGTCAATCTGAGAAATATTGCGCCACGAAGCGTGATTTCCGACTGTACGTATAGGCGTCGACACCTCGGGGAGGGGTGGTGGAATCCGAGAATGCAACTTTTAAAACAGGGGATGGACTTGCAGGATGCAATTCACCTAGAAAACTGCAATGCCAAAAAAGTACTGTATATGCTAATAAAACACAGATGCATCCTTTAGAAGAATAACGAATTCAAGAAGTGCTGTTGTAGTCGATTTCAAACAGCTAGCTTGTTGAAAGCAATAGAACTAGACTTTCTTAAGGCAACCTAATAAAAAAACCAAGTCTCAATTCATACCTAATTTACTGCACATTGCAGTGCAGTAGCTAAATCTAAGCACTCTAATAAAGAAAATCTCTGCAAAGCAGAAGTTAGGTTCCACGTACTTTTAGAAAAGCGTCATGGAAGCGTGTAGCTTTATCATCTTCGGCGTAGTCCAGGGAAAGTTCAAGATGAGGCTTTTGCCGCCACTTTGGAAATACTTGCTGGCACGAGCAGCACTTTTCGACGCCGTCAGAATGCCTAGCGGAAAATTACATTTCGATTGATTACAACAGAAGTGATCGAGATGGTCTTCGCAGGTCCATTTCTGGCGATATGCGATTCCGCCTGCAGATCGGGGTGATATCAGCAAGATAATTTCCGTGGTGGGTTGGACGTGTACGATCACAAATCAGATATGTATACGAGCTGAAAATAGAAATGTATCACGAGGTTTCTCGCCACATCACACCTGCAGCCGATACGACGCCCACATGCTCCCGCTATGCCAATAAGTTGTTAAACTAGACTAGTGCCTATCTAGAACATCTTAATACCAAGCAAAGTAGCTGGAACAACTGTACCGCAGCTAATTCACTTATAAAAGCATCGCCTTTGCCGCGCAAAGCAGCACATAGGATTTTACTAGCGTCAATTTCTACTTACTAGCGTCTAGTTACTTATTTTACTTACTAGTGTCAACTTCTACTAAAACCGTTGTAATAATTGCTTTTCAGTGGTATTTTACAAATGATAGTAGTCTTGTCAAAATATCGTTTATCTAGTGTGTTTTTATGGTTGATAGCTGGAATTTCTATTGTAGCAACAAAGAAATCATGATTTAATTGACTCAGAGAAGCAAGACATTCATATTCATTGCTGTAAGGGTGCATATATTTTAATTGACACATAGAATAAAAGTCGGTGCTGGGCTTTCTGCGTCGTGATTCGCGAGTTGACAAGTCGGAGAGAAAGTGTCCTTCGAAAGAAGAAGTGGAGCTTACCCGACCTCTACCGCAGACTTTGAATTTGCTGCATACCCCTGTTTTACAGGCCTGACTCACAGTGAAAACGAGTTGCCACAGTGAACCTGCATTCATGCTTCCCTTTGGTCGTGTCTCGTCATATGAGTCTGACGTGTGCACAGGTGCACAAATACTCGGCCATTAGAAACACTGCCACCTGTAGACTGTCGGTTTATACTTCCTATTTTTGTGCACACGTGTAATTTACACTGATGTCACCAAAAATGAAAAAAATGAAAACATTCGAGAATGATCTTTCTATTAGCCTTCGGCGGCATTTTTTACAAAAGCCCCAGGTTGGTTTGCCCAACTGGTGCATCATCTTTTCTTAGCGCTGTAGGAGGCTGGTTGGATGAATAGATACTACGAGCCTCCCATGTATAACGAGGCGGTGACATGTGTGACGCCAGGCTCTACGAAAAATATTTCCCTGTTGAGTATAAGGTGGCCTTTTGCGATGGAGGCGGAAATGTTGTAGGCCCGTTTACTCAGATTTAGGTGCACGTTAGAGAACCCCAGGTGGTCAAAATTCCCGGAGCCCTCTACTACGGCGTCTCTCATAATCAAATGGTGGTTTTGGGACGTTAAACCCCACAAATCAATCAATGAGTATAAGATGGCATAATGCCATGTCAGCTTTGAATAAATCTATCTTATCGTAGAACCAAAATTTCGCGGCATATCCACGAATTTAACAATGATGGGCAGCCGAAGCAGTGGGATCTTTGGGAGTTACCATTAATGACCCCGTGAGATTGAACACTCACGTATGTGCATGAATATCACAGTGGTGTACAGTTATATACAATGTTTAAAAGTAATAAACTGTACGTTGTATGGAGTTGATTGATTGATATGTGGGGTTTAACGTCCCAAAACCACTATATGATTATGAGAGACGCCGTAGTGGAGGGCTCCGGAAATTTAGAGCACCGGTTGTATGGAGTTGTGAATTGCGTTTTGCCTTCACTATTATTAAGGGGGGGGGACTGCTTTTAAATGAAGAGAATAGAAAAGTGACCCCCTTAATTGTCTCTCAGGGGGAGGACACCTCAACAGTAGCTCACATGGGATGAGGGTAAAGAAGGGATTAAAAGGATAAGATTAAAAGGTAAAGAGATAGAGAGAGAGAGGAAGGAGAGAGCGAGGCGCAGGGACAGCGAACGACGGAAGTAAGGAAGATGGACAAGCTTGCAGCAGTCTAAGGACAGGGTACCATTGGCGAGAGCTCTTGTCGGCGTCAGGAGATGGCGTAGGGCTAATCCAGTCGGCCATAGCTACGCTGTCGTCGTCGTCGGCGACCGGCGTCAGGAGGTGGCGTAGGACCAACCCAGTCAGCCAGAGCTGCACTGTCGTCGGAGATCGCGAGGGCACAACCGTTCGGCACGGAATCCAGTGAGCGAGTCTCCTTTACTATTACTACTTTGTCGTATCGTATACCTAGCGTGAAGTTGGCAAATACGAGGTCTGCGCACGTTCCCCTGGTTGTTGTTGATTGCTTCCAATCATACGAAATGCATAACCATATCGAGACGTCATATTCTCCACAAGCCAGTCGGTGTCCGTGATCTCCGTTGTCGGGACGTATAGCGGGTGCCTTACATGTGCTGTGCCGTGATGGCAGAAGGAGAATGTGTGGTCTGGAACGCTCTTGTTCTTCTTCGTCATCAACGTCATCGTGAACGTTATCAGTGGCAAGCTACCACGATGGCGCGATAAGCCTCGACCACAAGAAGCTCCACCCCTTCAAAAAAGGACACGGTAAATTCACATCCCCGTTCTCTGCCCCTACATTATAATGGCCCTATCCTTTGTTCTGTTTATTTTCCCACCTTGTACTTCGCTTGTCGCGGTGGCCGAGTTCGTGAATGGAGTGCGTTGCTAACGCACAAAGAACAAACAAATGAGACGGTTAGTTCACGCTCCTCGTGTGTGTGTTCGTTTGTTCCCGAGTGGTCCAAATTACCGCACACCTCCACTACAGCGTCCTTCGTTATCATGAGGCGGTTTGGGGACCATAAATCGCATATAATATTATTAATAATATTATTATTATTGTATATTAGTATTATTATTATTATTACGTCTTTTTAAATTATATTTATGGTACGTTGAGGTATTACAACAAGTGTCGCAATTTTTTTTGAAGCAATACTCATCAGAAAATAATAATCTACAATATGAGAGAACAACTTTTCAGGCATATGTGAGCACTTTAAATAAAGTCCCATTTTCTTTATCTTTTTGTAAGTAAAATTTCATTAAAGTGGGCCTTACGCGAACGCTTTTAACTCAAGTCACACTAACCTTTAAAAACTATTTATTGTACAGACATAAAAAAAAGCTTTGGCTTATGCAATATACTAAAACAAATGTTATCTGACAATTAATGAAGACAGTGAATAAATCCACCCAAAAAGTATGCACTAGCATTAGGGGCCCGCAATGAGAAATGTTCATTAGGAAAGGAATTATGACTAATCGCGTACGGAAAAGTACCAGAAACATGACTTCTGAGAAAATCAACAAAACAGATTTGAGATCGATGCGATGCTCACAAAAGATGCTCAGGAGGAGTGGAACTTGCCAAATGGGCAGCCAGTTCCATCGTGTACTTATTACTGTGTATCTTATAGCTCGAGTGGCAAATCAGAATTTTTGTTTTCTAGCTCGTTATGTATCGTCACTGCCATGACGGGGCGCTTTCTCGCTGTGGTGCTGGTAAGCTTTTGCAGTGTAGAAGCCAGCCACGATCTACATTTGCCTAAAAATATTAAATATGCTTCGGCTCTCATTAGAGAAATGACAGACAGTGTCAACCAAAGCAAGTTTGATGGTTTTTAGGCTCACGTGCTTGCCATTAGGCGTGAACAACACATGCACCACGTTATACGTTCACGTGGTGAGAAGTTTATGACTTTTGTGCCTGAAAATGACGTGTTCACAAAGCCTTTGGGGCATTTTCACATGTTCACGCTTGATAAAAATACAAAATTCATAATAAAGCACACCATATCAAGTTAATCTAATGATGCAAACAAAACTGGCCCTTCCAGTTTCGGTTTCGTAGGTGGTGGGTCATAAAACATTTTTGCTTCGTTCTTTTGAAAAAAGAAAAAAACTGCGCAGACAAAAATTTTCTGCAGCAATATGATGGACAACGAATTTAGCATTGAACACGAGGAATAAAGATGACATTTTGAAAAAGAATAATGTTTTAACCTTGCCTCATACCTTGAACCCTAACAATTATTTATTTCGTGTGGGCTTTCCGCTTGAGGAGCACACTGTAAGTTTCAAGATGATGGTCATTGATGACGTGACATTACAATTCCTTGCTACAGATTTGTTCTTTTGCCCTAGTTGCGAAATAGTGCACAATAAGCAATCATATCGCTCTGTTGAGACAAGTTTCACTTTTGTGTTTTACTTTTTTTTGATAACAGACAGATCAGCCATGTTACTTTTCTCTATTTGTAAGGAAACACAGAGCACTAACTATAAGGTATTGTCATTTATCATGAATCGTGCCTTCCCTGTCATCTTGTAGTTATTCTGAAGGGCGAATCACTTTAGGTTTTAGGCTTGTCCATTGTCCAAGTTTGCAGGGACGATGACGCTGATGGTGTTGAAGAGTAACTGTATTCTAGACAACTCACTCTATTTCTGCCATAAATGAAAACGAAGATGAACGTGCACTCAACCACGAAAAGCAACACCGACACTCACAACAAACTACCCTGAAGGCGACAGCTCGCGAAGCAGTAGCAAAGCTGCAACACCGAAAACGAACTGCTACTCCGGAGTTAAGAGCACGGCATGCGGTGGCTCAACGTCTAGGCCGACAGCAAGCTACCCGGATGTGAGAGCTCGGGAAGCTGTGCTAAAACGGCAGCACCGACAACAAGCTACTGCTCCGGAGTCCAGGGTGTGGGAAATGGCAGCTCAATGACAAAAACAGATTGCATATATCGTACACACGCGTTCTCCCCGATTCGCATGCGCGAGTGGGCATTGTCAGGGTTGATTCACCCGACCGACCGACCGACCGACCGACCGACCGACCGACCGACCGACCGACCGACCGACCGACCGACCGACCGACCGACCGACCGACCGACCGACCGACCGACCGACCGACCGACCGACCGACCGACCGACCGACCGACCGACCGACCGACCGACCGACCGACCGACCGACCGACCGACCGACCGACCGACCGACCGACCGACCGACCGACCGACCGACCGACCGACCGACCGACCGACCGACCGACCGACCGACCGACCGACCGACCGACCGACCGACCGACCGACCGACCGATCGACCGACTTGATCGCACTGAGAACCACGCATTCGAGGCGAAAAGCAAGAGAAAAAATGCTTGAGGTCACGAGGCGCACGTGACATATTTTCTTCCCACCGCCATCCCTCTCTGTTTAGCTTCCAGCGCTTTTGTCAGGACGAGAAAATAGATTGCAGTTTCGTGCGACATATATTTGTGACTTCGCTCATGCTGGACAGATTGTAAATTTTTGTAACGGTGAATTCGTTGGCTGATAAGCTCCTTTAGTGAAATAATTCTATAGCTATTTGAAGAAGTGTTATATGGTCCTCCTAAGAATAACATACAGAAAACGCGCGATGCGACGGCAGAGACTCAGACCAGCACATGAGATTGGGAAGTTCTGCTGTATGACATGCCCGCAACAAACACGGTTCTGCGTTGATTGGCGGAACATGCAAGAGGCCTTTACCCTGCAGTGTCCACAGTCAGGAGGATGGTGATGATGATTATGGCTATGACCACGACATCCTTACTGATGAAACATTGTTATAAAGTCATCATCTTTCATCGGGGTCATGCTGTCGAGGTGAGGATAACGAAGTCATGCCACTGGCATAAACATATACCGTCTGCATCAGCCAAGGTTCATCGGCACCATCTCTCTATGTCGGGTCATACTGTGGAGACCACCACAATGGCGTCACGTTGACCACTTCATTTTTTTGCTTTACTGTCAACACCCTCTTGCAAAGTGTCCTTGTTGAACACGTGCGCCTTATGTAGAAGCCCCCATCTGCTCTGGTAGCTCACAGAAATCACCGCTTTCTGTTACAGAGCAAGAGGTGGCCAAGCTGATTCCTGAAAATAATTGCCCCATTACAGGTGTGCTTGATGTGCACGTTCAATAATCCCAAGTGGCTTGAATAAATTCAGTGTCCTCCTATACGACGTATCCCATAACGAATATCATTGTTCTGAACATCTGAAGCAGCTGTAGAAGTGATTAAATTCAATTTTTTGTACGGTGTCGCAAGAATGCACCAAGAATAGTGGCACCTTTTCGGTCATGAGACTGCACATCAGAAGGTATTTGCTTATTTTCACTCGTTTGTAAGGGCCTTCCATTAGTATTTACGTCGGGGAAACATGCCCTTGCGCATATTTTCAAGCTAATGGCTTCGGATGATGATAATGATCACGAGAATTGATGTGACGTATGTGGCTCACGCACACCCTGAGTGATTGGCCAAAAAATGAATAGCTGAAAGTAATGAACACATGAATTGCACGAATATTAAATATTTTTAGAGGAATCATTCAGTATTATTAGTGCTAATTTTCAAACTTTGTTTGAAAGCCACCCCAATTCAATGAATGTTTTCAACAGCGTAGCCGATATCTCTGCAGTGGCATAATGAAGTTCTCAAGGACAGAATATAACAACCAGCAATACAGTTTAACTAAATGGGGCTATCAGATATCATTTTTAAGTAAACAGAAGCAAGTGCACATTTCGCCTGGATCTTTCTAATTCCACTGCAGTGCTTGACCACAACGTCTGGTGCGTATAAATGATGCTTGAGAAACTGCAATATGCGAATAAATAGCATTGCAAGTAATTCTTCAGCTTTATTTTCTACCACTGCTATTTGCGCCTGATCTCATTCTTTTTTAAATATTTCTCTACCTTTCACTTTTGAATTTCGCGATCTTCCTTGTGAGTAGGTGCCATTATTCGTAACTTTCATCGTCATTACCAAGCAGCCTCACGCTCCTAAAAGCTGCACGCGTAAAGAAGAAGAGATGGAGAAAGTCAAGGCTGTCTTTCTTAAACTGGACTGGCTTAAAAAATCAAATGCGTGAGTACTTTACTGCATTTGTCGCGATCATGGGAGCACACTTTGGCAGTACAATGTCATAAAATTCTATATAAACGCAGAAAGGTCGCCCTTCCGATAGCAGTTTCGTGTTCCGTATCGAGTCTGCCTTGAGGGATGCTACTGCATTCTGTGTTTAATGTCTATAAGCAATGATTTTATTTTCTGTTCTCGATACTGCCAGCAGAAAGGGACTCACCTCACCGTAACAATATGCAATACGATGTGGTGTTGCTAAGTGAAACACCAAATACAACATTAGGAGCGAAGCACTTCATGTACTCTGCGTGCAATGATACTGTGCAGGTGCTTATAAAGCGAGGCACATTTGTATGATGGCTTTTAAGATATCAGTTTCATGGTACATGCAATGTAAGTTGGCCAAAAGCACTGAAAATGATTTGATAGGGGTAGGACGCTGATCTTGTGCCACTGAAATGCTCTAGCAGCTGGGTCCGAAGATGTTTTATCCACTGAGACGTGGGCGAGCTCAAACCATTGGCTCAAACTGATAAACCTTTTCCTGCAGTAGAGGTTGTTAAAAATCACCCAATATATGGCGTGGTCCGTACGTTGCGCCTAGCGAATTCCCACAGCTTCTTTGTAGCGATCTGAATAATCAGCGATAAATTCTCTTTCCCCCGTCGCAGTGTTCTAGTGGCTAAGGTAGTCGGCTGCTGACCCGCAGGTCGCGGGTTCGATTGCCGGCTGTGGCGGCTGCATTTCCGATGAAGGCGGAAATGTTGTAGGCCCGTGTGCTCAGATTTGGGTGCACGTTAATGTACCCCAGGTGGTCGAAATTTCCAGAGCCCTCCACTACGGCGTCTCTCATAATCATATGGTCGTTTTTGGACATTAAACCCCGCGTATCAATCTATCAATCAGAAATCCTCTTCCAGCAAACTTTTGGTGTCTCCAGTTTTTAGCGCTCATACGAGTTGCGCAGGGAATCTATTTAAGTTTAAAGGTTAAGAAAGTTTACGGATAGGATGCTGCAAGCCGGTATGACGTTAGCCAATGTGGTTTGCCTGTTCAATATCGCTAACTATATTGGTAAGGCGGTGAAGGAACAAGCAATGTGGATTAGTTCTGTCTCTGCGTGACTCTCATACTCGCCTTCAGGAAGGCTTACGATTAAAAGGTTGTTACTCCTCATTCACTTGTTTGTTAATTACTCCACCTAGCTGTCCAGTTGTATTCGAAGGTTTCAACTCGGCAACAAGAGACCACATAATAAATAGGTGTAGAGAGATATCAAAGACAAAAGGAAACAAAAAATGTGTAAACAAGAAAAAACAAGTACCGGATGGAATAGCTTGACGCTACAGAGCCCTTGCTGATTGGTAGCCTGGTCCCTCATTCAAGAGCACAAAATGCGAATATCTTCCCCTGTACGCGCCATGCTCCAGTGAAACCAGCATGCGTTGAAGTGGCGCGCGGAAGAGAATGTTCCCTTTAGAAACAGGGTATACGTTAAACTTCAACATGAGATTACGTGACATGTTTGTTTGCGATGGTGCCCCTCAAAGTGACCGCTCTCAGAACAAAAGAAAGGGAAGGCGAGCTAAGCCTTTCAGACATCTATAATTTGAAAGGCCGGTGCCTTACTCGTCCGTGCAATCAATGCTTAGTCCTTTACTTCTTCCTGTTGGCGTAATTACAGTAGTGACAAGGAAGTAAGCACACCGACACTTTTGGAATAATACTTTGTCAGCATAGATTCGAAGAAAACGACACAACAGATCAGTTTTTTTAAACACGAAGGCGTTTTATGCCGGGGTCAACCACGGCTCCCCTGACGTATTTCCGTCACGAATATGACGTTGTAAATAGTATTTGCAGATCTGAAAGAAATAAACGAGAAGGCGTATCTCGCAACGCGGAGCGTCCAACCAGTGAAGTCGCGCTCCTCAGCGGACGCTAACCAACGATCCTTTTCGAACATAATAATGGCGAGCCATTTATATAAACAATTTACCACTGGCGATTCTTTGATCTCAACAAACACAGCGCCTTTTCATTATCAGTAGCAAGATGGTACGACGGACGCGTCTCTAAAGGTCGTCGTGCCGCGCCACACCACGGGTCGCTATGAGCATGCGCATCCACAAGGCATAGTCAAAGTGCGTATAGAAGTTCTCTGGCATGACGGCTCACTCACGCGCATGCATATCTCCAGATTCGGGCACTCTATCCTCCTCAGACCCACAGTGAATTTAGGGTCATGGATTTTTGTTAAACTTTCAGAACTGCCTTTTCTGAGTGCAAAGGTAAAAATTGTTACGTAGTTTTTCAATATATTATGTTACTTGGCCGCAGCACGTTGTCCAATGTATTGTACATTGGGACTCAAGGGGGATGTTTTGGGGGAACAGATAGTAGGGCGTAGTTGAGGCCAGTGACCAAAAAAAAGGACATCTCGCAACAGAAATATACTTTAATTTTCTGGTTCCAAACCGAAAATACAATTGTTAATGGTCGTGTAAATTCCAGTCCGAAAATCTTAGTTTGAGATGAGTGGGCCTTTTCAAAGCATTGCCGTTTCTTGGTGATGCTATAGAACAGTTGGCACTTTACGAAAAAACTTTGTTTCCATGTTGCAACCTTCCACTCTGCAGCGAGCAGCATTCGGAATGTCCGCAAGCCGTGGAAAGTGACCAAATGCTTTTCTCACTGGAAGAGGGGGCAGTGGAGCTCGCTTTGTGGGCAGCTGCGAGCCTAAGTCACTGTCGCTGTTGCTTGCAATCAGCAACGCTTCATTTACTAGAGCGTCTCCCAGAGAGACGCGGAAATACAGAAACTTAAGGACCTCTCTCGGTCTTTTCTGCTAATCACGCATATCTCTGGTGTACTGCAAACATGAGTTGCTTAGTGCCATATCCATGAAGTGGAAAAAGCACGTGATGGTCCACTTACTCACTCTGGCTTTCATTCGGTAATAGATGATCATTCTATTGGCCATATCAACACCTCCCATATTCTTATTGTATAAACACACAATATTTGGCCTCGCTATAATGACATGTTTTTTGTCTTTGTTGGACCACCTGCAACACGTGTCTTCCGGCTGTTTGCCATGAAGAGATGACATTAATGTAATTGCTTTGTTGTCATACCAACGGACAACTATTTATTGTTCGTCGTCTCTCTCCACCATCTCCAATGTTCCTCGTCCCTCAAGTTAAAGTTTACTTTCACTGCACAAGTTTACGCCTTTCGGAATACAATTGTTTATCACTGGCCGGTGCCAGAGATGTCCTTCTTTGCCAGTTTATCTAGTAACGGACCAGACACTAAATACCTGTCGAAAAAAACTGTATTCCAGGCACGAGATAGTTTGAAAGCATCAGTACAACAACGGAATCTCCAATTCCAGAACTTCCTTTGAACAAAGTAGACTTCTTTCTTTAATATATTTTAAAGTCCAAAATAAGGCCATTTGGCGACGCAAGCACAAAATTTTTCAAGCCTTCAGGGTTGGGTTTACGGGGAACGAACTGTTTCAAGTGCGTTCGCCCGCTGAATGGTATCCTTTGTTCATCGATACGCAGGCACTCTTCTCGCGGCCAGTTGAAGACAGCCATTGAGGGTGGCTTTCACAAAAGGTCTAATTCGCCAAAGCTTGTCTTTTTCTTTTTCTTCTGCAGCTACATCAAGTTCATTGCCCACTTTCAGTTGAGATCGTATTTTAAAATACCGATCTCTATGCATTTTGTCTGCGACAACTGGCACTGTGGTTTTAGTACTCCGGTACATTCGCATTTGAGGGTATCCACGACAAGACATGGTGATTGACATTCCAAAAAATTTTCAGCTCATCGGCCATGGTATTCAAGCTCTTACCAGTTTCTAGAACATGACCAGTGTTCATTGACATTGACATAGCGTCAAACAGCTCATCCGGAATGTACTGTCTGAAGTAATCAAGATGACACCATGATTTCCTGTGGTGCGTATAAACGACGGGCTGAAAAGCTGACTTATTCGAATTTGTCATCCTACAAAAAAATTAAAATGCATGAATACACATAGTGTGAGGAACCGGTTTATTCAGCCAGGCTCGAGCTAAATCACGCTGGTGATGATATTTTCAGATAAAGAAGATGTACAGGTGATGATGATATCAAAGAGAATAAAGAGTCATTTGCTTGTCGCGCTCATACTAAATCCCCCGCGTGGTGAAAGTGGCCGCCTGGTCGCTTGACAATATTATGAAATGCGTCACGCATAGGGCTTTAAACGAGATACGTGTACTATCTCTGTACTTCGGCAACGATAATCAGGACTAGCGCGATAGAGCATCAGCATCTTGATGCTTCTTCCCAGATCTGTAGGCGACATCGAAATCATACTCCTGCTAGCGAAGCGCCCAGCTACCGAGTCGACCCGATAACTTTTTAAGCGATGAAAGCCAGCATAGGGCGTTATGGTTGGTCACGACGGCAAAATGATGGCCGTGAAGATATTGTCGGAATCTTTGCACTGCCCAAACAACAGCAAGGCACTCCTGCTCAGTGATAGTGTAGTTCTTTTCTGGAGCGGTAAGAGCACGACTTGCGTAAGCAACGACGCGTTCGCGTGAGTTTTTGTCACGCTGCAAGAGTACCGCACCAAGACCATGACTACTTGTGTTGGTGCGAAAGATGGTGATTGATTGATATGTGGGGTTTAACGTCCCAAAACCACTATATGATTATGAGAGACGCCGTAGTGGAGGGCTCCGGAAATTTAGACCACCTGGGGTTCTTTAACGTGCACCCTGTGAAAGATGGTGGGTGCGGTGGAATTGAAGTGGCACAGTCTTATTATTGCCCGAAAAAGTAATTGACAGCTGCAACAACAGTGTAAATATTCACCGCTCAGTCTTTTTCCAACGGCTGGGTCTTTGCGCCCCGACAGATGTGGAAGTGGAGCTCGACGCCACAGGGGAGCCTTCATTCATTGTATCTTTATCTTCAGAACTTGACTCATTGTGAAGGATCAATGAGGTAAACACGAAGTCTTCAGCAGAGTCGCCATCACTGTCCGAGAGCTACAAGTCTGAGGTGTCCCGCTCTGCAATTCTCTGCAAGATTTTCTCAGCCGTGGCATCGCTCAAACAGGGCCTATTACCTACAATAGAATATATATGAGGTGTAAATGTAATAACGAGAGAACTGCAGCGAAAAACGTATTACTGTCTGTAGAGTGCCAAAAGAGCACACGCCCGCACTGTCGTGTTTTTGTTGTCATTGACACCCGATGTTCATTATATTGGACATTGTCAAATACGGAACGCATGCAAAACAACCACCCCATTTTTTGCTCAAATGTGAATTTCTTTGTGTGCTCCAACGTCTTACGAACACAAATCAATGCTTAAATGCGCTTTAAGACATCCAAGAATGAATATAAGTCCACTTATTTCTTAGGTGGCAGCCGTAAAAATCGTTCGTGCTCAATCCCGCCATTTCGAGTGCTCCTTGAAGGTGGGAAACACACCGACTTTGACCACATTCGCTAGATGGCAGCACAGGTCCCACAATTGCCGACGAAACGTTTTCCAGGAGGAGGCAAGCGCTTGGGAAGCCCCGGTGCGCTGTGTGGCAATGTCCAACATATTGGACAAATTTCCCATTGCCGGGTCTCAGGACCTTGCAAGTTTACTTCTGAATTTAGAGTAGCCAAAGAGAACATGAACGTCACTTCGCTCGTTGCCGCGGCCGCGTTACGAAAGGAGCATGCTGCTCATAAGGGAAAAAGTATGTATTGTGACAGTTTGCACTCGTCCTGTGCATACCTGTGCGCTCATTTCATGCGTCTTCCAGTTTGGCCAGTGCGCTTCAAGTGTCTAGCTAAGACAGTTGTTTGTCCACGCTCATCCTGTCTACGCTCATTTTGTGCGTGCTTTGTGCTTAGGGTGGGCACTACAAGTTTAGATCTTTTTGCCGTTATTCACGTGACAAAATGGATTTTGTCCCTGTAACATACCTTCCTTCGCCCTTGAGGTGAAACAATGCAGAATGGACGCTTGAATACCTCTAGGAGAAGACGTTTCACTTTCGCGTTGTACCGATTCCCAGAAAGAGGGATGAGCCACGTTTTCTTCCTCATTAATTGCAGGCCGTCGAAAACGAGACACACATCACTGGCACCGCGGCAGCACGCACCGGGGTCAACGCTGATGAGTCATTCCGTGGATGCACTGTCGTCGCCACCGTTCAACACGGCCATGCAAGCGCTGCAAAAGCTGAAGCATCCGGTAAAAGGTGCTACACCGTTTAGCCAAATGGACAGCTTCAGGCCCTGTGGTCACCATGTGCGTGCCATGATGATGGCTCTCTCAGGCACCTTGGCCGCCGGTATGGCTCTCGGCAACGCCTCGGCCGCCATGCCCTCCATCGAGCGCCGCTTCTGGCGCGACGCACCGTCCGGCCCACCCGAAAATCGCTGGATCCCCGACAGCCTCTTTCTGGGTGCCACCGTTGGCGCTCTTGTCTCTGGTACGCGAGTTTCAGTTGTAGATATCATGTGTGGCATATAGGCATAGCAGTGATGCCATCGTGATAACGGTTTTCTAGATAGTCGTTGCAACGTATTCTCATGCTGCGCGTGATGGCAGTGCACAGCTGAAGTTTAAAGGGCCCTAGTGGTTATTGTGCAGGGGTCCACGATGAACCTTTGGGAGCTACGTATGGGCTAACTGCAGGGCAAATAAATACTATTGTTTTGTTCTACTCTCTCTGCGTTTTAGTCTCCGCTTGGCGGTCTGTGCCTCTGAACTCATTTCCACAAGTAAGCTCGTCAGGACCCTTACTCTCCTGTAAATGCCGAGATCATGAAGACTTTCATGGTTGAAATGTCTAGTTTATTATTTCTGAAGATAACTTAGACCTTGCACTCTTCGGGGCAAATAGCAACGCTGATCTGCAGATGTCAATTCTGAATATACAGTTTCTTTTTTTTCGGTTGTGTCTTAACTCATAGGAGCTACGTAGGATTGATTGTAAAAGATCATTGATTGATATGTGGGGTTTAACGTCCCAAAACCACCAGATGATTATGAGAGATGCCGTAGTGGAGGGCTCCAGAAATTTCGACCACCTGGGGTTCTTTAACGTGTACCGAAATCTGAGCACACGGTCCTACAACATTTCCGCCTCCATCAGAAATGCAGCCGCCACAGTCGGAATTCGAACCCGCGACCTGCGGATCAGCAGCCGAGTACCTGAGCCACTAGACCACCGCGGCGGGGCTGATTGTAAAAGATCATACTGACGGCTATTATATCTGTGGAGCGCACCTAGATGCTTTCTAACAAAATGTTGGCACGGAAATATATGGCACGGAGTGATGTGCAGGCCTGACTGCGGGGAGGTGTCGTGAGCCGCATGCGGCCTATGGGTCACGTGATTGAGACCCCTAATTTAGAGAATAAGTTGTTATGGCGCCAGGTGTTGCGGTACTACACGCATTTTATAGCGATCATATGTGTGCTCTCGCAAGGCTGCATGCCCACGACGTCGTGTCGAGAGTCACGTTGGGTCATGCAGGAATGAGGTGACTTTTTTGCCACTTATAACTGTTAAACCAACATTCGCCTATAATCTCCAACACCCGAAAGCATTATGCTATGTGTCGTTCTGCAGTAATCAACATTCTATGCTTGTTGTAATGGGTGCAACAAAGTGCTCTGCCATGGGTGTTGACATGTCTTCAACGCATTGAATTCTACACGCATGAACATTAACGATTACGTATATATATTTTCTCACTGACTTTTCTTTTTCGAGAAACGCATGAAGCCTACAAGCTATTCTCGTAAAATTCTCCCTGTTGCGTATTGCGAATCATGCATTCAGTGATTTGTGGCGGTAATATGTATTTTTCACGTTGGTTTGTTTATGCTTGTTGGCAATGAAGGAATTATGCTGCACCTTGCGGGCCACCGAAGGACCCTGCTGCTGAGTTCGGGTGGCCTAACTAGCTTCTGGGTGTCCTTGATGCTGGCGAACAGGGTCAGCATGATAGTCGTCAGCCGTGTGGCCATCGGCATTTGCGTGGGCGTCATGACCAACTGCGTCTGCCTTTACGTCACCGACGTCGCTCCTCCAGCCAAGAGAACACTCTACGGAGGCCTCGTTGAGGTTTGTATCATCCCAGCTATATGAAAGAGACACGCATAATGAGGTAACAAAAACTACCATTAAGTATGACTCAGTTCAGTAATATTCGTTGGGAGGCCAGTAAGGGCTGCAGGGTTTATGCTCATGAAACACCTCCCACACTGCAGATAAAACTGCGAGGACGGGTCCACATGCAGCAGCCTGCGCCATAATTTTTTATTTAGGACAGGTTGTCTACTAGGGCCGAAAGAACCCCATCAGCTGCAGGTTAAAGTAGGTACCACAAAAAAATTTGGCAGATTCCATGTACCTAGGAATGGGCGTTATGCAAAGCTTGCGGAGGGAAGGTGACCATGTTTGAATTTTTCTTTTTATTGAGTGACACGTCATGAAATGACGCTAATTATAAGTACAAATGCTGCACGCACAGACATATGTTAAAGAGTTGCAGACGTTTATATAACCAGTTGTTTGAACTTGCGCAATGATGTCAACTGGAACATGCGTGTTAGCAACACCAGAAGCTGATATGAAGCGCTGATGCTCGTGAAGATGCTGACCCTGGACACTGCTACATAAATCAACTTCAGCGCTTGGCACCTAACCACAATTGACGTTAACCCGACGTGACGGCTGTATAAAAGGAGCACATAAAATTGGGTAGGCAGCACTGCAACCACTATTGAAGTTTCAAGAAGATTAGCGTCTATTTCAAAAGTAGTTCCGAGACCTGGCGTAGCTCTATACTAGAATGCTTGCTGCCACGCAGACTGCTTGGGTTCGATTCCTGCTGGGATCCTGACATTGATTATTTGCGTTCGTCGGGGGGTCAACACTGCCAATGTCAGGTTTTTCTTAACACTGACTTATATTGTATGCCTTCGTTGAATCGACGCTTCCGTCCATCCATCCATCCATCCATCCGTCCGTCCGTCCGTCCGTCCGTCCGTCCATCCGCCCATCCGTCCATCCATCCATCCATCCATCCATCCATCCATCCATCCATCCATCCATCCATCCATCCGTCCATCAGTCCATCATTCCATCCGTCCATCCGTCCATCCATCCATCCATCCATCCATCCATCCATCCATCCATCCATCCATCCATCCATCCATCCATCCATCCATCCATCCATCCATCCGCCTACGTCTGGCTGATCTCGTGATCACCCCCTTGGCGTAAACTGAAATTAGTATGGGAGGGTAAGATGATTTGACGAATACGACTCACTGGTCATGACATGAAAAATGGCAATCCGGTCGCGTAGGTCGTGAAACGCTTTCCTTCAGACAGTGGCACTTACCCACCGGCGGGTATGTGCCACTGGTATGCAGGTACGTGCCACAGGAGATTGACAGTTATATCTACCAAGGAACAGCGAGAACACACAACGGTAGTTTTATGGTATGAGCATCAATTAAAAGCCGATGTCGTTAGCATGGACTATACAAATGCAAAGAAGAAATGCAAGGATATCACCAGGAATCAGAGTTTAACATTCTGCGTGGCAATCAAGTATTATACCACAGAGCCAAGCGAGATCTTGTAACTATTTTTTTAAAATGTAGCGTAATGTACATGAGACGACAATTTTGGTTGCAGTGCTAGCTATCTAATTTTATATTCATCCTATATATACTATTATGGTTTAACCGCAATGTCTGTTTTATGCCAATTGTAACTAGTTGCCATCTTCTGATGTTGATTTATGTAACAGTGTTCAGGGCAACCATCCTCGCGAGCACCAGCGCAAGCACCAGCGCACATATCAGCTGACCGCTTCGGGTGTTGCTAATATCCAAGTAGCTGCTGGCATCCTTGCGAAACAGTGAAGAAGTGCTAGTATAAAGATTATGTGGCTGTCTTAAGTATGCCTGTGCGTACTTATACTTAACGCCACTTCGTAACGTTTTGCTCAATATAAAAATCACAACACTGTCACCTTCCATTCGCTTGCTTCACATAACATCAATTAAGGTGCGTGGGATATGCTGATCTTTTTTTAAGACGATAGTCTTTCTTGGAGACCTTCGACGGAAAAATTTTGGTCTTTCTTTCTTTCTGTCTGTCTGTCTGTCTGTCCGTCTGTCCGTATGTCTGTCTGTCTGTCTGTCTGTCTGTCTGTCTGTCTGTCTGTCTGTACAATT
Source organism: Rhipicephalus microplus (assembly GCF_043290135.1). Classification (NCBI taxonomy): domain Eukaryota; kingdom Metazoa; phylum Arthropoda; class Arachnida; order Ixodida; family Ixodidae; genus Rhipicephalus; species Rhipicephalus microplus. Next base: position 165,071,904 of record NC_134700.1, on the reverse strand, counting down.
GTCTATTTGTCCGCCCTAACGATACCCTAAACGGTACCGAACGGCCAACCCCATCCGCAGCGCCCATCAATATTGCTCAAGGTTTAGCGTTCATATTTGTGCGATTGTCAAATAAAAAATTCAAATATTGCGCATATTTGAGGCACCATTACAACATGTCTATGTTTTGTTTGTCTGCCTTTATACTAGAAGAGGGCACACACAAAATACTCTAAGGACTGTATTGTTCATCGCGCTGCGCTAACAGTGCAACGCGATGTTCAAGAAGGTGTTTCCAACGCTTTCCTACGACGGCACAGTGGTGGCACCTGCCCGTTGCTTTCCATTCCACAACTTATCACCCCCGTGACTGGCACGCATCTTTCTGCACGGTCGCGCATGCCTTCGTTTTCGAAGATAACTGCCAGATGGCGCTCGTGTTTAACGTGCCTAGATACGCTTGTTCGCCTCCGATACATGCTCGAGGCACTCTAACGCAGCGCCTTCAGAATACCATTCACCGATTTTCTTGCGGAGAACATCAAATAAATGTTTTGTTCACTGTCTCCAGATCGTCTAGCGTCTGAACGACATTTACAGTGTAACGTGTAGATTCGGGCCAATTTTTTTTCGAGCTATTCTGCCGTGCTTTTTTTTAACAAAGCATCTGCATAGTATGACGGCCCACAACAACAGGAAAGTGCGTGGTAAAGTATGAAGAAATATAGCTTTGAAAAATATGCCATGATAACTAATTTCGCTTTATGCAGTAACATATACGGCATTGACTTGTAATTTTTGCCCTAAGCTATTAAAATAAAATAATAATAATAATAATAATAATAATAATAATGAATATGTTGTTGATGATGATGATGATGAATGCTGCCACCTACGATTCTCGGTCACGTCGTATCCAAGCGCAGTATACTTCCAGACATGGCTAAATTACCTGCTGTAGCCTACTTCCCCGCACCACCAATTGTGAAGCAGCAAAGCTTCATAGGGTTATACTCCTCCTTTCGCCGGTTCGTGTGCAATTTCGCCTCTACTTTGCGCCTTCGACCCAACGTTTAAGCAGCGCAACCGATATTTCGTCGCTGTCTTCCGAGTGCTGTCGCGCCTTCTCTACCGTTCGTTGTGTCCTCACTGCAGCACCAATATTGCCTCACTACGATCCTATGGCTGGCTACTGAGGTCCACACCATCGGTTCGGTCCTCGCGCAACAAAATTCTGGATTCGGCGAGTATGTCATCGCATACGCGAGCAGAACTTTGACCTAGGTGAAGTCCAACAGTATAGTGTCACCGAGAAAGAAGGCCTGGCGATCGTTTGGGTTCTCGTCAAGTTCCGCCCTCATTTTTATGGCCGTACTTTTGATGTAGTAACCGATCACAACGCAGTATGCCAGTTGTCTTCGCTCAAGGATATATCGGGACACCTTCCCCGTTGGGCTCTTCGGCTTCAAAATTATGACATCAGCGCAATATATTGTTCCGGTCGCAAACGTACCTATGATTATGCACTGTCGCTGTCTCCACTATCTACAGACATTGCAATAATGAGCCAGAAGACATTGCGCCAGAAAAACACCCACGACGACGACCATCCTCCTGCAGCAACGTTCGTTCGGGGGCACTTCTTGGCTCCACGTGCCATCCTGCACTCCTCTTTTAACGCCCAAGTTACTCTCCAAATATTGTGGTCCCTACCGCGTGGTTGAGTGTACATAGCCCGTGAATTACGCCATTGTACCTCTCACGCCACCGAGCGGCTATCGTCAGCGTGGACGTGATATCGCTCACGTAGACCACCTCAAGCCGTACTTAAAGTAGCTTCCTCGCACCTGTTAGATTGCCAGGATGAGTTCATATTTTTCGATGGGGGCAATCATAATGTAAAAAGACGTTAATATGAGGGTCTAAATTATCACCGCCACGACAAGAAGGCACGAAATTTGCGCTCGAGCGCCACAATCTGGGCCCGCCTGCGTACATTTCGAGCTACCACCCGCTTTCTTGGCTTGCTCAACAACAACAACAACAACAACAACAACAACAACAATGATGCTAATATTAATAATAAAAATAAATAATAATAATAATGGAAAGCTGTGACATGCATTTCGGTGCAACAATGCGTACTGTTGGTCCTTGTAAAACGGCGGGAAGTTCAGGATGAAACATTCGCGATCCACGCCTGGTTTTTCGCAGCGCTCTTTCGCCCTCTGCAGTCAGCCAACTCTAGCTGAATGCCCACACCAATGCGCTGCGTGTGCTAACACTGAATTGCTTTGTAAGTTGTTCCTAGGAGTGAACTCTACACTCTTGCAGCTGCGCGCTGATTAGTAAGCCTTCTTTTCAGATGATGAATGAATGAATCATTAGCAAGGGGTACCTATAACCACGTCAGTGTTATTCTACTTATGAATGGTAGTATCCGTTGGTGATCAAGCCAAAATACAAATTTTCCTTCCTGTCATCGCCATCTACTCCTTGCGAATAGCACATTTTATGGTCTCTCCCATAGATAGCTGCTTTGTGGACAAGCCCTATAAAGCTCAGTGTTAACCAATCGCTTCCCAAAGTGAGCTGCCTGTCCAAGTGTTTCCATCTATTGCACTCTGTGTTATTGGTAGGGTGGCTACAATGAAATGAATCGAACAGATGATTAGCCCAAAGGGAGCACGTGGAAGATTCATTGTTTTATTTAGCTTTAGTGTGAAAATGTTGACGTAAATTGACAAATTGCCTTTCCTGTATGTGGCATCTAAACCCACAACCTTCAAATTACGAGTCTGAGGCTCTACCTTTAGAGGGGATGTAGTATAAACTATCCATATTCAAACAAAATGTTCAATGTGGAAATTGAATGAGTCGCAGGAAAACCACATTTTAGAAACTTTTTCGAAGTTTTATAGAACCAAGATATTCTAGTGCTATATTGAGAAGCATGTGCAGCCGTTAAAACAGATTCGGAGCCAATTGTATATAATAATACTCACCTATTTGCAACATAAATGAAATCAGCTCATGCGTGGATCGCATGCAAAATTAGAAAATAACCTGTAAACAATTAAAATCAATTTGTCTTGACAGCGCTTTCGATGTTTGTGGCATGTAGGTGTCGACAAGTGTGGGCATGCTGTGTGCGTACGCCATGGCTGGCTTCGCATGGCAGCAACAGGCGGTCGGTTGCGCGATGGCCTCGGTTCCCATGCTGGCTCTGCAGCACTACGTGATCGAGAATCCGCGGTGGCTGATGTCCAAGCACCTTTCACTGGACGCCGACACGTCCGTGATGCGCCTGTACGGTCTGGATCCTCCACCCGACTTCCGCGAGAGGAAGAAAAAAGGAGCCGAGGAGCATAAGCCAGCCTCTACTTCCAGCCGCCTGTGGCCCAGTGACGTAAGGTAGGGAAGCTGTGCTGTGGACTTTCGACTGGTCAAAATCGAATTCCGTGAACACACTAACATGTGTTTTTTGACTACTCAATGTTTTATACCATAACGTAGGATGTCTGAGCGTTTTCAGGCTTTTCCGCACGGCCCATGACGGTTATTTTGGCATAATACTGGTCACGTCGCTCCAACCGCTTCTTTTACTGCAGGGGTCTCACTCCAACTCAGCTCAGTGAGCAGGACCTAGTATCAATTGAGTCTCACAAGGCCCGGGACGTTGAAGAGGTCAAAGTGAGTGGGAGGAGGGAGGTCGAAGTTTAAAAATATGGCAGCGTATCTTCGGAGTGAATGATAGAGCTTTGGGCGAAGCATCCGTCCGTCCAATCATTATTGTTCCCGTCCGTCCATGCGTCCGTCTGTGTGACCGTCCGTGCGTCTATTCGCCCGTCCATGCGTGCGTCTGTTCGTGCCTCCGCACGTCCATCCGTGCGTCTGTCCCTGCGTTCATCCATGCATTCGCCCCTGCGTCCGTCCATGCGTCTATCCCTCGGTGCAGCCATCCGTGAGTCCGTCCATGCATCTTTCTGTGTGTCTGTTCGTCCATCTATTCAACACTCCAAGTACCACCATCTCGCATGTTTTCATCATATATTCCCGATATAGAAGCGCCGCCATCCAGCGGACATTCCACGGACTAAACGAGAGGTGGCACACGCACACAAGTAGACCCGGCTTGCGCTTCGGGTCTACTTCCCACCATTATCCACTTCTACACATGGTATATACTAGTTCACTGTATTCATGGCACTGCGGCCCAACGCTCGCTAAACCTTTCAAAAACGAAGGAGGTTACGCCCAGCAAATGTAACGTAGCAACCCTTTCTTGTCAGATAGTGCTCAACGTACATTCCAATGGCTGCTAATTGGGAATCAGAGACAGGAGAATCTGGCTTTTATTTAACGCGCACGCTACGAATTTTTTATTGTTCAACAACCCACAGGAGATATCTCCCACCGGCACCACCTTGCAGGTCAAAATGTAAAATGGGTTACACACTACGACTACGACTACGAGGGACGAACAAGTGCCGCTATAAGTAGCTTCGCCCGTAAAATAGTATATTTATTGTAACGTCGCTCCAGGTGTCTAGAGAAAGTTTATTGAGGTTGGAGCAACAGGGCTCTTACCAAACGCGTCGGTGTGCTCGATCGCCAGAACTGGGGCAAGCGGGCACTTCTTGGTTTAGTGGTGTGAGCTTTGGCCTTGGCACGCGACCCAGTACTAGAAGTAGGTGGCGAAATTCCTCCTTCACAAACAAAAAAGAGCATCGTCTCAATGGTGTAAAGTTATTGTAAAAACGAAACAAAAACAAAGCAGCTTAAACTATAGAAAAGGACGCTAACAGTCAAGTGTTACACGCGAACTGTTCACCAATGATGAAACAATCGCTGTAGCACAAATAAAAAACACAGGAAAAGGTTCTTTTATGAACGCGCAAAATAAGGCTTCATGCGCACCACACGAACAATGTCAGAGCTTGATTGTCTTCGTTTCACCCAGGATGACGACGCAGTGTCCAGAACGAATTCGTAGTTTGCGTCACTGACGCGGCGCAACACTTTATACGGACCGAAGTATCTGCTTAGAAACTTTTCGGTGAGACCACAGCGAGGAACAGGGGTCCAAACCCAAACTTGGTCTCCCAGACTGTAAGATACGTCATTGTGACGCATGTTCTAACGTCGTTCATCGACCTGTTGCCGCTGACTAATGCGTAGCCGGGCGAGCTGGTGAGTTTCCTCGGCCTGCTCTGAAAATTCTTCAGCGTCATTTATTAATTTATCGGCGTCTTCACAAGGAAGCATAACATCCAGCATCGTCTGAACTTCGCGGCTTTGGAGAAGGCGAAACGGTGTAAATAGCGTTGTTTCTTGAACAGCGGTGTTATAAGCGACCGTCACATAAATAAAAATGGGATCCCATGTTTTGTATTGGACTTTGATGTACATGGTGAGCTCGTTTCTCTGCGAATGGTAAGCAGTCGTCGTTTCATGCCTACTGTTCCTTAGTCGAAAAACTTCATCCATAAGGTTTGCAGTGAACACTGTTCCTCTGTCGGTTATCACTGTAGACGGAGCACCGTGGTACCGAACAATGTGGTACATGAATAACTTTGCCACCTCAGAAACCGTAGCTCGTGGTATCGTCTTTGTTTCAGCATAGCGAATCAGATAGTCAGTTGAAACAATGACCCATTTGGTGCCGTCGGCCGATAAAGGAAATGGGCCGAGAATGTCTATGCCGACTTGGTCGAATGTCTTGTGGGGTGGATCAATTGGCTGAAGTAATCCAGCCGACTTGCTCGGTGGCGACGTTCAACGCTGGCATTGACGACAGCTTTTAACGTACTGCTTCATGCTTGCCAAAAGTCAAGGCTAGTAGTACGTCTCGCTTGCTCTGGCGAGCGTTCGCGAGTAACCTAGATGACCATACGTGGGCTCGTCATGACACGTGGAGAGGACTTCGTTCCGCATGTCCTTCGCAACGACGAGGAGGTATACGCGGCTCATAGAGCAGGCGTTTTATTGCGATAGTAATCATATGAACACTCTTGGCTTGACTGCACCCCCGGCGTCGGCGTCATGCATGGTATATTCATACGTGTCTAAATATATAAAAACGCAAGAAAGCAAAATCCATAAAAAAGACTCCGGCACGCTGAATCGAACGTGGGACCTCTGCGTCTATTGCGAGGTGTTAATCACTTTGCCACCGGAAGGGACCTCTTTCGACGTCCAAACGGCAAGCTGTTTATATTTATCACTTACCCTTGTTGGCGAGCATCTCGGGGGGGGGGGGGACTAGTGTTTTCAGCCTTATCAGCAAAATGGCACAGTGAGCGCACGGCAGCTAGAGTGCCTCGATACCCGCTCCTCTGCTCGGGGGTGCGAACATCGAGGCACCCTATAGTGGCGGCTCTCATCTCTCACGCGAACTTTGACCCCCGTAGAGAATAAGGGGGTGTACACTCGATCACGAGCCCTTATCTTGCAGTGGTGAAGATCATGCGTCTTGGCTAGCCTTTGAGTTTCACCGGAACAATGCTGTTGTAGTTACCTGGAGCACAAAGGTCACCGCCATCGCCTTCCTTTGCGAAAAGGGTGCGCTGTTCCTACGCAGCGAAGTATCAACTGAGATGCTTATATGTATTCATCTGTACCTCTGAGTACGTTTCGTGCGTTATTTGGGCGTGAGAAACGTGGGGCACGTTTCGATCTGCTTGCCATTCTGCTCGTTACCTTCCAGTTTTTTGCTATCATGTTCATTGCTTCGCCTTTTCGGCAAACATGCGACTTCTAAATGCGAAGCATTTATTAGCGAACTTCGGCGACTTTGTGCGTATCTATCTATCTGTCTATCTATCTATCTATCTATCTATCTATCTATCTATCTATCTATCTATCTATCTATCTATCTATCTATCTATCTATCTATCTATCTATCTATCTATCTATCTATCTATCTATCTATCTATCTATCTATCCACCTACGATCTTTAGCTTTCCTGGCCGTTTCGATAATGGTATCGCTACCAAACTTGGCGTGACATAACATGACTGTATGAAGCACATATTTGACTAGTGGTAACATGAAAATCATGACATGGATGTCATGAATTTTATGATTTAGATTTCATGGTCCTGCAACTTTTGCGGTACTTTCGTTCGCATGGCAGGTTGCAAAACTGGTATGGTATGTCATGAATGCATGGTGAACAAAAGCGACAGACCCTAACATGAAAATTATTACATGCGCGTCATGTAACAACATGAATACATGCCACGCTCATGATGCGCTGGCGACCGTTTCGCCTGGTTCACTTATAATAAATTTGGTATTACTGGACGTGAATGGATGACGAAGGTACATTACTGGTGCAGACATGATAAACAAGAGATGCGTGTCATGTAACAACATGACTACATGCCACGCTCATGATGATCTCGCGGCCGTTTCCTTAGCTTCACATGTACCAAAATTGGTATTACGCGATGCGAACGGACGACATAGATGACACGTACAAACTTGATAATCATCATATGCGTGTCATGTAACAACATGACTACATGCCACACTTATGATGCACTCACGGCCGTTTCGCTAGCTTTACATATACCAAATTTGGTATTACGTTACGTCAATAGAGGACAAAGTTGTGTGACTGGTGCAAACATGATAATCATGACATGTGCGTCATGTGAGAACATGGCTATATGCCACAGTCAAGGAGCCAATACATTTCAACGTGACCTGGTGTGCGTGCTCACTGGCGTTCATTTCGTCGAGTCACGCCAGCGTTGCCACGCCAGGCCCTAATTCTGCCACATACTCGAAGGCGCGCACCGTGCGGCGTTGCTTTGACGCATGCGCGTTTCAGTGCATCCATTATCCCTCTGTCACGAAAAAGAGGGAGACGCAGTGTTGTCTGGGTTAAGGTCCCTAGATGAAACAAGTTTCCAAGGTAGCGACACCCTCTCTTTTCCTCCTCGCTTATTTGCCTGAAGCGCCCCCTAGAAGGCTTAAAACTTTCATCCAAAAGCGAATGTTTGGGTTCTGTTGCTACGGTGAATAGATGTAAATGAAACAAAATGGAACAAAATAAGACGTAGAATAAACAGTTACCTTTATGAGCATAAATGGCACAACACAAGAGCAAGCGGGATGTGCGTTACTCAACCGGCAACGGTGTGCAGTTCTCTACTTTACACCACTAGTCATGGCGTCTCGCGTAGTACACTTTAGTTCCGTGGCCGCGGTATTTCGTCCAGTTCTAACTAGTCCACTTCTCCGATTGTGTTTTGTTCGTGCTGTGACACAGTGAACGTGCTTCTTGCTGGATCCTGTAAGTGGCCACAGGGCGTGACGTTGTGACGATTGATTACAACCGGCTTGTGCACACGCAAGAAAAAAAAACTACAACCAGACTGGTACGAACACTCGTCCAGCAGCACTGCGATGACGTTTTTTTTTTAAAATGTGCCCATTTGGACAATCGTGTTGCCAATTGATTCTGATGCGGTGGTGGGAACTTCCTGAAATGTGAGAGTTCTACTGGTGAGGTGTCTCGAAGCAGCGCGATTCGGCTCAAGCGGGAACTGGTCAAGAGTGAAATGTTTCTGAAGGTGCTTTGATTACAACCTACAGCTGCTCTGTATACGTGCATACCCACATGTATTTGTACCAACTGGCATGTACTAGACACGCATTAGACGCGCGCCTGGCGTTTCAATAAAAACCGTCAAGTGAACTCGCTTCGCAGATCCGCGTCGACACACGTTGACGGAGTTGCACGAAAGCATTCGCGTGAAATGGTTCATAGTTGCACTTCACGGTGCGCTTCATCTCGGAAAGCACGATGTAAGTTGAAGAGAGCGAAACCATTTTCTGTTGTTTACGGCAACGCAGCATTGCTGAAAAACGCAGATGTTGCATTGAACGAGCATGGCGAAACAATCTTTGTCGACTTAGCGCACACTGAAACGCTCCTCCTCTTCAGTTTATGTTCTGGCTACGATTTTGTCTTTGGTCACGGCGAGAATCCGGCTGGAGCCATATGCGCATGCGTACTCATTTTGAACCTTTTGCATAATAATAAATAACACCACCAGCCATTTGCAAGATCACGTGCAAGTAATGCACCAATTACAGACGCGGATGGCAGAGAAAAAGAGGAGTAATCAAGAGAGTGAGGAGGACGGCTCGAGAACAATGAGTGACGCTACCTTGTTTCATCTAGTGACCTTAGTCTGGGTAATGCATCGGCGCGAATCGCCGTCTGGCTGCGCCGACTGACGCTGGTCGTGCCTGGCGTCAGACTATAGAGTGCTCGCGTTTTGCTAACGTAGCGTCGCTGTGCCCAGCGTGGGCGCCCAACAACGCCTCATTGGAGTATATTGAGCCCTTCATGATGCGCTTTTTATATACAAAATTTGGGGTCACGTGACACCAATGGATAATCAAAGTATACGACTGGTGCAAATATGATAATCCTGACACGTGTGTCATATGAGAACATGACAACATACCATGCTCATAGCATGCTCGTGGTCGTTTCGCTAGCTCCACATATACTAGTTTTGGTCTCACGTGACGTGAATAGATGACGAAGATAACCGACACATTCAAATATGAAAAACATGACACGGAAGTAATGTACGGCATTATTAACCTCCACCTCAAAATGTTGTGCTGATTTTAAGGTGACTTATTAGCTTTTCTGATTCGTGCTTCGCATATCATTTATTCCCACCATGCGTGGAATCTACCAATTTTTCTTTCTTACACAGGACGTTATTTCGAAGGCAGAAATACGTCATGATGCGAGATAGATGGCGAGGTATAGCGGTGCTGCGACTCTCTAAAACATTGATGAGTGGTTGAATCTCTTCATTCTATTGCTGCCGTCTGCTCAAGTTAAATGAGCTAAGGGCGCCCAGGAATCCATCATCGTTCTCTTCTTTCTGACTGACTAAATGTATGGGCGCATGCGACAGTGTATTAGCGTCTTCGTGCTTCCGTCGAGACTTATCGACGATGGTCGCATCAAATTCCTGTAGACGCAAGCTTCACTGGTGCCAGTCGTCCTGAGGGATCACACGTGTTCACCAACCAGGAGAGGGCATGGTGGTCCGTTACCACTTTGAAAGGATGACCATGCAGGTACAGGTGAAGCTTGGGGATCGCCCACACTACTTCAAGACACTCTTTCTCTGTGGTCGTGAAATTCACCTCGGTACGGGACAGTTAGCAGCTGGCGTAGGCTATGACTCGTTCCTGGCCGTCTTGATGCTGGACGAGCACTGCGCCGAGGCCGATGTTACGGGCATCAGTGTGCACCTCTGTGCAGGCATCAACGTCAGAATTCGCGATAACGGGGGCTGACTGCATCCCATGTCGAAGTTTGGCAAAAGCAGCCTGTTGCTCGGTAGCCCATACAAACGGTGTGTGGTCTCGTGTCGATGGTAGTGGATAGTAGGCGCACAAGCCCCAAAAGCGCCGAACAGCCTTTTTGTCTGTAGGAGGCAGAAATGTGGCCACAGCGGCAAGTTTGGCAAGTTTGTCGGGTTCGGAGCGGACTCCTTTCGCGTTCACTACATGGCCAATGAACTTGAGGTCTTCATAACCAAAGTGACACTTCTCCGGTTTTAGTGTAAGATCTACTGATCAAATAGCCTGTAGCGCATGCCTGAGGTGGTGAAGATGTTGCTGGAATGTTTAAGAAAAAACGACCATATCATCAAGGTACAGGAGGCAAGTATTCCACGTCAGACTAGTTAGCACAGTGTCCATCATTCGCTGGAAAGTTCTGGGGGCTGAACACAAACCAAAAGGAAGGACTCGAAATTCATACATGCCGTCCGGGGTACAAAGGCCGTTTTCTCGCGGTCTCGCTCATCAACCTCACTTTGCCATTACCCGCTTTTTAAATCCAAAGAGGAAAAGCAGTGAGCACGGCATAACCTGTCTAACGAGTAATGGATGCGTGGCAGCGGGTACACGTCCTTTTCGGTCACGCTGTTCAGCTTTCGGTAATCGACGCAAAAGCGTATTGTTCCGGCTTTCTTTTTGATTAGGTTGACTGGAGAGGACCACGTGCTGTTGGTAGGCTCGATGCTGCCGTCGTCAAGCATTTCTCGAACTTGCGTACGAATGGCTTCTGGTTCCTTCGTTGACACGTGGTAAGGCTGCTGGCGTACTGGTTGGGAGTCGTCGTAAGTGATGATTCTGTGCCTAGTGATCGAAGTCTGGCGCACCTCAGAGGCAGCAGCGAAACATGACTTGAATTCAACTAAGAGTTTTCGCAGTGCTGTTTGGTTTTCTAGTGGAGAACACAATTATTGTCGATATTGCTCAGAGACGTATGTGTGGCCTCCACTGCGTCCGACGTGAAGCAGGTGGGAATGGTTCCTCAATCATCGGCAAAGGCTAGCGAAGTGCCACAAAAAAGGTCTCGGTATTCGTTACTAAAATTAGTAACCAGTAGTTGAAATCGGCCATCACGGAGCTGTATGATACGCCTAGTCTCACAGATAAATTTTGTCAGCAGGCGCTCAAAATTACTTTCCGCAATCGCTTCACCAATTAGCAATCCACAGCATGTGACCTCAACTACAACACTGGCTCTTGGAAGGAGCGTTACATGTTCAGCAAAAACACGATGAATGTCGGCAGTTGGTACGATGTTGGTCGTCCCGCTTGTCGGTTGCTCGGTCGGCTGAGAAGGTGATGCGATGTTCTTGAAGATAAATGACATATACATGCTCCTGTAGGCAGTCAACACCAAGAATGGTGTCGCGTGAACATTCACGAAGCACAAAGGAACATGCTACGAAAAACCACAGACCCGTACTCTACTTGTGCAGGTTGAAGTAGAGAGACGGTGTGGCCACCAGCCCTTCGAATCACGGAGCCATGCCAGGGCGTGATTACCTTCTTTAGTAGTGTGGTTATTTACCCGCTTAGTATCGAATAGTCAGTGGCGGTATCCACTAATCAACCAACTGCATAGCCATCGATTAGGACCGGTGTATCCAGAGAAAGCTGCACATACCGTTCAGTCGAATCTACACCTTTGCCTGTTAGCGTGGATCGGAGGTCTTCAGCAGGTCTACTGTCAGCGACCTCACCTCCAAAGGTCGCTTTCCTTAGTTTTCTCGGCGGGGACCACGCGCCAGTATGTCGCTGGGGCGGGGATGAAAAGCACTCCTTTGACGGTGAGCGCGTCTGCCGTCCAGGTGGTGGTGGCATGCGCTGCTGAGCCAGGTAGTTCTTAAAGTCCCGGAGTCGCTTTCCATACCGAAAAGGCGCTGAATATACTTAAAATCCTGCAGCCCGAGCCGCCGGTATGGGCACTGGTGGTACAAATGGTCCGCTTCACTGCAGCGGAGGCACAAAGGTCGGCGATCAGGAGTGCGGCGAACATGAAATTTCCAAGCCGAAGCGTGTCTATCGTCAAGGTAATGCACTGATTGCTCGACAAAATATGCAGGACAGCGGAAAACGAAAGGTGGAGGCACGCGTGTGTTCTCGTAGTATCGGAGCAGCTGTGCCGGCTGAAATGAAACCGAAGGAGGCGCTCAGGAGTGCGCCAAACATAAAATTTCTGAGCCGAAGCGTGTCTATTGTCAAGGTAATGCACTGGTTGCTCGGCAAAATGTGCAGGACTGCGGTAAACGAAGGGCGGCGGCATGTGTGTGTTTTCGTAGTACCGGAGCGGCTGTGCCGGCTAAAATAAAACCGAAGGAGGCGATCAGGAGTGCAGCAAACATGAAATGCCCGAGCCGAAGCATATCTATCGTCAAGGTAATGCGCTGGTTGCTCGGCAAAATGTGCAGGACTGCGGTAAACGAAGGGCGGTGGCGTGCGTGTGTTCTCGTAGTACCGGAGCGGCTGCTCCGGCTGAAATGAAACCGAAGGAGGTGCCTGAACGAACAACGGGGAAGAGGAAGCAGGGCGCTTTAAGACATCAGCATAGGTCGCACGGTGGTAGTCCGCTGGAGCGGGTGTGGCGTTATCCAGGCTCACTGGGTCCCAAAGGGCCTGGTGCAGCTCGTCCATGGCGATGCCTGCCATGGAACTCACCATAGGAGGTGGTGGTGGTGCGGCAGCCTTTTGCAGCTCTTCGCATACTATAGAGAGGTCACGCAGACACTCGGCGTTGCTTCTGATAGCCGTGAGAACTTGAGCAGCAGACGTGTTGTTCACATACCGCTCATACAGGGTGGATCGATGATGGTGGTGGTGGTAGAAACATTTATTGCCACTTTAGAGTGTGGGGGCCGAGCACTCTCATGGCACGTCGGCGCTCCCGCACGGTGAGAAGGCACCCTTACAAAGCAAAGGAAAGCCCATGAAGTGCGATCCTCTTCATGGTGCACAAGATGACCCGGCGCTGATTAAACGCAGAAGTGCTGGTCATGATGATCTCCCAGTATGACACTGCCACAGCTGGAGGTGGGGGATGTGGGACATGTGAGGAGTATGTGGAGGAAGTCTCCTGGTTTGCCGCACAGTTTGCACGAGGAGGGGAATTGGTCTAGGTAACGGGCGTTTATTAATATGGGGTATGGAGCAGTCCGAGTTTGTAAGCGTCGCCAATGTACGGCCTTCGCTATGTTTAGGGATGGGGCTGGGGGTGTGTATATTATTCGTTGATCCCGGTAATACGTTAGAATATAACAAAAAGAGATCAAGCGCTCCTCTACCTGTGGAGGGGGCTCCATTTCTCCTGCCCGGAATGTGGGACCTCGAGCTAGAGATTGAGCCTCCTCGTTGCCAAGGAGGCCGGCATGCGCTGGCGTTCAGATGTGGGTTGTGGAACGCTGATGCTGCCAGAAGCGTAGCAAGCGAGTAGCGGTACGGGATATCAAGCCGTTGGCCTAGTTCAAAATAGCTGATTTTGAGTCGCTAATGATTATGGTGGCGGATGCTGAGAAGAGAGCAAGCGCGATAGCTGCCTCTTCTGCATCTGTGGAGAAACATGTGACAATTGAGGACGAAGTTAGAAGATTTGCGTGATGGTCAGCCACCGCAAGGGCCATGAGTGATCCTGACGCATATTTCGCTGCGTCCATGTAGACCACATCCTGATGCTCGCTCATTGTCTCTGGAGGGCCCGAGCCCTTGCCTTTCTGCGTTTCTCATTTCGCACAGGATGTATGTTCTTCGGGATGTGAGTACGTTTTGGTGAGAGCGGAGGTTAGAAGAAAGGGGGACCCTTCAGGTGGTTGTGTAACTGCGGCTAAGTTTATTTGAGACAAAAGAGCACGGCCAGCCACTGAACTAGACAGACGACATCTTTGTGGCATAAAAGTGGCTTCAGCGAGCTCCTCAAATGTATTATGTACACCAAGTTTGAAAAGTCTGTCATTGGATGTACTTGGGGGAAGGCGCAGAGCCGTTCTTGTGCTACTCCGTAGAAGCGCGTTAACCCGGTCTCTCTTCTTCTGTCGGAGAGGTATGTAAGGCAGGGAACGTGGTGCGGCTTACCATGTAAGCCTGGGTGAGGCGAAGCGTGTTTCGCTAGAGTATACGCCAGCCCGACTGTTCGCTATGCGGCGAATCAGTCAAGTGATCTGCTGAGCATGTGTATGGAGAGTCTTAATGACTTCCCCATGTGCGCCATGTGAGTAGAGAACTAGCCCTAGCACCCAACTTATCGAGACAAGTTGGATGGGGTGGGAACCTAGCGCGAGAGAGATAGGGGAATGGCTCAAGTATGTTGCTTCGGTCGGTAAAGAATGAGCTCCGATTTGGAAGGCGAACAGGTAAGGCCACGTTCTCGAACATATGTGTCAATGGTGATTAGTGCCAACTGTAAGTGTTCTTCTATTTCGGCGTCACTACCACGGTTTGCCCAGACGGTAATGTTGTCGGCGTAGAAGCTGAAGTAGATGTCGGGGATACGACCCAGTTTTTTTGGGCATAAATAGAATAGGTGAGAGAACTGCTCCCTGAGGCGTAACACGTGCACCAAGCATGATGCCTGGCAGGCTGTGATCGCCAAAGGTATGTGTTGCTGTGCGGTGGCTAAGGAAGTGTCGGAGGTAGTTGTACGTCTTTGCGCCGACTCCAAGGGTTATGGGGTTCTCTAGGATAGCTGAGTGCGCAACGTTGTCGAATGCCTTTGTTAGAACTACTGCTAAGATAGCTCTGGTATGAAAAGTTTGAGAGTGGAGAAGGTGGTGTTTCAGTTGCAGGAAAACGTCCTGCGTGGAAAGCCCAGGGTGAAATAGAAACTTGCAAGTAGGCAAGAGTTTATTGTCTTCTAAATACTGGCTAAGCCTGGTTTGGAGTACATGTTCCATGAGTTTGGCGACACAAGAAGTGAGGGATATGGCCCTGAGGTTAGACGTAAGGAGAGGTTTCCCAGGTTTAAGTATAAAGACTACCTTGGCTTCCTTCCACTGAGGTGGGAGGATGCCCCTTAGCCAGCACTCATTAAAGTATTCAGTAACGACGGCAATTGATTGGTCGTCGAGATTACGGAGTGCTTTGTTGTGAATACCATCTGGTCCGGGGGCTGAGGAAGTGCTTCGTCTCTGTAGTTCGGCTCAACTTCGGCTACTGTAATGAGTTGGTCGAGGAGCTCATTAGAAGGGCCTGTATAGTCGGGATGCAATACGGCGCGGTATGTTGTGAAGTACTGATTTCGCAGTTCCTGAAGAAGCTCTGGTGGAGGTTTATCGCAAGTATATAGTAGTTTGGTGAGGTTGAGTCTTTGGTTAGTCTTTGACGTAGTTGGATCAATTGAGTGTCTAAACAAATTCCAAGTCTGGGGCAAACTCATATTGTCATTTAATTTGTTGCAGAGTGATTCACAGTTCTGTCGTAAAAGAGTGGCTGCATTGGTCTCTTTGGTCAGGCGTGTGAGGCGACGTCTGAGAGTTCGGTTCCAACGCTCACTTTGCCAGCGTCATTCTAGGCTTGCTTTAGCGTCCCATAAATGCACAAGACGGGAGTCAATTGTGTCACTTGGGCAGTCTTCTCGTACTGGACGAGGAGAGGATCGGACATCACTGCGAAGTTGTTTGGACCATTCAGCGATGTCCATAATAGAGGCGTGGGTGTGCGTTGCCCTATAAGTGCGGAAAAAATCCCAGTTGGTGAAAGTGGAACCTCTTGGAACCCTGCGGGGTAATTTCGTATTTAAGAGAAATTCGATAATGTAATGGTCACTACCCAAATTCTCTTGTGTTGCCCCATGTGGCATAAGGGAGGCGATGTGCGAACATGGGGTCTGGTGTAGTGTATTTGCAGACACTATTCCCCATGCGTGTCGGAAAGGCAGAAGCAGTGAGCTGCGAGAGACCAGCTTGCTGCGCTCCTAACCACACCCGACATCCTTTTGGTGTGTCGTGAGGGTAACCCTAGGCCATATGTGGGGCGTTAAAATCTCCCACGACAAGTAGGGGGCACTTATTGGCTGCGCGTATCGCGAGCGGAAACAGGCGCGGGAAGTTGCCTTGTAAGCACTTAGGGCTGCTGTATACATTCAGGATGAAGAGGCTGTTAGCCCTAGCATGTTGCGGGACAAGCTCAATTAGGTGGTGATGAATGTCTTGGACTGCTAAACAGTGGGAGATGGTGGTAATACAGCGAATAATTAGAAACGCCACTCGAGAGTATATAGGGGACGTGGGTGTAATAGAAGTATAGCCAGGTGAGGTTAGTGGATTGGAGGGTTCTTGCAGGCAAGAATATCGGGTCCCGCAGGGCAAGATAGCAGTTGGACAACATGACACTTCTGGCCAAAACCTCGGCAGTTCCACTGCCAGAGTGTCAGGTTACGGTTTGGAGCTGCCATCATGAGAATCGAGAAGGGGCGTAGCGGCCGCATAGGGTTAAGAGTCGTTAGCGACTTCAGAGAGCGGGTTCTCTTGCCCTTCAGCTGCTTTGGGCTTCTTGAGTTTACTAGGGGCGAGATCTGGCTTTGGAAGGCGTGTTGCGAACAAATTGAGCTATGATTCAAGATTGTTGTGGCGGTCAGTCAATGATTGAGCTAACGCATCAAAACGAGGATTAGGCGCAGCATTGTCTGTTAGACGGATTCCTGCATCTTAGAGCACTGTGCATTTTTTGTTGATGCTAGTAATACCGTCCTGCAATTTTGCCTTAAAACGAGCAGTGAAAGACTCGAGCAGGGTCGGTATATCGGCTAGTGAGCTGTGCGTGGAGGGACGTGGCGTTGTGTCCTGATTTGTGTGCCGAGGAAGTTGTGTGTCGATATCTAACTCGACCGAATCAGAAGATGATGTGGCATTGACATGGCTGGGTCTGAAAGATATGCTAGAGGCGGTGAGTGGGTTGGGCGCAGGAGGTTGGGGTGTAGTAGGAGTTGGGGTAGTTGGAATGGCATGGCTTGGGTGCAAGAGTACGTATCTGGGCCTCCAGCTTCGCGATGTGTTCTCGAAGGGCGGCGGCTTAGCTCGGGCTGCTTGAGCGGCCATTCTGGGTGCCGCTGCCTCCTCCCAAGACTTGGCCAGAGCGTATTGTAAACTGGAAGTCGCTGCTGATGATGGTGCATGCTTGGAGCAATAACGGGGAGGGCCCCATACTTGTTTAAGTGGCTTGGTCCAGGATTGCTTGTGTTGGCTGGGTTGAGTGCGCCCCGGCGACATCTGGGGGAAGTTGACCCTGGTTGCTGCCGGTTCTTGTCGCTGCGTTTGAGGTTTCCTTGTATGTTGGCGTGGCTGGTGAAGGTTGCGTCTTTTGCATGATCCAGTGCCGGTAAGATGAGAGCCCTCGCGCAGAATGCACTTAGGCGTGCAAGGAGGTTCCCGGGGTGGATGTTGGATGCCTCAACGTAGGCAAAGATTAGTCTTGGAGCTTGGGCATACGTCATGACGATGACCCGGTAGTCTGCAACTCGTACAGCCATCCGGACTTCCACGGTATGGAGTGCAGCGGTGAATGGTTCCCATGTATTTAAGGAAATACAATACCTCATTGCCGTCAAAGTTGATGAGAATAGAGTGCGTTTTCCCGATTCGTCAAGCTGCGAGTATTGAGTATTCGGGATTCCGTTTGACCAGATCTTCGTACGGCTGAGTTGGGGTCTCGTCGTCAAAGGCCTTTGAGATGACTTTTCTTGTAGCTCTTCGTGGGGGTGCCACGTAAGCCACACAAAGGTAAGCATAGTCGCCAATGGTGAGTTAAATCAGCGCCTTTAGGAGCTCAGCTGCTGTGGAGTGTGTTGTAGCTGCAGTAAATGTATTATTGGTGGGGTGTATGCACAGACATAAATCATCAGGTAGAGTGATTTGGATTGCAGCCTGCACTACCTTCATCAGTCGAGGCGTTGGGACATCTTAGAGTCGCAGATGACCTCGCGGACGATCGACGACGTGAATAGCGTTTGGTGGGAGTGGTGGCAGTTGCTTGCTGCGTTGTACAATGATGCGCGTCTGCTTCGTAGCAGGTGGGCCGGCGTTTTGCCTCTGCCAGTTACGGCTGCTTTGACGCACGCGATGTTCCTGGCGTTCGGG
The DNA here is from genome assembly GCF_043290135.1 of Rhipicephalus microplus. Lineage (NCBI taxonomy): Eukaryota > Metazoa > Arthropoda > Arachnida > Ixodida > Ixodidae > Rhipicephalus > Rhipicephalus microplus. The sequence goes on along the minus strand of NC_134700.1, from coordinate 165,053,475 downwards.
TCGGCCGCGTCGGAGGTAGCGTTGGGTTGCGAAAGTGGTTTCTGTAAACAAGCTGGTCGAGACACATAGGCTTTGTAGAGAACTGGTGTGCAATTGCTGGCCTGGAACTCTTCAGAAGAAATGGTGATGCCCTCAACCGGTACTTCCATGATAACGGGAGGCGTCGCTGGCAGTGTCGACGAAGGAGCGGAGTTTCAGAGACGCTTAGCTCGGATGCTCGGCGTCTCGGTTCACCAAGTGCCCGTTGCACACAGAACGTCGGAGCTGGCCCGGATTGGGCGTCGTCTCTGTCTTCTTCAGACCCTTATGTCGCTGTTCGAGCGGGTTAGTGACCGTAGAAAAGGTTGGGAAGGAGTAGCACGTACCGTTTGCCGGAGCCGACGTTACAGGCATCCGCTCACACTGGCCCCTAGCGGCGAGTTCGATCAATGCTGAAGCATCTTTTTTGTTGTGACGGCCTCGGACAAAAACTCGGCGACCGTTTTCGGCGAGCTTCGTACCAGGCCAGCGAAAAGCTGCTCCTTAGCTACCCGGATCAGCTGACGGAACTTCTTCTTCTCTGTCATTTCCGGATCAGCCCGTGAGAACAGGCGCATCATTTTTTCGACGTGGGTCATGACAGTTTCATTGGGCATTTGAATGCGGGCCTGGATCGCTCGTTCTGCACGTTCGTGGCGATCAGCACATGTGTAAGTATCCAGTAGCTGGTGGTGGACGTCATCTGTTCCCCATGGTTCAAGTACCACGTGCGTGCTCTATCCTCCGAGTATAACTACACACGCCATAGTTTGGATTCGTTCAATGTAGCCACGCACTCGAAGTCGACCAACCATTCCTCGATGTCTTCGAGCTCAGTGCCATGAAAATGTGTCGAAACCTGTGGACTTCCGAGGAGGTACCGAATCGCCTTTGGGTTTTTCGTACCTGTTGAAGTAGTTTGTACGGACGTGCTCACCATACTGGTGTGAACTGTAACGTCAGCTTCGGGTGGTAATCCGCTGATGCTGCTGCTGGTCCGGTGAACGGGAGTTGTAACTCGCGCTGGGCTCGTGGTGCTGCTTCCGGGAGGGACCTGAAACATTCCTGAGAGGACACCCAGCACATCCACCATTTGTCACGTCGCTCTACGGGTCTAGAGAAGGTTCATCGAGGTCTGAGCAACAGCTGGCTCTTACCAAGCGGGTCGGTTGGGCTTGTTCACCAGAGCTGGGGCGCGAGGGCACTTTTAGATGCGGAGCATCTAATACTCGAGGCTTGTAGTGCGGCGCCGTCCGCAAGCTTCCTCCTCCTTCTTCCACCATCTGTGCATCCCTTCCTCCTCTACACACCGCGCGCGCTTCACTCCTCCACCATCTGTGCACCCTTCCTCCTCTACACACCGCGTGCGCTTCTCCTCTTCACGAACATTCGCTAGCTGTATAATGTAGCGCGCATGCGCCGTCACGCTTCGAGAACATCGGCAGCTGACGCGCGCGCATGCGCCGTCGCGCTTCGAGAACATCGGCAGCTGACGCGCGCACATGCGCCGTTGCGCTTCTCCCCCTTTTCGTACATTCGACAGCTGACAGTGCATGCGCCGTCGCGCTGTATATATACTCAAGGTCGCCGCTCGCTCGCTCAGTTGCCGCTCGTCGGTTGGTTTGTACGGCACGTCGACGTCCAAGGTCGCGGTGAAATGAATTCCAACGAATCCACAAACACAATGATCAACGTCCCTTCGACCACCGCCGCCCTTTCGCATACGTGTGTACGTGTTCACTCATTTAACACCCCCTCATACAACCACGTTAACCAATTTAGCCATCGACCCAAGTAAGTCGCAATTTAACACCCCATTTCACAACCACGTTAACCAATTTAGCCATCGACCCAAGTAAGTCGCACTTTAACACCCCGTTAACCAATTATATACTCCGCATCCTCCTCAGTGTTCCCCCGAGAGAAGCTGCGGGCAATTTTTTTCTTTAGTGCTGCGAGTTTGTCTTGGCATACGACCCACTACTCGATGTAGGTGGCAATATCAAGATTTGTTTCCGCAGTGACTAAACCCTGGAAGCGAACTATGAAATGAGTTTTTTTCTCCACGATGATAGTGACCTGTAGACGATAAAGGATACTTTAGACCTGCCCCGTCTCCCTAGCTTACCCGAAGAAAGTGCTTTTAATCACTTGCAATATGTAGGAAAATTCGACACTATTTAAAGCGAGCAATATTTAGCCAAGTCGAGTAGCTTTATTCCACGTGAAGCGGCGGGCAGCAAGCAAAAGGCCCATGGGCTGCATGTTTGGGACCCATGCTTGATCGTGACGAGAGTTGCTGTGTTCCGCGTGGGGTTTCTTCACTGCCTGTGCAGTTTTTCTGCGGTAGTTTATGCGTTGACGTAATCCCTCTTCATTTTGACCAATTGCTTTGGCTATCGAAGGCACGTTAGACTCGGACATGCCTCCTGAGGCTTTGGTCAAGAGCAGGCTCCGCATTGTTGCAACTGAAATCGCGACTCTGCATCTACTAGCCGAATGTTCAGTTTAGCTTCGTCTAATATTATCCATCCAAGTACAAAGATATGATTTATAGTATGCAATAGTCATAATATATCTCAGTCTTCTCGCCCGTCATAATCAATGACAAATATAAAGAGCATTTGCTTGCTTAGCTCATCATGAAGTTTCTTATTTGTTCTCTTTTATTACACGCTTTTTGTGGGTTCTACTAATGCCGCATGTATGGCGAGCTTACCAAAGAATTGCATTAATACAACATTCGATATCTTTCAATGATGGCGTATTACTTTATTCTATTAGTCATTCATTCTCGCTTTGCTTCTCTGTGATGACTCCCATAGGACGATGCGCGTGTGCGTTACTCTCCTGACATTTTACATATTATTTAAAGTGGTTTGAGAAGTGTTTTTTTCGATACCACTTAAAGAACTGCTTATTCATACATGTTACTTATTATCAATGCGAAGACATCAAAATTGGCACAGCTCTAAATGTCACGGGTATAGACAGTTACCTCAGGCACGGGTGCAGAATTGACGCAGAAGGAATGAAGAAGACTATGTTGTTGTGGAGCTGTGTCTGAAGTGCCCTCTTGTTCTGCATCCTTGCATACTGTGTACAGTGTTAGCCCACCCGGCGTTCACTTAATAAACACTCCCCGTTACATATTTTTGGTGGAAGTGCGGGGTAACATTCCGACTCTGGATCTCCGTAGCGGACGTCAGCTTCGTCCAGCCACGATGCCTGAAGGCAGTGCGCCGTCCGTTGAGTCTACGCCTGCTCCGTCACCTGTGATCCCTTCCGATCTTCTCGATCCAGGTGCATTTTGCGGCACCGACACAACTGACGTTGACGAGTGGCTTGCCTTATACGAGCGCGTCAGCAAGCAATACAGATGGAATGAGACGCTTATGCTGGCCAACATCAACTTTTACCTGCGAGGTACTGCACGCGCCTGGTACGAGACGCACGAGGAAGACCTGACAAGTTGAGACGTGTGCAAGCAGAAGCTCCGTGATTTGTTTGGCCGGTCAGTTGCTCGACAAATGGCAGCCAGGCAGAAACTCGCGTCACGAGTTCAATCTTCCACCGAGTCGTACGTCACCTATATCCAAGACGTGCTCGCCTTGTGTCGGAAGGCCGACAAAGACATGACCGAACTAAACAAAGTCAGCAATGTGTTGAAAGGCATAGCCGAAGATGCCTTTAACATTCTAATATGCAAGAACTATAGCACCATTGACTCAATTGTCAGTGAATGTCGGCGGTTCGAACACGCCAAAAGCAAGAGAATCGCTCAACGTTTTTCCTGACTCCCGAACACCACTGGGATTTCTCCCTGCGAGGATCCTGTGGCACCACGTCTATTCGTGAATCCTCCAAACCTCACAAGAATTGTCCGCCAGAAGCTGGAAGCCATGGCTCCTTCCACTTACCAACCCCCTGTGCCTGACAACTCGGTCCCAATATCTCTTATTCAGGCTGTTGTGCGACAAGAGTTTGCCAAGATGGGCGTCTTAGTTCCCCAAACCTCCAGCCACACACCGCAGCCCATAAATTCTAACGCTCACTACCACGCCACCACACTTGTTGCTGCTGCCGCGTCGGTCCCGCTGTTCTCATCGCACTACCGAAATCCATCTGAGTGGCGCACACAAGATGATCGACCGATACGCTTCTCTTGCCATCGCGTTGGCCACATTTCCCGCCACTGCCGCAACAGATGGCCTTTCCGGCAACGTTTTCTAGACGACCACCGACAGGATCATAGGCAGTATTCGCCACCTTCTTTTGCTGATGACCACCTTCAGGACGTTTCACCTAGCCGTTCTACGCAACGCTTCGAACCATCCTACGCCGATGTCGTCACCCAGGAAACCCTATCCAGCCGCTCGCCGTCGCTTCAGTGTCACCAGCCCCACTCCTATCAACGCCGTCACTCCCCGTCACCGGCGTATTCTGGGCAGTTCTCGAAAAACTAACAGATTAAGCTCCTAGAGGCGGCGCTGCATTGAAAGCTCGGGCCGAAAAACCACTACCGACGACTAATTTCAGACGAAATTTACTTGGTGTTGTTATCGATGGCCTGACCGTGACAGCTCTAATATACACTGGTGCCCACATATCCGTTATGAGTTCACGTCTTCGGTCCCGCCTGAAAAAAGTTGTTACCCTGCCATGTCTTCGACTGTGCGAGTAGCCGACGGCCGCCGAACATCAGTTCTTGGTATGTGCACTGCCCGCGTCACTGTTGTCGGCCTTCACACTTCAGTCCTCTTCGCTGTTCTAGACGCTTGCCCACACGACGTGATTCTCGGCATTGACTTCGTGACCGCGCATTCAGCACTCAATGATTGTTCAACCGGCACTTTAGAGATAGAGTTGTCTTTGTTTTCTGATGTCCCTCCTGCAGCTCGCACATGGCTACGGTCCGTGGAGTGTCTGCAATTACCACCTCAGGCCGCTGTGTACCTTCCAATGTCGGCGTTCCCACCTGTTCTTGATGACGACTACTTGAGAGCCCCACTCATTGACCTGACCCTTTCCGGCAACATCATACTTTTTCATAGCATAGTGAGGCTTAGCGACAACAAGACGCTTCTTCCTGTCCTCAACTTCTTTATGTAGACCCAGGTCATTACTCAAGGAATGACTTGGGTCGACATTGCCTTAGCAGAACTCTCCACTCTGGAGCAATGTAAAATTTCATCTCTTACTCCTGACACCAAGACCGTAGCCGAACCTGTCGCAGCCGCACAGAATAGAGCTTTCTTAGACAAAATGATATCAAACGACCTGTCGCTGTCCCAAGTTGAAGCGCTCCGTGGTCTTCCATTTTCTTACCTCGACATTTTTGATATGGACGACCATTCCTTGGGACGCACGAGCGTCGTAACCTACCGTATCGACACTGGCGACTACAGTCCCTTTCATAAGCGTCCTCACCGTGTGTCTCATTCAGAGGGCCAAATAATCCAGAATGAGGTAGAGAAAATGCTCGACAAAGATGCCATAGAGCCTTCGACCAGTCCTTCGGCATCACCTGTTGTGCTTGTTAAAAAAAAGAACAAGGACCTGCCGGTTCTGCGTCGACTATCGCGATCTCAATCGAATAATCATGAAGGATGTCTATCCTCTACCACGAATGAATGATGCGCTTGACTGCCTTCATGGTGCCAAGTATTTCTCTTCCCTTCACCTATGATTTGGATATTTGCTAATTTTTGTCGATGACCGCGACCGCAAGAAGACGGCATTCATAACACCTGACGGGCTTTATCAATTTAAAGTCATGCCTTTTGGGTTGTGCATTGCGCCAGCAACTTTTGAACGCATGATAATGGACTCCCTCCTTCGCGGTTTTAAATGGTCGATGTGCCTGTGCTATCTAGACGATGTCATCGTTTTCTCGCCAACCTTCGGAAGCCATCTACCACATCTGTCAGCCATCCTTGACGTTTTTCGCTGTGCTGTCCTCCAGCTTAACGCGTCTAAGTGCATCTTTGGGCACCATCAGATAAAGCTACTTGGCCACCTTGTTGACGCTGCCGGTGTACGACGCAACTCTGATAAAGTGCGCGCCTTGCGCGAGTTTCCAGTCCCACGTTTCACGCAAGAAGTCCGAAGCTTTTTGGGACTCTGTTCGTATTTTCACCGTTTTGTCAGTAACTTCGCGGAAATTGCTCGGGCCCTCACGAATCACCTTAAAAAGAACGTGGTTTTTTCCTGGCGTGAAGACGAAGAACATTCCTTCGCATTGTTGATTTCTGTGCTCACATCACCACCTGTGTTTGCTCATTTTGACCCAGCTGCTCGAACAGAGCTACGCACCGACGGAAGTGGCCAATGGCATAGGGGCAATACTTGCACAAATGCAGAACGGCACAAATCGTGCCATAGCGCACGCCAGCCGCCTACTTTCTCAGTCGGAAAGAAACTATTCAGTTACTGAGCGAGAGTGCCTGGTTGTCCTCTGGGCTATCGCCAAATTTCGTCTGTACCTTTATGGACGCACGTTTGCAGTCATCACAGACCACCATGCGCTCTGCTGGCTGTCAACCCTTAAGTATCCCACAGGAAGATTCGGGCAGTGGGCATTGCAATCGCAAGAGTACACGTTCTCTGTAGTGTACAGGTCTGGCAAGCTTCATAGCGATGCCGACTGCTTATCTCGACACCCTTCTGATCCACATGACTCCTCTGAGTTAGAAGCTGACGCCAACATCCTAGCCATAACAGATTTTCTGCAAATAGCCGACGAACAACACCGAGATCCATCGCTGTTATCGATAATAGACCGTCTTCAATCCGGTCATAAAGACCCTTCACTGAGCCTATTTTTCTTCAAGATAACGTTTTGGACCGCCGCAACTTACAGCCCGATGGGGCGGAACTTTGGCTAGTCGTCCCACGTCATCTGCGCAAGGACATTTTGCAAGAACTTCACAACGCCCCAACTGCCGGACATTTAGGTGTCTCCAGAACCTATGATCGCGTCCACCGACGGGTATTCTGAAAGGGCATTCATCGTTCCGTTCGCCGCTACGTTGCAGCGTGTGACCTGTGCCAGCGTCGGAAGAAGCCTATGTCCCTCCCTGCCGGTCACCTTCAACCTATTGAAGTCTCAGCCGAGCCATTTCATCGTCTAGGTTTGGATTCGTTAGGTCCCTTCCCAACATCGGCAATGGAAAACAAATGGATAGCAGTATCTACGGATTTACCACTCGATATACAATTATTCAAGCGCTACCGACCAGCTGCGCAACGGACGTCGCAGATTTTCTACTTTATGACATCATCCTTTAGCATGGCGCTCCTTCTCACCTACTCACGGAGCGCGGCCGCTGCTTTCTGTCTCGTGTTGTTGACGACCTCCTTAGATCCTGGGCTACGCGGCACAACTTTACTTCTTACCATCCTCAGACCAACGGACTTACTGAGCGCCTCAACAGCACACTGACAGACATGCTTGCTATGTATGTTTCTGACGACAACACCGATTGGGACACTGCCCTTCTGTTCGTAACCTTGATTGATTGATATGTGGGGTTTAACGTCCCAAAACCACCATATGAATATGAGAGACGCAGTAGTGGATAGCTCCGGAAATTTCGACCACCAGGGGCCCTTTAAAGTGCACCCAAATCTAAGCACACGGGCCTACATTTCCGCCTCCATCGAAAATGAAGCCGCCGCAGCCGGGATTCAATTCCGCGACCTGTGGGTCAGCAGCCGAGCACCTTATCCACTAGACCACTGCGGCGGGGCCAGTTCGTGACCTTCGCCTACAACTCGTCCCGTCATGAAACTGCCGGCTACTCAACACTTTATCTTCTCTTCGGCCGTAATCCCTTACTACCTTTCGATACCCTGCTTGTGCATGACCTTCCGTGCACCACTTCGTACGCACAAGATGCCATTTCCCGTGCTCTGATCACACGTCCCACGCCAGATAGCCCGCGCCAGATTCTCATCGTCACAGAGAGCACAAAAGTTGCTCTACGACAGCCGAAATAGGGATGTCGATTTTTCTCCGGGCTCTCTCGTGCTACTGTGGCTGCCATCCCGTCGTGTCGGCCTGTGCGACAAACTTTTATCGCAATATGTTGGGCCTTACAAAGTTCTGCGCCAAGTCACACCTGTCACCTATGAAATTTATCCTACTACGAACACAACTGTTTCATCCAGAAGTGACATTGTGCATGTGTCTCACCTGAAGCCCTATCACAATGACCCGTCTGTCTAATAACAGTATGCACCGGGACGGTGCTTTGTTGCCCGGGGTAATGTCACGGGTATAGTAAAGTACCTCAGGCACGGGTGTTGAAATGACGCAGACGGAATGAAGATGATGATGTTGTTGTGGGGCTGTGTCTTAACTGCCCTCTTGTCCTGCGTGCTTGCATACTGTGTGCAGTGTTAGCCACCTGACGTTCACTTATTGAATACTCCCCGTTACAATATTTTTACTGGAGCCCTTTACTAAATGTACGAATACGGCAGTGCTATACTAAGTGGGAAGCCACATGTAGCCAGCCAGATTTCATTCATTTTGTATCTTCCATTTCTCTTTCTTTCCACATTGACAGGGTGGTGTCGACATGCCTCCTGCTGTACCTCCTTCAGAACATTTCAGGCGCCCAAATGTGTCTGCTGCGTGCTGTTCAAGTGATGAGCAACGTGGTGATAGAAGTGCCACCACATTTTCTGGCCGTTGTGCTGGTTTTCTCGCACCTCGCTTGCACCACCCTGGCCACGGCGTTAACGGCCCTCACAAATCGTCACACGCAGCTCGGAATCTCGGCCTTCCTGGTTGCAGTCACCCTCTTCATTTTTCGACCGCTGGACCACCTAACATTCACGTGAGTTCCACTTTCTCAATGTGCAAGAGCTTACGGAGTGCATGACAGCAATGCTGTCTTCACACTCTGTAGCACGGGGTTCACGTAAAAAAGGAAACAGAAAAGCAAGAGCACAAATGCTTTTCTGTCTCTCTTTTTTATGTTTGCTTCCTTTCCGGAAATTCGCGCTACCACAATACGTTTAGTAAAGACGTCCAAGAAGAAGTTATCCTGTGGCTGTCTTAGTCTACTGCGTTCCGTCATTCCCGTAGTCGTAGTCATAGTACTAGTACTAGTTGTAGTAGTAGTAGTAGTAGTAGAAGTAGTAAAAGTAGTAGTAGTAGTATATCACGCAGATTGCGTGACAAGGGCTCGCGGTGAATGAAGAAATAAAATAAATAAAAAGTAAATCATTTTCCTATGCGAGGCAAGGTTTGAACCCAAGCAATCACGGTCTGAAAGCAAGTGTCATTACCATTGGTCTACTCACCCACACTTACCGACTCATGTGCAAGCGGATACATACGAAATTTAGCGGATAATTTCCGAAACCACATGATCTCGCCAGCCAAATACACACACTTCCCTATTTACAGAATGGCTGTCCGGGTATATGCACAACGGGATATTTGTGCTGATCCATGGAATTAACAATGACAAGAAGTTTGATTTTGATGCAGTGACAAGAAAGGATGATTGATTCTCACGAGGAATGTTTCGTCGTACAAATCAGTGGCCAAAAGAGCAGAACATGTCTGCACATCTGATGTATTTTGCAAAAAACAAAACAACAACAAAACAAAACAAAACCATTCACACAGGCATCAGTCAAGGGAGGTGGTACATTCACCGCCATGCCAACAACAGAAGCTGCACAAGCCACTTGGCTAGATCCCCGTGTTAGATCTGCTAGATGCCGGTAGCGCTCTGCTTTGCTAGATCCTTATGTTAGAACTTTGCTATATCGCGTTGGCGCTCCGAGCACATTAGTAGAGCGTGGTGCACTTGAAGAAACCCATGGTGCTCACTTCGCCACTATGCTCTGCCGTGTTTCAAGGGGCTAATGTAATGTACAATAAAATATAGATGATGATAGGGTCTTCTGTGTATGTGGCTGTGTGCTGGAGCTTTCTGGAGATTCACTTCTATAGTAGTTATACCACATGTGAATTTGTGATGCGGTCATATACCAACACACTATGAACGATGCTACTACTTTCGTGTTTGCAAATTCTATGTAAAGGCGACAAAAGCTTTCTAAACTTGTGATAATGAACATAAGTTAATTTATTTATTTGCACTTCGCTCACCAGCACCCTACAACAGGAAATCAAGAGTACTTGTTCCCATAAAAATCAGTACACAGTACACAGACGTCTCTGTCATATGCAAGCACACGTTCAAACAGAAAACGCAAACGTACCAATGTACAATAGGCTTACATTTAAGTCATGTAAAAAACAAAGGTACGGGGACATGTTCCCTAATTTTTAACGCAGTTAATTATAACAAACGATATTCTAGGAGATCTGCAGACTAACAAAAGTAGCTAAATATCCACCGTAGCATGCCACTGTGTAGTATCATTTTGTGAAAGCTCGTACGTGGCAGTTGGAATGGTGGTTTCGCTATTCATGAACGCTGACAGACACTGTGCCCACTTCGTAACTCGTTCAGCCACTGGTCCGTGACTGAACAGTCTGGCAAGACGAGCTGGGGGGCCGCGATCTCCATCGGAATGCTCGTCGTGGCCTACTCGGTGGGCGTGTGCCACCTGCCCGCGCTGCTGACCGGCGAGCTCATGCCTTCGAGGATACGTTTGCTGGGCTCGTCCATCGTGTGGTCGTCGCGCTGGCTCTTGGCATTCCTGGTGCTGTACTTCGACATCGACGTGCTCACCGCATTCCAGCAGAAGGGACCACTGCTGGCGCTAAGCCTTACAGTGGCAGTTGTCGCTGCGACCGCCATATACCTCATCCTCGAAACTGAAGGCCGTTCGCTGGGACAGATTGAACACGACTAACCAGCGAGCCCGCATTCCTGATTTAATGGCTAAACAACTGCAATCTTGGTGTATTGTATTTACATAAATAATCGCTACTACATGTTTATTAACGCTGTATGATCAAAGAATATTGCATCAATTTCAATCCGAATAGTGGATCATTAAAACGTAAACGTTGAAAATATAGTTTTTTATATGACATCACGGCTCGCATTCGCGTTGTGTACGTCGGCTATCGACATATATGACGTTCTCTTCAGACAGACCTATATGCTTACTTTATAAAATCTGTGCTGATCCTATAAAACTTATTACGCGTGGCGTAATTTGTTCCTCATTTCTTATTTATCGTTTTTCGAGATATTAAAGCATTGCAAAGAATCAATGCCACTGCAGTGTTAGAACTTTTTTTTCCCGCAATTCTCCTCGGTGGAACAGGAACAGTGGCTACGGCTGCTGACCCTAAGGTCACGGATGTGAGCCCGGCTGCTGCGGTCACATTTCGAATAAGGTGAATTGGTAGAGGCCTGGTACTGTTGGATGCCAGTGCACGTTAACGGGGCACTCAAGTCAAATAATAATTAACGTCAGAGTGAAAGCTCCATGTATGACAAAGTCTAAAACGACGATTTTATCAACAACAGTGCCCTACTTACCGAGAAATTAAGGTAAATGCACAAGAACACAAGCGCCGCAGTAGGGCACTCTCAAAATGATCCCGATGACATCAGATGGACCGCCTACAAATTATCAGTAGTGATAGATTTATCTGCACTAAATAAAGAACCTTCCGTGCATCAAGAGACGCAATAAAATGATACTTGTTCTTTTTCGTTTGATTCACGGAAAAAAAAGAACCGCTGGATGTTACTAAGGAGAATGGCGCGAGTGGTTCAAAGATTCAGTTTTCGTGTAGTTACATTGGACAGGTGCTGTCATCTAGCGAGGCGCAGCTAAAAATCAAAACAAAAAAAAACGTCCGTTATGGCCTCCGAAATAGCGGGCGTGCGCGCCCGCCATCTCGAAGGTTATGGTATTTGCTGTTGTGCCTTCCGCTGCTCTCGGTTTGTTACTAATAGCACAATAAAGCCGGGCAGCATTGTACCTGGCAACAGTGACGTGAGTCGGTACGGTCAGTCCGCTTCTTGGCGGGTACTTTGAAGTGCGCCAACCCGATACGAACTACTAAAACGTGATTTTCTTTCAAAATAGGCCTTTGCCTGGCACAAACGTAACACTACGAGCATTCTGGACCGCTATTCCAACAATCAACGTTGACTTAATACTTGCCGTTAGTGTCCCTTTAAAGAGCACCAGATGGTCATAATTTCCACAGCCGCCCATTTCAGTCTCTATATTTTGGTTTTGGGACACAAGGCCACATATTGCAATTTCCGAAATATCAGCACTCTGACACCTCCATATTGGTTGCGCAATAAAGACTCGTGCAAAAAACTGAAGCTGTTCGGCTGCTTCATTGAGGACTATACAGGCTGACTACGAAATATTTTGGCATAGTATCCAGTGGTTAACTAATGACGACAAATTGAAATAGCGGTTTTCTAGGGCTTCTAATACGACCATGCGGCGCTGGTGTGGCCATAAGCACCAATGTCTGACGTCACCTCAAGACAATTGAAATTGTAGTCAACCTAACCTTACTTTTGCTCTAACACTAAATTTTTATACGAAAGCTAGAAAGGCAAAAAAATTAACGCAGCAGTTCTTTCACGCACAGATCTACACCGCACAAGTACAGATCATGATCGGCTCATGGGCTTTTCGGGCTATGGGCTCCGTCATCCCGACTACTCCAAAACCATGTTCTTCAAGCGCTTCCAAAAGAAAACTGTTTGGAAAGCTCTGTGTCGAACGAGTGACATTCAAAATATTTTCCTCTGATGGCGGGTGCGTATTCGCGTGTGCCGATGCGCAGAAAGATGAAAGCAACGGTACGTAGGACGCATCTCACTCCGCTGTAAAGTCGAATCAAAGGAGCATTGCGGTGCGTCCACTACGCTTCGCCGTCGTTTTGCAGCCAAGTTCGATTGATTGCGTTCAACGTCCCAAAACTACCATATATGAATATGGGAGGCACCGTAGTGGAGGGCTCCGGAAATTGTGACCTCCTGAGGTTCTTTAACGTGCACCCCAATCTGAGCACACGGGCCTCAGCATTTTAGTCTCCATCAAAAATGCAGCCGCCAAAGCCGGGATTCCATCCCGCGACCTGTGGGTGAGCAGCCATAGACCTTAGCCACTAGACCACCACGGTGGAGCGCGGCGAAGTTCACAAAGTTCGGCACGTGAACTTGCAGAACTCTGTGGATCAGGTGGACTTGAGGTAGCTACACAGGTGAGTTGAAAACGAGAAGAAACGAGATTAACAATAATTACAACATGCTGAAAAACATTTACACCAGGTACTCATGTATACAGTCTTTGCTATATACTCGTGAAATAATAGAATGCTTGCCTATGCAATGAAACGTATAATTACCGCCATCTCAAGTGAGAATTCCCTTGTTGATTAGCTATTACATGTATCAGAAGAATACCAACAGTTCAGGCACAACACTGACATTGTTTAGAACAACTTAAAACTTGTTAGAGACTTTAATGACTAGCTTCTTATGCAGAATAAGTTGTCATCATGAATTGGGATTTATATTCTTTTTAGTCTTAGTTGATTACACGAAATAAAATTTATTGCCAACACCTGCACCGCTTTTAGTTAAAATAACAGGCTGCATTATCAACACGAATTTCTGGAAAGTTATTGTGACATAACTCTCCTGCTACATTGCACATAAATGGTCCATATTGTCACACACATCGACGGAGAGCATCAAGGTGGAACAGAAGTAACAAAAGTGTCTTCAAGATGGCTACTGCTGCCTGAGAAAATTTTGCATTTTCATTTGCTTGAGAAGAAGGTGGGAACAATTCCATTACAAATGCCACAAAATATACACAACATGCGAGAGTCCTAAACTGAGAAACTAGAAAAAAAAAACCCGACGAATGTAATCTGGTAGAAAACAATGCGTACTAGTAATCGCAGCAGCTAAAGTACAAAACCAACACACCGAGGGATCCCGGCAATTTTCGATGTCCAGAAGAAAACCACCTATGCCATAAAAGCTTCGATCGAACCAAGCTGCCTTGTTCGAATGTCAAATTGCACTAAGAACTTAAGCCTTGAACGCATTTCAAGTCGCTGTCATATCACATCTGTAGTTTACAGTTCTCAAAGATGAAGTCCAAACCTAAAATGTGTGAACATTATTCTTACCTCATGTAAGAATCAGAACACATTGTAGTAGTTCACTTTCCTTTCTTGTAAAATCTTATCAAGAAACTACTATCATCCGCACTTGCACTTGCTCAATATTTATAGGCACGTATTTTCCAAATGAAATGGATGTTTAATAGTGCAACCCTTTGGGCTAGTTGGTTTTATAATCGTCGTTTAATGTTTAAAAAGGTGCCATGAGATTTCCTCATCGTAGAGAAACCTTGCCTTTCCGAAATGACAGTCTATATTCTTAGCTACTTTCGCCATCTGTTGACCATCGACGTGAAGCATAGGCAGATGCGTGCGGTCTCATAGTTGGTGAACGCAGGCTAGAAACAAGAATTTTGGAGGCCTTGTAAAATCGCCTAGAACAAAGAATAATACTCTCGTATTCTGATACTATGCATCGCATTTATTCTCTCTCAGTTATGTTTTCGGTCATTAGGAAACACCGATGAGACTGCCATTATAACGGCTCACAAGCAACGAGCTTTCAAAGAGTGTCACATGATGAATACAATGGGTGCTCGCTTTGTTTCTTCCGCGGTAGAGGCTACAGGCCTGTTAGTCTGCATAGAATGCCATTCGTTTCCTCCTCCAACCAGTGATGCAGTGCGTTTTTCAATGTTGTGTTGTCTTCAGAAATCAATGCAGTATCACAGTGAAAGCGCCCATCTTTTCAAGGAATCACTACACCACAGGGAGTTGCTTTTGCAAGACGATAGAGGGCAAGAATTGTGGATTAAATTCACAAACGTTCTTGTTCAGCCGTGTTTTTTGCCATTGACTGGCTGCCTTCAATGACGTCGTGTTCATCACTGTAGTGTTCAGCCTGGAATACCTAATTTTTTAAATAAATATAGCATGAGAAATTTTTTAAAGCGAAGAATTAGAAAGTTGATTACCGATATGGGAGAAATCCCCAATTGGATCAAAACGAATGGTCCGCGTGTAAAAATGCATTCGGGTCGCCTTAGTGGTTCCCAATAACTACCGACTTAAATTCTGTCCAGAACTTTCACATTATACTATCCATGTTCTGGGCACTTTTTCCTAGTCTGTATTGAGTTTCGAAAATATTCGACGGTCTTGAAATTTAGTTAACGTGCCTAGTATGTTATATATACCACCGACCTCTCCCATGGTATATCTAATTGAGAAAGGGGAAGGGAGCTATACTTGGCATCCATATTATTTGTTCACTAACTGGATAACTAACAATTTTAACACGAAACAGATGATTTACTACATTCTCTATACAAACATAGAAGGACACATGCTGGAAAATGACACATTTTCTACGTGCGCGATTGCCTACAAAGTTTATGTTAGAGCCGAGTACCCACTCTATGTTCCGATGTAGGCTCTATCTCATGCGCATATCTTTGCCTCACCAGTGTAGAAACTTGCTCATGTCACTAAATTTATATGCGACAAGGAAATCGAAGAGAAATAAAGGTACTTTGAGTCACCTCCATTGCCTAGGCCAAACTTGTCGCGTTACACTAAAGAAAGCTGTGGGCACATCTGCGACCGCTTGCGCAAAATCTAGATTTTCAGCTAGGCTGTGCTGTACGTTTCTACGTTCCTGTAACGCTAAAATTAATAATCTCTCCAGAAAGGGAATGGACATGGTATCCGCTAACACGAGTATTTTGTTAACCAAGAAAATGTATTATATTTGGTTGCGTTCTTTGCGGAAACACTACTTGTTCTGCAAACACTGACGGACGTTTGGAGAAGCGCACAGCTGCGAAAGCATTTAGAGCCCTTTTAATTCATGCAGGGCCGTCGACGTTTTGGTGCTGAACGCACAAGATCTCGTTCGAAAAGACCAGGTTACCTCGGCCCACTCTCCACTTTACGGAAACGCTTCCTGGGTCAGATATTTTTGCACTGGCAACACTCACAATCGCATGCGTTCTCCGCAGTTGCTCGTTGTCACAATTTGTGGTAATTATGTAGAACCTGCCGTACCAACAGAAAAAATGTAGGTTCAGCCTTCCATGATTTCAGGAAACAGGCTCAGTCCACTTGAAGAAACGTCGTATGATTCGCTGCGTGCTACTACATAAGTGTGAGAGCGCCAAGGAACGGCTACTCCTAAGAAGCGGGAAACAGATATATATTGCCACGAGCGTATTACCTTGTATTTCGCGCTATCGTTGCTGACAGGCTTGTATAAGCCACTGTTGGAAAGGTGGTGAAAATTGGCTCGCGAAGAGAAAGATGAGTTTGTTTTGCCAGTAATCGGACTAGCCTGACGTTCTTCTGTCCTCTAGATACAGGTTTATGTTGCATTATAACGTCAAAATGTTAAACTTAACACAATGAGTCAATGAAAATTTACCGACATACCGATGTATTCTTTATGCAAGGACCCATATTTCTGTTTATATATATATATATATATATATATATACATATATATATATATATATATATATATATATATCTTGTCAACGTCATTACCGTTGTAAACTCATGCTTCCTGCTCAAAACAAACACTGGCGTCATCAGTGGGACAAGGGTTTAGACACCCTCTTGCCCTTAACACTCACCCTCTAAATGTTTCAATTATTTATTGTGTAATGACACAGGGAAATTCAAATGCACGGTAAAAACAAAGTATGGTTTAACGCCCCACCTCTCGCCCACTAATCCCTAAAACATTTTCGCTACGTTACTACTCATAAGTCATCAAAATGGGAGATCAGGAAACACTTTCTCTATTTCTCCATGCTGTCAGCGTAGGACTGCACTTAAATGATGAAGCCTTGCAGAAAAATCAGCATGTATAATGAGGTGTTTGTTTTACGATTCGATTTTTTTAAGCATATTCATCCGTGGATGTTGATATGTAGTATTGCTTTCTCGCTGCAATTTCTCGCAGTTTACTATTTTTGTTTTACGGCCGGTTTTTGTAGTTGTCTCAGCGCTTTGACTGCTGAACGCTCCTCAACTATTATATAGCCTTGAAGGCAGTATTCGTGTTAGGCACTATATATGACACTGCCTGAATGAAAATGCAGAGATGCATTCATGACGTCACATTCGGGGAGTGTAACTGTATTTACCAACAGAGCTTGACGTCATGAGATTATTCTACTGGCCGATCCTTACAGAACAGCACTCTTGGAATGATGTACACCAGCACGGACACATTGTCTCGGCTGGTGCCCGTGGTGCCATTCATGTCGCGAGAGTTCGAGCTGCGAGATGCTCTGCCCAGCGTTGCCAGCGTCTCCGACGGAATCAGATGCCGGGGGCTGGCAGCGAAGACGCAAAACCACTCTTCACCGGGTGTCAGGGCTTTCTTTGAGGTACTCGCCTTTTCTTCAACACATACTTTCAAATGTTTATTTCTGCAGCCCTAGCTGGGCGCTGCGTTTGCTGTGCAGTGATAAAATGCACGTATTTGGGACGCAAGATTGCCGAAATGACGTTCACCTACATGCTACCTACGTTGATACATGAGTGCGATGGCACTCTTCCATGTCAAAACACTGTGCCCTTGTGAGCTGTATAGGTATGACATTTAGTTAAATGTGGTGATTCTTATAGCACTCGTATAGCCAGTGCTTTCTCCGGAAATATCTGTATCAATCGTCGTTCCCAAGCGGTCATACGGTTTTGCCACTCACATAAGGCTTCTGACTGGGTGCCTATATTTAGATTTGGCTAGAAGCAAGAACTTAGATTTAGCTGCACGCACTGAAGACCAGGTGGTCAAAATTGTTACAAACTGCGTACACTACATACGGCATACATGATAATCATATCACATATTTTATATTATTCCCATGTTCTGATCTCTTCTAACCGAGCCCATACGTTTCAGCTGTTTTGAGTGCTCAATATCGGCAAGGCACAGGGACCAGCTTACCCGAGAAATCATTGAAGCCGAAAAAATACACTTGCTAGGAGATAAATGTGTAAGCACATCATCGATTGCTTTATCACAGGCTGAACGTGATTACCTAGCTGGGCTTTGAGGAAATAGAGGACCTGTCACGCGTGTTTTATTACTGATGTGCAGATTAGGCGTGCATTTTACCTTCATGCTCTGTTATCATCCTTTTTAGCAGTATATATTCTTGCCACTCTGTGAAATAAAGTTAGTTGGAAGTCAGCGCTCTTTCTGTCTACCCTGTCCTTTTTCCTTCGTTCGCGCGCTGAAACATCTTGCAAATGCGACTACGCACCAACTAGCCAAAGTTTCCACTCTTGTGAGTTACATCGCCTAGGGCCCATTCTTTCCGATGGTTGCTGAACTGGGGAGTCTGTTGGGATTGTACTGCTGAATTTGTATGCGTAGTTTTTACAATGTACTCAAGTGATCTATTATACAATTTTCTGTAAGTAATCCTTGCCTGTGATTCAATTTCGCGAAGTTATATTGCTCTAGCGAATATAAGCTCGCGTAGAATTTTGACACTGCCTCTATCTGCTGTCCACTGCAGTCTTGTTGATTATAGTAGATGGTTGAAGTCCAAGAATAAATAAATCTCAATAAATATAACTTGCTTCTTGACGTTTATATGTTCACACTCACCGATTATTTAAATCACAATAAAAAATTACGCAAACCTATCTTGATGCCTCACTTACAGAGTACCTTATTTGATTCTTTTGCAATCTCATTTAAACATTTGATGATATAAGGTTACGACAGATATCATTTTCTTCACTAAATACGTTTCGGTGAAAAGCTGCTCCGCAACGTCTGTTTAAATATAGGTTGCTCCTAGCACTTCCTATTTCTTCAGTCTACTCCGAATTGCGGTATACATGGCTAGGCTTAGATTGATTATAATTGGTCTTTCATTTCAATTCCGCACGCTTTATATGGCGTAAACAATTCTGCAGATATCTGCAGACATTCTCCATAACGCGGGCTTTTATTTCTTTCTACGTTCCCACCCACCTTTCTCATTGTCATGCTCAAGGGCGCGCCGCCTTTCCGGGAGACGCATTTGTCAATTCAAGCCGCACACTTTTCATTGGTCGATGCGCTGTGTATTTCATTACCCACGTAACTGCCGTAAGTAAAGAGAACGCGGTGGTGTTTTATTGCACGTTTATTAAGAATGTCAACTGAAAGAATGTGTGACCATTAACGATATGAATATAATAATAATAATATTAATATTAATAATAATAAATTATTATTATTATTATTATTATTATTATTATTATTATTATTATTATTATTATTATTATTATTATTATTATTATTATTATTATTATTATATTAATATTATTATTATTATTATCAAAGAGGGCACAGCTTTGCCGCAAAGGCGAAGCAGTGAACGCAATAGCAAAAAATTGGAAGGTCACACGCAGAATGGCAAGCAGATCGAAACGTGCCCCACGTTTCTCACGCACAAATGACGCACAAAACGTACTCACAGGTACAGATGAACGCGATTAAGCATCTCAGTTGTTACTTCGCTGTGTCCGAGAAGCATGTTCTTTTCGCAAACAGAAGCTGTGCAACAATTTCAGTGACCTTTGTGCGCCCGTTAACTACAACAGAATCGCTCCGACGAAACCCAAAGGCTTTCCAGGACGTACAATTCTCCCCCCTGCAAGATAAGGGCGGGCTATCAAGCGTACACCCTCTTATTATCTACGCGGGCCAAATTATGCGTAAGAAATGACAGCCGCCGCGCTGAAAACACGATAGTTTCCCCACAAGATGCCAGCCAACTGCGGTAAGTGGTCGATATGTTATATAACGCGGATATGTCACGTGCGAGTCCGCACGCTGCGGTCTTTTTTCTGGGATTTTTATTCCGATAGCAATTATATGGACACACTCAGCTGGAGTTTGCCACCGGCGTGGGCGTCAACGTCAGCGTCGATGCAATGCACCGTATATGTATACGCATCTAAATATATGAAAACGGAAGAAAGAAAAAAATCCAGGAAAAAGCACTTCCGCACGTGGAATCGAAAGTAGGACTTCTGCGTCGTGAAAGCAAGGCGCTAACGACTGAGCCCCCACGGAGAACGTTCTTCGCCGCTCAAACGGCAAGCTATTTATATCTACCGCTTACCGCGGCTGTGTTTTCAGCATTGCCAGAAAGATGGCGCAATGAGCGCATGTCGGCACATCACGCAGCGACACCCACTCTAATCTTCTACGCGTACTTTGCCCGGCTTAGAGAAAGGGGTCGACGCTCCCTCACGCACCCTTATCTCGTGGTGGCGAGGACGATAGGATCGTACGCCTTGGCTGGTATGGGGCTCTACTTGGAACGTTTCTACTGTAGTTACCGGGTGCACAAAGATCACTGCAATCATTGACGTCTCCGTTCGCGAAAAGCGCGCGCTTTTCGCCTCGGCGAAGTAACAAATGAGACTCCTATTCCTATGCATCCGTAGCTGTGAGTACGTTTAATAAGTAATTTTAGAGCAAGAAACGCAGGGCACGTTTCCATCTGCTTTCCATTGTGCGCGTGACCTTTCAAGTGGTTGTTATCGCATTCATTGCATCGCCTTTGCACCAAGGTGGTTACTTTTTTTCTTTGTTGCGTTTTCATATAGACCTTTTCAAAAACGCCTCGCTGGGCGCCGCCATATTCTTCTTTGGGCTGCGCGAATCGACGTGACCGCTCAAAAATGCCCTGACAAGGCTGCGTCCTTAGCCTTCGTACTCCCGAGCGCAGCCCATCAGGGTGGTGTTTGTTTTTTTCTTTCTGTGAAAAGGTGGATGTGTATATACGTATACATATATACGGTGCATGACATCGACGCCAGTGGCGAAATACAGCCTGGAGTGTCCATATAATTGCTATCGCAATAAAATAATATGCATAATAATCATTGAAATTTGTGCAATTATGACGAGCATGCATTTTTATCTTCTATATATCTGTTACATGCTCGACTAAGAACTATTGCATTCGGTTGAATTAAGCTATGCAGCAACTCTGAGTTATGGTTTTTTTAGATTATATTGTATTATCATGTATATGATATTGAATATCTAGCTTTGTGATTTATTATATGGCAATGCAATTTTAGTTCTTTTTCTAGTAGTAAAAGCCAGTCAGCCTTTTTGTGGAGGATTTGTGCAATTACTCCTTTACCAAACATTTAAAAATGGTTGTAATTTGATATATATAATAATATACAGTCAAGAACGAGAATGTGAGTAGCATCATAGAGCGTAAATGGTTGTTTGTTCATTTCATTTATTGATAAAGAGTCAAGAACTGAACAGCTCCATCCTATGAACTCTTGGCTGAATTGTGACCATTTGGGAAAATGAAGAGAGGTGAAAGGAGAACACGCGTCTAGTAGAATTTGCTGTTTTTTTTTCAGCGCGGCGCTGTGTGTCAATGACCCCCTAGCAGTAAGCTGGAAATAAGCGACAGATCTTGTCCATCCGAGACGATTCGACCCATCTATATCAGGCAGGCACCTGTAGATGAAATGTCTCTCAGTGTTCACGCTACATTGCACGCAAGGAGCCAGAGGTAGACGACGACGTCTGTGATTGCCGTGGGCGTTCTGCGTCGGGCTTGTTCCTCTCATATCGACTGCCAGTCGGCCAGAATTTCACACGCACATGTCTGTAACATGACAGGAGTGAATTGTGTTTAGCCCAACCGGAGGGAGTAGGGTTTCACCCTCGGAGGTGCGATGCTATACAGTGAAGTCAATCTATACAGCTGGGGCGATCTTGATGTCGCAAAAAAAAGAGGGGGGGGAGGGGCAGTGTATGGGGTCATACTCCTTCGGTGTTCTACCAAACCTGGCACGACCGTTATCCCACGACGTCACTGGAGACAACTGTATTCCAATTCAACAATGTAGCTAAAAAATGTACGGAGCATTCGTTCATACACAAGCTCGAACACTGCGGCCTACAAACGTGCGTGTGGAAGGTACCCACATACCCTACCTCACAGAAGGAAGTTCTAGAAGCTCAGGCAAACCGATCATGCTAAACATTCGAGTTTTACCATGGCCACCCTCCCCATACCTTTCACAGCGGTGCTCTTTAGGGTTTTTGTTGCGTAGGGTAGTGCGAACAGGATGATCAACATTATGAACCGGAACGTGCTCGCTTCGTACTCTTCGACTTCTGCTCAGCTCCCACAACACGTGCGCCAATTTTACCTGCGCGTATTACAAAAGCAACGATGGGTTACTCTGTTACATGGCTAAAATCACCTAGCATCGCGAAACAACTTCACGTGACGAAAAATCATGTAATGTTACGTCAGTAGCCACGTGACTAGAATCTCGTACAGTTGCATAACTACTCGCCGAGCTGAAAACCACGTAACATCACGGAGCGTCTCGCCACCTGTCTAAATCATATAAAATTTATTCACGAGACTGAATCAAGCAATATCGCTTCATAGGTAGTCATGTCACATGTTCCCGTCATACGCCACGTAGCAGATAGCCATGTGACAGGTTTCCGCCATATACCCCAGACCAGCTAGTCTTGCGGTAAAATGACAAGCACGTAACACATCATAACATTACATATTTAGCGAAGTCTAGTAATACCAAGTACTTCTAGCAAAAGCTTGGTATCACTAGCAAAACTTAGCCAGGTCGAACACACACTCTGCTGACGGCTCCAGCTTTGTGCCGCTAATGCAAACTGTGCGGATTTAGTTTTGAGGACAATGACCTCATAACTTTCTTCTATATGCAGTATACAACAATGTCTAATTTCTGACAAGCGATATCGGCTGCACTGGAAAGAAGCACCGCTTAAAGTAGCGTCGCAATAATTCACGTAGGTTCGACTGCGTACTCACTCGCATACTACAAGCGAATGAACTGGTATTGGCTAGACTTGACTGAACTATGAACAATCGACCAACAGCTGTTATAAAACTGACATCATACTCTATAAATGTCAACCGAACATTCAGATGCATTTGATCTGCCACACTTCTGAAAATCACGACGCATCGAAGATGCTCACATAAAACACCCTCTTTTCCGGTTATTTAAGTTTACTTTTGGTAATAGCATGGGTGTGATGTAACCTTGGTCCCGTTAAGCTTTTATTTCTGCTGCCTAACTATTGCATTTCAGTACACGTTTGTTGTAGGTGTAATATTAGTTTACGTAAGCATGTTTCTTTTATGGTTTTTTAAAGTCATTTATAAAATTGCTTTGAGCCGGTGAGCTTGCCGTTGTTCGCACCCGAGCTCTACGTCAAGACAGACATACCTTCCACACATTAAGTTTTACTGAAATGACTAGCCAACAAAATGTGGTAAATAACTTTGTAATTATTAACTTGACAGCAGTTATTTTTATGGGATATTTGGGGTATGTGGTAATATCTGCCATACCAATTTTTTTGTAAAAAAACTTTAAAAAACACGTATTTGATATGTTACTTATTGAAATGGAGCTCCTATCAAGCTCGTCGTAGTAGAGTGTAGTCAGAAATTACAGCTAATTTGCTAATTTATTTATTTCTCGTAATCTATATAAGCGTAGAGAAATGCCTCTAAGAAGAAGCGTTGCAGGGGCTATAGGGGCTGCACCCTATAGTTTCACGCTGCCCAGTGAGAGAAATGGTGGCACTTAGTTATGTTTGGTACATCGCGAAAATACCTTTTAAGCACGAAGCATGACACGCGAAAATTAAGTGGACCACTTCTGTGTTATAGGCAACTAGCGGTTTTTTTTTCGAACAAATTCCGCTGCAATACAACTGTCTTAAATTTCTCACGTAAAATTGCGATGTGACGTAAAACAACAAGGGCGTTAAAATGTACATTTAGGTTGCACCTACAAGAAAAAGACGCGATAGCAATCGGCTCTTACACGGCACACATACATACCCGCAAGCACCCACTATCGTCATCTCAATTGCGAGCCTTCGCTTCTCGATGAAGTCCTAAGTTCTTCCGATAGGAAAGCCGAACTCGAGACACCCTCTGGCTCATATCTTTACTTGTATCACCTAAAATTTTCCTTCATGACAAAAGTTGCCATTTCGCTCTAACTGCATGGTTATTGCGGTTCGTTACCGTCCTCCTGCTGGTCGTATCATGAATTTTCTTTCATTTTTAGATAAATTTTTGAATTATGTAAATCTCAAAAAATATCACGTGGTGTTAGGAGGTGATTTTAATATAAATTTGCTTTCTGATAGTAACGTTACCAGAGATTTTCTTGCAGTTATTTCAGCCAATGGCTGCGCCAATTCCGTTACTAAACCAACAAGAATTACACCTACAACCGAATCTCTTATTGACCTTATTATTACAAACTTTGATGAGAATCGTTATTTAAGTTCCGTGGTTGGCAACGGTATTAGCGACCACTTTTCAGTTCTATTCGCAGTTAAAACACAAGTAAACAAGACGGTGCCGAGGTGGCGTCTAGTACAACGCGTTACCGGAAATGGACTCGAGGCCTTTAGAGAGGCAGTTGCTTGTGTGAATTGGGCTCACGTCGTCGCCATGACGGATGCAAACGTCGCATACAACACTTTTTGTGAAAAATTTGTAGAAATATACAATACTTATTTTCCACCCCGCGCCTGTTTCCCATCTAAAAAAGCAAAAAAGGGTGGATTACGTCAAGTTTTATTGAAAAAAATTCGGAAGAAAAATCAAATGTACAAAAAATTTGTTGAACAGCGTAATCAAGAACTATTTTCGCAGTTTAAACTATACAGAAATAAACTCAACAAAGAATTACAACAGGCAAGAGATGCGTACTATTACGCTCTGTTTGAATCCTGTCAAGATGACGTGAAAAAAATATGGACACAAATAAATACGGTAGTTTTGCAGTCGAACAATGTCATAGCTCCCGTTGAGATCGTTGTTGATGGAGCTAGCGTCACGGGCAAAGACATGTGTGATGCCTTTAAGGATCATTTTGTTAGCCGCAGGACTGAATGTGCTGCACCGCCAAATGAAAATTCCTATTTTTATAACAGTAATTGCATGTTTATGAACCCAGTGACATGCTCAGAAGTTTATTCTGTTTTTATGAATATGAAAAATTCTCAAAGCCGGGATGCAGATGACGTCCAGATAAAGCCGGTGAAATACGTCCTTGATATATTAACCCAATACTTACAGACATCTTTAACCTCTGCCTTAATTCAGGCGTTTTTCCCACCGAAATGCAAAAGGCAAAAGTGTCCGCCCTCTTTAAAAAGGGAGACAGGAGATGTGCGTCAAACTATCGATCCGTGTCAATATTGCCGGTATTTTCTAAAGGGCTTGAAAAAATAATTCAGATTCGGATGTCATCATGTTGTAAAACTCATAAATTAGTTTCTGACGATCAATACGGCTTTGTAACACACAAATCTACGGAATTAGCACTACTTCAACAAAAAGAATACGTATTACGCTTCTTTGAAGAAAAGAAAGTTGTTCTAGGCGTGTTCATAGATTTTTCTCAGGCATTAGATTGCATTAATCACAACATACTTTTATCGAAACTTGATAGGTATGGCTTCCGCGGTTGTGTTCACTCTTTACTCGCCTCTTACTTGGCCAGTCGCACACAGTATGTTTGTATTGATACCCACAAATCATCTGTTAAGCGTATAATAGCTGAAGTTCCACAGGGGAGTATATTAGGACCGTTGTTGTTTAATTTATATATTAATGATATTTTAAGCTTATGTCAACAAGCTAAGTGCATTTTGTATGCCGATGATATGACCATACTTTTTTCGTTGGACTCGTCTGACCAGATCGGAAGGGAAACTAACGCTGTCTTGCAGTCTATTCAATGCTGGTCAATTACTAATCGATTAAAAATAAACGCAAACAAGTCTAAAGCTATGCTGTTTTGACCCCGAAATACACAAATCATTGTTCCGCAGTATGTTAAATTTGGTTCTGACTCAATAGAAATCGTGGAATGCCTGAAGGTATTAGGAGTGCACTTCGGTAGTCACCTTACTTGGGATGACCACGTTAATTCTGTAATGATAAAATTGTCTCACATTGCAGGAATTCTTAGCAAACACCGCCACTTAATTCCACTTAAAGTTAAGTTACTGCTTTATAAATCTTTGTTTGAATCTTATCTAAATTACGCTCACCTAGTTTGGGGAACTACTACGCTTGCTAATAAAAATAGACTCAATTTACTGCAAAAAAAATCCTTGCGTTCCATTTGGAATTTGAGCTTCTCGGCCCACACTGGTCATTTATTTCAGAAATACTGCATTACCAAAATTTTCGATCTTTATAATGTAAGATTAGCTCTTAGCTTCAAGAAAGAACTAGCGAAAAATTGCAAAAATTTATCTGAGCTGGCCTGCCTTTGCCCGAATGCGCCTGTATACACTTGCAGAAACACTGAACGATGGCACGTGCCCACCTTTCGTACATCATACGGTCTGCAAACATTATCTAATACTTTGCCGTGCTTACTGAACAAACTGGAAGCAAGAAACATAGATATGAAGCGTACTTCCAAAAAGGAAGTGCGTAGATTGATGGCGTCATCCTGGTAAGGTTTCTTTTTTTTCTCTCTTTTTTTTACGTCGCCCATTTTGTTATCGCCAAGTGTCTATCGATTCTGCCTTGCGGATTGATTGATTGATATATGGGGTTTGACGTCCCAAAACCACTATATGATTATGAGAGACGCCGTAGCGGTGGGCTCCGGAAATTTCGACCACCTGGGGTTCTTTAACGTGCACCCAAATCTGAGCACACGGGCCTACAACATTTCCGCCTCCATCGGAAATGCAGCCGCCGCAGCCGGGATTCGAACCCGCGCCCTGCGGGTCAGCAGCCGAGTACCTTAGCCACTAGACCACCGCGGCGGGGCTGCCTTGCGGACCTTCGTTACAGACCTTCTTTTTACTCCTTCTCTTTGCTACTCAAATTTTTCGCGCCTTCAACAACAAACATTTCTTTTTTTCCTGTGTGTACCGTTTTAATGAATTATGCATTCTATTTTTCAGGCCTTCAATTACTAGCCGTTGGTTTTCCTATGTGTAACATTTTAGTGCATATGCATCTCAGTGTGGGTGATACCCTGATTGGTGTAACCATTTTTTTTTTGAAGCGCTTATTCCTGTTCTGTTGTGTGCAGTAGCTCATATGTATACTTTTTATTAGCAGTCTTTCTTTTACCGGTGCATCTTTTTTTTTGTAAATCGACACTTTTTGCACTTTTGTATGTTTCAGTATGGCCTCGTCGTTTCTCTTTTTCTTGTTTGTAGCGTTCCCATGTTTTTCGAATACAATATCGTTTCTTTGTTTAGTTGTTAGCGTGCATATATTTTTTACTTGCATATTTTTGTTATCGCCATAGAATTGCGATACTTTGGTGTGTTGTGTCTATTACTGTAAATTTCTACAGCATGCATATCTGCCGTCTGCTGCTGACGTTTGAATTGGGCTGACGGGCCTGCCAAGCTGCTTGTATGCAGCTTTTGTCGTCAGCCTTTCAATGTATTCACGATAAATAAATAAAGAATACCTCACCTAAAAAAAAACTAATGACGCCAACGGCAACATTTATGCAGATCAAGCTCTTCAACACTATTGTGGTGAAAAAATGTTGAAGCTTAACTTTCAAAATTATTGTCTAAAACGTACCCTACATATTGCTAAAGAAAAACAAGCCAAATCATTCTTGCTTGCATTTATGGTGACAAGCAATCTTCACGATTAATTTTGTAAAGCGAATCAGTAACGATTTGGATATTCTTGTGCGCAACATAAGATAACATTCACCTTTGAAGCTGTTGGCTGACGAGAGACTGATACTCGGAGGCGTACATTGAGCTATACGCCACAGAAGATGCGCCGGAAGGTCTTCAAAGTGGGAGCTTCTGGCAGGGCGATGTGTGGGCCGGCAAATCCACTTTATTATTTCTTAGCCAATGCACCATTTCATCAAAGATAATAAATATATTTGCGGAAACTACCAGCTCTGGCAGAAATCATTTGCTTTTGCTTGCTATAGGTATTGCAAGTCTTCAAGTGCGCAAGTTGCATCAGCCCTTCTTCGTCACAAGTGGCGGTGTGAACGTTGGGTCCTCGTGTCATGTACGAATGACTGAATCGGAAAGCATCCAAAATTGCCATGCGTTTCAATACTTTATCGTCGTGCGTTACAATACCTTATCGACGACGGGCCAGTAGTATAGCGCCTTGTCACTCGAGAGGCAAATGCCAGAGCGGCCTGAAAATCATGTCGGTACTCGTCAAAAACGTCTGCATTTTTCAGTTTTTGGAGCATGCTCCACTGCCACCACCTTCGCCACTTTCAGAATTAGTTCCGTTTTGCCCGTTAGCTGATAAATAAATTCGGTACCGAATATGAGTCATGCGCGCAAACAACTGAAAAGAAACAACATTTACCTTTACAAACGTTGATTGAGGAGATGCACCAGTAGAGCGGCAACGGAGGCAGCAGAGTTAGCCGGCTGTGCAAAAGCGACACACGTTGGGGCATGCAGACTGGCTGCTGCTGCTGCTGCTGCAGCACCTTCCTCTGCTTTCAGGCTTCACAGCAATCTAAATCCAAGTGCATCTTTGCAAAAGCCACGAGTTTTGTCGTGATGAAAACGTAGTTTGTGATCGAGGCGATACAAATCACCACCGACTACATGGCCACCATCTCGCGATACCGGCTGATTGTTTTTGTCACGTAATTTGTAATCTAGTGCAGCTGAATCACATCTTCTCGAGAAGCAGAAAGGCACTCCGGCTTCGCTCGATGGAAAAATCAGTATCAGACTGATGATTGCCGCTTCGGGCTCGCGGCGTGGTTTGCCGGCCGTTAAACGGCAAGGCAAGTGGGTCTGCTATACGAGTAGTGCCACCAGCAAGATCCGAACCTGCAACATCTGATTTTTGTTCTATGGTGGCGGCCTTCTCCACGCCTACGTTTATAGGGTATATATGTGCGTTTAAATGTGACAGCGTCAGTCAGTGTGACCCGTTGCCATTATGGCGAATGTGTAACACTATTTTTGCCTGTTTGGCGTCGCGAATATTGTGATAATAAAACGACATGACATCGGACCTGCAATGCGTCGCATGCTACCTGAAGGCATGAAGCCTGCAGAACGAAACCCTCGCTATGAATAAAGCAAAGCGTGAATTTTAAGGGCTTTTTCTTCTGGTAGGCGCAGTAATATTAGAACTAACCGTCAGTAATGATCCTGCCGCTGCAAGTTTTATTTACGTCTAAATTTCTTTCTTCACATTTACACTACAACTACTTCCAATACCATCCCCTACACTTTCCTTGGCCGATTATTGGTTAGTTCTCATTATTATTGCGTTTCAATGTTTAATGTTCCCTCTGGCTTATTTGCTTTTATTGTCCCAAAACCACTCGGTCTCTGGCAAAAACTCTATTCTGCAGCTGCATAAGCTATCTACAGGCACAATAAATTTATATTAACCAATTCGATATAGTCGCTGCGCTACCGGGTAGAAAAAAAACATGCTATATTGAACGAAGCGTCAGAAAATGTAAGGTGATTGGTGCTAGCCGAAATAGAAACAGCCTAGTTATCTTGTATAACATTTCATTAAAGCCTCGTCACTTATTAAGACTATTCATACGGTCAAGTATCATGTAATATCACCGGGAAGAATGTTACAATCTTTATAACCACAATCACCTTTATTGATACAGCCACAAAATTCAGCCTTTTGCCTGTATCTTTCACAACACATATAATTTATCCGCTTGAAGTTGCTGAAATTCCTTTACGGCCCATTAATTTTATCACAGCACTATTTATTTCAATGCTTCGTTTATTGCTTTTACATAGGTATAACGCTTTGGGAAATCCGTAGTTTATTTTCTACTGCGCACCCCAAGCGACTGGAATCACGCACCTCCTTACCAAAAAAGTGGTAATCTTTATCATTTTCCTGAGGAAGTCCTTATGTTCATTATTTTACTGACTCTATTTTCGTTGCATGTCTATGTTTTATTTAGAATGAACAAATGAATAGACAGAATAGTAAATAAAGAAATAAATAAATATTTTTGCGACTAACACGTGACTTGAAGATTGAGAAAGGCCGTAAAACTGTTCACCATATTCTATGTTTTTGCATACTCGAAATTATATTTATTGTATAATAATAAAATTCATTTCAGTCGCAATAGCACTTTTGTTTAACTTGGCTATTTAGTTCTATTTGGCTGAGTGCTATATTGCACTACCCTGTTTTCTTTGTATGCAGACTTCTTGTGCTTTATTATTTTTTTGTTTTTTATGTTCTGTGTGATTTTTTTTATTGTGAGCATAACGCTACCCTTATGTAATGCCCCCATGGGCTCTTAGCGTATATGAATGAAAATGTGACGATCAACCTAGATGACACGGCTACATCGGCTACTATTAGCTTGCATTTTAGATTGAAATATACCGAGCGGCCGCCCTGTTAATGTCTGAAATCAGCAATTATTCACATAACTTTTCTTCTGGTACTGCAAACTCTTTAGCACTCTTGGAGGCTTCCTACCGGTGTTGACTCAGTCGCACCTTTCAATGAACATGATCTGAACCTTAAATTTTATTGAAATCATTCTTGAATAAAAGTGGACAATTGGTAATAAGAATTTGCCGTGTTACGCAGTGAAATGTTGAATGTCAAAAGGCAATACTTTAATTGGCGGTCGAAAGTGGGGAAACATAAGGGCACTAGATTTCGCGCTGGACTCCCTAAGCCCATCCTCAGAGAAGCAGAGAATGTAAGTTCTATAACAGCGGTGACAAAACAGAAAAAAAAGATGCCATCAAATTGTATTAACTTTGAAGATAGAAGCATTTAGGTATATCTCAAGAAGAAGAGCATCACCGTTTAAAGAAAGGCTGGGTTTCATTTAAACATGCAGTTGTAGAGCGAGGTTCGTTAAACGAATAACTACGTACACTTCCCGCGGAAAAGCTAAAGAAATGACGGATGTTGTTTCAACTAAACGGGAAGATCTTCTTCCCCGGTGTTTTTAAATACGAAGCATATTTTAGCGAACTTCGTCGACGCTGAGCGTATCTATCTATCTATCTATCTATCTATCTATCTATCTATCTATCTATCTATCTATCTATCTATCTATCTATCTATCTATCTATCTATCTATCTATCTATCCGCTTACGTTTGCGTGCTCTCGTTGTCACTAGGCGATTTGCCGTGAACCAAAGTTAGCATGGGAGGGTAAGATGTTTTGACGAATGTGACGCGCTGGTCAAGACATGAATAATGTCACAATTCCATCGCGTACGTCGTCCAACACTCCCCGCCAGACAGTGACACATACCCACGGGCGGGTATGCGCCACTGGTATCCGGGTATGTGCCACGGGTGATTGACACTCGGTATCTACCCAGGCACGACGAGAACACTCATGGGCAATTTTAATGTGCAAGCGTTAAGAAATAACCGATTTCGGTAGCGTCGTCCCAATGAATGCAAATAATGAATGTAAGGATTCCAGTAAGAATCTAACCCAAGCATTCTGCGTGGCAATGAAGCATGTTATCACAGAGCTACGCCAGGTCTCGAAACTACTTTTCAAACAGACACGAATTTTCATGATACATACAAAGTAGTGATTGCATTGCTGCCTACCTAATTTTATAAACATTATATATGTACTCCTTTGATACTGCCGTCACGTAGGTTTAACGTCAA
Organism: Rhipicephalus microplus; assembly: GCF_043290135.1. Classification (NCBI taxonomy): domain Eukaryota; kingdom Metazoa; phylum Arthropoda; class Arachnida; order Ixodida; family Ixodidae; genus Rhipicephalus; species Rhipicephalus microplus. The sequence continues at coordinate 165,021,677 of NC_134700.1, read as the reverse complement.
TTGTGGTTGCCATGCGCTGAAGTTTATTTATGTAGCAGTGGTTAGGGCAAGCATCCTCGCGAGCATCAGCGCTTCATATCAGCTTCTGGTGTTGTATGTGGGCGGGTATGTGCCACTGGTATCCGGGTATGTGCCACAGGTGATTGACACTCTGTATCTACGGACGAACGATTGATTGATTGATTGATTGATTGATATGTGGGGTTTAACGTCCCAAAACCACTATATGATTATGAGAGACGCCGTAGTGGAGGGCTCCGGAAATTTAGACCACCTGGGGTTCTTTAACGTGCACCCAAATCTGAGCACACGGGCCTACAACATTTCCGCCTCCATCGGAAATGCAGCCGCCGCAGCCGGGATTCGAACCCGTGCCCTGCGGGTCAGCAGCCGAGTACCTTAGCCACTAGACCACCATGGCGGGGCTACGGATGAACGACGAGAACACTCATGGGCAATTTTAATGTGCAAGCGTTAAGAAATAACCGATTTCGGCAGTGTCGTCCCGATGAATGCAAAAAATAAATGTAAGGATCCCAGTTGGAATCAAACCCAAGCATTCTGCGTGGCAATGAAGCATTTGATCACAGAGCTACGCCAGATATCTGAACTACTTTTCAAACAGACACGAATCTTCATAATACGTACAAACTAGTCATTGCATTGCTGCCTACCCAATTTTATAAACATTACATATGTACTCCTTTGATACTGCCGTCACGTCGGTTTAACGTCAATTGTGATGCGCTGAAGTTTATTTATGTAGCAGTGGTTAGGGCAAGCATTCTCGCGAGCATCAGCGTTTCATATCAGCTTCTGGTGTTGTAATACGCATGTCCCAGTTGGTATCATCACGCAAGTGCAGACCGTTAATTATATAAACATCTGCAATTCTTCAACATATGTCTATGCGCGCTAGATTTGTACATATATTTAGCGCCATTTCACGGCGTATTATGTTTTTTATGGCCCACCTGTGATGTAATGTCCCTCGGTACCCTTGAGGTACTAATAAACGAATAAACAAATGTCACTCAATAAAAAATTGCAACACGGTAACCTTCCCTGTGCATGCTCCGCATAACGTCGACTCCCAGGTACGTGGGATCTATAGTGAGGGATATGGAGACACGAAGTTTTTGTTTGTACGGACAGCGCCAGAATAGTGAATGGGTATGAGACAAACATAAGTAAAAAACACGGTTGGAGCTTTGGTGCCGGAAAGGCTGGAAGTCCAAAACGCAAAATAATTTAAAAATCTTATGAACTAAAATAAAAAATAAACTAAAATGATAGCAGCTTTGCACTGTGGTGCGAAGCCTCAAGAAAGAACAGAGCTTGGTGACCTTCAGTATGTCTATTTTTTGCGTCTTTTTTCATATTTTTATTCCTAGCTGTTGTTTGGTTTCTTCTACCTCGTTTTTGAGTTCGTTCTTTTCTATTTCCTTCTATACATTCTATAGGTTTCTACTTATTTCTACCTTTGTTTCTCTTTCTGTTTCGCTCAGAGTTTTTTCTCGATTTGTTTTTCTCTATAATTCTTTCCATCTTTTTATTTTGCCTCTAATGTATTTTTCTGTCTCTTCGTCGCCTTCTTTCTCCCTCTTTCTTTTTTTCTCTCTACCCATCTGTCTTGCTCTCCATGTTGTGATGTTTTTTGTGTTTATTACTTTTTATATCTTTTTTTTGTTTTCTACGTCTTTCCTCCTCTTTCAGAATTTTTGTGACTTATTCACGTTTTTATCTCTATTTTCCCCTTTTTTCCCTTCACATCCCCTTTTCTCTTTCACGTGCTTTACGTCATCCGTTTCACCATGCAACGCTTTTGTTTTACGCTCGGCGCTGCAGTACTAGCTCCATAGTGGGGCTATTCCAATTCCTGTGGCGTATCCACATCTGTGTAATTTCGCACGGCGGAGCACAAGTCAACGATAGCTCATACACCCTCACCTGTTAAAAAGCTAAATCTATGAATGAACAGTTCTTTTTTTATTTTATCTTATTCATCTTTTCTTCAGGTGGACTAGACATAATAGGCAGACTAACAAACAGAGCATGTTTGCTTGCATGCCAGTGACCCATTGCGCGGAAAACATTCATATAATTGCCCGTTCATGCAGTATATTAAGAAGTAATGAATAACAAAACCAGTCGTTTGTTGATAATAACTTATCTACAATATTTCTGATCCATATGAATCTAAAGGACGCCGAAAACTCTCGAACGCTTTGAAATTCTCCGCTGTTACGACGGAGACATACATAGCAAGGTCAGAAGCTGGAAAAAATTTACCGTGGCAGCTCAGTTGGTAGAGCATCGGACGCGTTATTCTCAGGTCGCGGGTTTGGCCACTGGCCATGGCAAGTGATCTTTTCATGCACATTTCTTCTTTCAGAAATCAATAAAATTCACTACTAATAGCATCCCTCTACTTTCCTTGGCAGTGTTATTGGTTAGTTCTCATTATTATTGCATCTAGCAAAGAAAAGCAAGGCCGTAAAATTTCCTCTTTCCTGTTCTGTAGACGAGAGCACGCCTATCTCACACCCAGCTAGGCGCCTTCTGCGGAATACCCTTGCTCTCAGAGACGCCATAATTTGTTTGAACTGCCAATGCGCGCCTCGCTAGCATGACATGCATTGGCTCTGAGAGTTTAACATGCGAAAAAGCGCCTGCTCAGGCATGCGCCCGCTTATAAAATGCCATGTGGATACTGCTGCGCTGTCTTCTGATTCGGCAACAACCTGCGCAAGAGGAAGGAATTGCTAAGCACTGCCTGTGAAGTTCACAGCGCATCGCGGGAATTGTGCCGGTGTGGCGTTTTGAGATTGCACAGATTTCCGTCCACAACGAAAAAGGCCGAACTCCACCACCTTTGGATATAATAGCACTCAGCAGGAAAAACTACGAGCCCTGTGAAGTGTACAAGTAAGTATACTTATGGCCCTTATTCATGCGTGATTTCATCTGTTTCACTTTACAGCAGCGATTTGCGTGCAGTATGCCTGTAGTATGAAGCACAAAACTATTGCCGTACTCTTCCGCAAGCCGCATGTCAATAATAGGATATACGTATTACCACTCACGCGTGGATGCAGGCACCGCGCATGTTTATTACAACTGGAACGGCCTACTATAGCGATGCGTGAACGGCGCGGAAAGCATGTCGTTCGACTCGGTCGAACTGCGAAATGCCTTGACTTTCACTAGGCGAATCTACGCGTGCACTCGGCTGGCGTCAACGTAGCGTTTTAAAACCTTGTTCTAGCTGGCACTTTTGCAGCGCGTGTCTGTTCAGAGTGCCCGGCAGGACTGGCAATTGATACACATGCGGTGCATGAGCGTAAGTTGGAACCAGATTCTAGCGCTACGTTGACGCCAGCTTACAGCACGAATTCTGCCTTGTCATAGCCATGGCACGCCGCTGTTCGACTGAGTCAAAAGCAATGCTTTCTGCTGTTCGCGTTTCTTTAAATCGCAATAATACGTACCTAATGAAGCTGCTTCCGTAGTATGCAATGCGCGTTTTTCAGACATTCCGAACTGTCGAGGAAGGTCTCCCCTGCGTTTCACATGAAATCAGCATAAAATTCCTGCCCAGGAACCGTGCGAAACATGCTTACAGCCGCACTCGAGTTGTGAAGTTTCGCGTTTGATTTCCAGAGTGTCTGCTTGCCTGGCAGTTGAGAGAGTTGCTTCGCCGCGCTGGCAACAGAGTGCGCCATGCGCTTTTCAATATGGCCGCAAGCAGTGAGCTCGCTGTGTTCTGGTGTATAGGGGTGCCACTTCTGCCGACGTTTGGACAAGATTGCTGATCTACAACGACACCTCCTGTACAAGGATTTTTAATGTTTTCAAGCTTCCATGTTGGGTTGAAGCAAAATTTCTTTGCAGACTAGTTTGCCTATATTGAAAGTAAGATTCACTGTGCAAGCAGATATAGAGAAGAGGGGAGAAAAGATTAAAGCGCAGTATCCCGTCTCGATTCTTCTTTTTTTTGTCTGCGCACTATTTCTAGATTACATCTTTCCTAATCATGTGATTTCAGTTGAGAAATAGTATATTCTGTCCTCTGAATATATCCGGTAATTTTAGTAGGTTACCTATAACAAAATATACATGTTACTACAATATTTTTTCTTGTGGCAGCCTGCCTCGGTACGTGTTAATCGTACCTATAGTTGTGTCTTCAGTAAGCTCTGGAGGGGCGGTGGTTATTCCCGCGAGGTACATCACAATTAAATTCATGACATCGCATTTGACGTTGTCGACCGCTGCAGAACTGGCTGCCATACGTGCAGCTCTGAAGTTTGTACTTGAAGAACCTTCGGGAATTTGGTCTAACTTTTCGGACTCGAAGCCAGCTCTTCAATGTTTTATGTCACCCTTTCGTCATGGACCTAATGAACAGTTAGTAGCTGAAATAAGGCTTTTAAATCACCAAGCAATCGAGAAACAGCACAGCATGGTGTATCAGTGGATACCAGGTCATAGCGGTATATATGGCAATGACCGCGTAGATCAGGCCGCTAGATCTGCACACGACGGTACCCAATACACAGCCATCCCGTTCTGAAGAACCGACGCAGCTACAAGACTTTGTTCGCTTGCGCGTGACCTCACACTGGTACAGTGAAACTCAACAGACTTCACAAACGCGCGCCTGCATAACTTGGATCCTGATCTGCATCTTCGTCTTCCCCCAGGGATATATCGAGCTGAGGAGACTCTTCTATGCCGCCTGTGGCTTGGAGTGACCTTCACGAACGCATACTCTTATCTCATTGGAATGGCCAGCTCTTCTACATGCACTTACTGCAGCTACGAAGAAACTATCGCGCACCTTCCGTGTGAGTGCACCCATTTCAACGCACAAATACAAGAACTCACTGCAGCTCTGGATAGACTGGACGATCGGCCTTTGTCGGAACAAAGGATTCTGGGTCATTGGCCGAGCCCATCCTCAGCCCAGAAGGCTTTGAAAGCTTTGCTGCGCTTTTTGCGGACAACTGGCCTCAGAGAGAGACTCTAGTGTCTTATTATATACCTATAGTTGTTTTATGAGCAGTCATGAAGAGCGCTAGCTATGGAACTCATTTTCTTGTGAAAGATTAATGCACTCAGTTGACGTCATACAAACAAGACTCAGATTCTTTCTATTAAAAATCCACGTGGCACAGCGCTGCCGTTCCAGTAAGCCGACGCATGGAGACATAAATAAGTAGGCTATAGTCACGGAGCTCGCATTTTTCTCAATCTGCTGGCCATTGTAGGCAGCCAAGTAACGTGCCCACAGCCGACCTCTAATACCATCACAACTGACCCAGCGGCGCTTCTATATCTACAGTGCACTTCTTTCGCAGCGAATACGTGCTTGTGCCGTACAACTACCGTGCCTGATGACCCCATCAGTGCAGTGCCGCTTGCCTGGAGCCACGCACTTTGATACGGGTTATCCATTCTCGGCATCTGTAGAGACCAAGAGATGTCTGCAAGCGTGAGCATAAATGGTAGATACGACAAAAGCCCAGTTGAGCTCCACTCACCAAGAAGAATAATCACAGACGCACGTCTGTTTGATTTTCCGTCCTGAAAGCCACCTTCGAGGTTTCAGGATTGGAGCAGCAATGAAATCGAAATGCCCTCTGCCGACGTCTTTGTGTATTCAGACCACAGAATGGCTTCACGGGCCCATTGCGTTGGTTTCATGTTACTGCAGGGCACCTCTCTAAGGCTCTCTCTCATCGAAAGAGCGTGGCTGGACACTCACGGAGCCATTCAAACCCCCGTATTTTCGGCGAACCAAGCTACGATTGCCTAAGAATGACACTTATGCTCGCAGCGCCTAGAAATACTACCTTCTGCTTATGGCAAATCAGTTGCCGCCGTAGTTGAAGCAGCAAATGCCATAACTAGTGATTTCATGTATTGCGAAAGTTTCGCCTGATTAAGCATGCACATTAGGGTGCACATACAGCATTGTCGACAAAGTTATTATTAATTGTACTATTGGAAACAGGGGCTGTGAGATCATCTTGCTTTCTGTCAGGGAGAGAAAACAATGGTCGCCATCCCGCCCTGCGAACGTCAACGTTAGCGAAGCTGCATCTGATGGGGGAAGGAGGTTGGTATGCTTTGTTATTACTTTAGAGCATTGGTGGATATAATAGCTTTGTGGTCGTGTGGTAGACCGTTGTCAGTTTTGCTATGATATAAATTGATTGTTTCATCAATTACTGCTTTCACGTCATTCTTCAGGTGTCTTGCATTTCTATGGTCGACCCATGGCACTTCTAAAACAAACAAAATGAATTGACAGACGGGGCTTCTTTTTATATATGAAAGCCATAAGCACATGTGGGGAGAGGGGGATCATTTGAAGTCATTGGAATTACCTTGTGTGAAGTGCAAAGCAGATGCAATATAATCTATAATGCGAGCGCATGAGAAATGAGAAGGTAACTTAATTAACTGGTGCCTCAAGATGTAGCATGCGGTCATGATCCTTGTTTTGTGGTTTTCTTCATTGTAACGAACACTGAGCTCTGTAGTCATGATTGCAAATATAGATATGCCTTCTGCCTTGAATTTATAAACGGTCCCTACACCACTCAAAGCTTAATGTATAGCTGGTGCGCTGCAGTTTTGCATGAGTCTACAGTGAACGCATTCGTAAGCCCGTTCGTTAACCTCTCCGAGGGCCCTTCTTCATCATCGGAGGTGCAAACGCAAGGAGCCCATGCATTTCCTACCAGGGAAACGCGTCGCCGCCTGTTAACGGTTCAAGGCCCATTTAATCTGGCGTTTCGCGTTTACGTCACGAACTTCAGCGACCATAAAGAGGTGTACTGTAGCGTGGCTGTAAAGAAAAATTGTCGCAAGCTATTGAAGAAAGTGTCTAGAGGCATTTCAAAGGAAGAAAAAAATATTTTTCTAAGATTTATAACACGGTTCACCATAAAAGCGATGAAAAGCAGCAATGAAAAAATTGGTAAGGTGTTCCGAATTCGGTTAGGTCGGCTTTTGAAGAGCCGTACTTGGTATGCTAGACATTTAAAGACGTTCGACGGGTTATGTTTAGCTGGCAGGCTTGACTGTGACGCTGTGGTAAAAACTGAGAAGAAACAGGTCCAGCAACGAGTATTGCTAATGAATATGTACACTTTGTTACTGACCCACTAAGTCAACATAATTCTCTATTGAATATTAAGTAAAAAACATTTATATACAAACTGGGAGGTTAAGGTGTAACGTGAGCTGGAACAAGTAGGGGACTGAGACCGACATGAGGACGGTGGTGGGTCACCGCAAAATAAGGCCGTGAAATCCCCTAGGTATCTTTATGCCACTTGCTAGTGACACTCTTCATTTTCTCTTAAGTTGTTGTGGTCAGGCATTTTATTCAAGTTTTCCGAACATTCGGGACATTGGAGTTAGAAAAGCATACATGGCAGAAAATTGATGGTCCCTAAGTTTTGAGGATACATGTTACCATATGCGTGTGCGGAAGAGGAGGGCACACCTTTTGAAGTAAGTGAGATGTTTTCCACGTACCTTTACTTAGTCTTGCCCTTACCGCCATTCGTCATAGCTCAACTTCATCAAGGTACCAATCTGAGCACGTTCGGAGTCCATCTTTAACAAGGGTAATTGTGCCACGTCTGTGTGCATGTTTGTGCGTCTTCTTTGTGCTTCTGTTTCTAAAACACTTTCACCGTTCCTAAATTTACTATGCATGATTATCACCGTGCGCGTTTTTTGACGATACCGGTGCCCTAAAACCACCCATGATACATTCCAGGAGCTGTTTAATTCCAAATTTTTTTACCACCGCAAAACCGAGTAAGAAAAACAAAGCTTTGTGGGAAGCACTTTACCGTTTCATTTTCAATAATGCGCACCTGCGACGCATGTTGCTTTTGTTTTTCGAATGCTAATACCTGTGGTAGAGTGTAAAATGAAGTTAGATTTTACCTTCCCTAATGGGGAACTCGTGTACTGGGCTCCCTATGCTTGTGCACATGATATCGCCGCTAATACCTTTCTTTAAAATATTCTACTTTAACTGTCAGGATAAGTAATACAAATGATTTGAATAAGCTCCATAAAAAAGCAAATGCTTTTTTTTTTGGAGCAGGGGGGATAATGAAGGCATCTGGCGGAACACATCTCGACCACGCACTTTTTCCCACCTGGCCTCCGAGATTAGCCACGGCAGTGCGTGGAATACCAACTGAACCAATGGAATACACTGATGCCACAAACAACAACTTTAGAACATCACTTAAAAACCCACAACAGCTATATTCGCCTTCTAATTATAATACTATTATTTTTCTAAGTTTAGGCTTTGTGGTGTGCCGTTACACTGCTTTATAAGGAGTAGCCACTTGATAAGGCAACGATCAAAATGCTTCGTCGATCATTCCGTGCATAGTTTAAAATGGCGGTTGTGAAGGCACGTGATGTACATTTCTTCAGTTCAATAAAGTGCAAGGCACTCCGCCCTCTCCAGCGCAAACCGTTTCAAGAGGTGTCGTCACGTTGCTAGGGAGCAGCTGTAATACCATTCCAAATAATGTGTGGAACGGGAGGATTTAACCACTAATGTCACCGCAATCAAGGGATTCGACAAAAGGACACCAGAAGTTATGACTGTAGAAATACTAGGCGCATGGAAACAGAGGAAATAAAAAGAATTGGTAGAACCCACGTGCAGTGGTAATCGATGGTATGCGAAGCACGAAGGAGAATTGTTGATCTGTCACTTTAAAATCAGCACAACGTTACAAGGTGGAGGTAAATGATGTCGTACATGGCTTCCCTGTCATAATTATTATGTTTGGATGTGTCGTTTACCTTCATCATCTATTCACGTCAAGTAATACCAAATTTAGTATATGTGAAACTAGCGAACCGGCCGCGAGCACGCTGTGAGCCTGGCATGTTGTCATGTTCTTACATGACATGCGTGTCGGGATTATCAAGTTTGCACCAGTCATACATTTCGTCAGTCATTGGCGTCACGTAACACCAAATATGGTATATGTGGAGCTAGATAAACGGCTGCGAGTGCATCATGAAGGGCCCAATATACTCCAATGTAGCATTCACGCGCACGCACACTAGGCACAGCGACGCTACGTTAGCAAAACGCGAGCACTCTATAGTCTGACGCCAGGTGCAACCATGAGTCAATCCGCGTGGCCCGATGGCATCCAGCGCGAATTGCGACATGCTGCATTTCGCACCGATCATTTACCTAGACAACACTGCGTCTCTCTGTTTTCGTGATGGAGGGACACCGGACGTGCCGAAACGCGCATGCGCCAAAGCAACGTAGGGCGGCGCGCGCCTGTGAGTATATGGCAGGACCAGCGCCTGGCGTGCACTGTAAGGAAAAGTTAGCCGAGATGGGAGTTTCTCCAGCACATGAGCCCACAAAACTCCCCTGCCCCAATTATTTACTCCCTGGTAGGGAGTGAACTCGGCACATGTCGTCGTAAAACGCCCCCTGCTTAATGACAGGGTTTATGAACAGCATGACCTTGTTAAACTCCACAGGGAGTTTTAGGTCACGTGGTTAAAACTCCCTACGGAAGCTTTAAAAACCCTCTTTGGGCGTGACGTGCGTGCGTGTGTGTATGTACGGGGATATGTTTGCACGTTGGTGTGAAACACAGGTGCATCGTCTGGCTAATCATGTGAGCATCTGTCAACAGGCAACGAAATTATAAGTGCAGCGAAGAATTGCAACGACCGGTTGGTATTTACTGGGAATATTTCAATATATTTCGCACCATTAAACCACGCTGCACATCGGTCCGATTCCTCAATAAAACGCCGTGAATGTCGCGCTTCAAAAGGCCGAGCAACAAGAAACTTCGAAGAATATTTTAATGGTAGCGGAAGGAAGCTGTTAGGATCGTGAGCGGCTGCTCCTGGAGTTTCACCGTCAAAAACTTGGAAGCGGCGTGAAGTAGGCTTCGCTTGACTACGGCAGCCTGGCCGGCTACCGGTGTGAGAGTTGCGCCGACGACGCGCTCGCCCCGTCTCCGCCGATAGTGACTTCTCGGAGTGTAACCGGTATTTCACCGGCTGTAACATATAAGTCGTAAGAAGGCCTCGCTATACCGTCGGTATCAAGCCGGCATCTTATCGAGCTCGCACTGCGCGCCGCCCGCTGTCGCAAGCGCTATACGAGCTAGCACCGACCACCGGCAGGGCGAAGAATGTGTTTCACAAAAAATAAAGGCTGCTGGGATGAATAACAGTCTTCTGCGCCTTGCAACCGGAGCTGTCAAATGAATAACTACAAGGCGAGCGCCAAACGAGGCGGAGTACGATCATCAGTGATTGCACCGCGAAACTTCGAAGTGGTTCGAAGTAGGCTTCGCTCGACCACGGCAGTCTAGCTGGCGACGCGCTCGCCCCGTCTCCGCCGATGGGGAGTTCTTGGAGTGTCACCGGTATTTCACCAGCTGCAACATCTAAGTGGTAAGAAGGCCTCGCTATGCCTTCGGTATCAAGCCGGCATAGTATCGAGCTCGCACTGCGCGCCGGCCGCAGTGGCAAGCGCTGCGAGCTAGCACCGACCACCGGCGAAGCAAAAAATGTGTTTCAGAAAAAATAAAAGCTGCTGGGATGAATAACAGTTTTCTGCGCCTTGCGACCGCCGCTGTCAAATGACTAACTACAAGGCGAGCGCTGAACGAGGTGGAGTACGATCGTCAGTAATTGCACCGTAAAACTTCGAAGTGGTTCGAAGTAGGCTTCGCTCGACCACGGCAGGCTGGCCGGCAACCGGCGTGAAAGTTGCGCCGGCGACGCACTCGCCCCGTCTCCGCCGATGGTAGATTCTCAAAGTGTCACCGGCATTTCACCGGTTGCAACATCTAAGTGGTACGAAGGCCTCGCTATGCCGTCGGTATCAAGCTGGCTGGCATCGTATCGAGCTCGCACTGCGCACCAGTCGCCGTGGCGAGCTCTACGAGCTTGCTAGCACTGACTGCCGGCGAGGCAATGAATGTGTTTTATAAAAAATAAAGGCTGCAAACTCCTGCGCCATGCGACCACAGCTTTCAAATGACTAACTCGAAGGCGAGCGCTGAACGAGGCGGAGAAACAGAAACAGCGTATGGCATGCGTGCATGCCCATGCAATGCGGGCGAGCAACGGGAACAGCGACTGCGAACCGTCTCGTTAGTTTAAGTCTATTGCTCCGTAGTTTAAACTGCGGGGATAGCGGATACCTATTTCTGTGCACAGGAGAAATAACGAGACGTAAACGGCACATCAGCAAGTATTTTGTGATCGCCAGCTGTCATTCCTTGAATCACCGTGCCGTACTCGTGAGTGAGGCCTAGTCGTCGGACGCAATGGCGGCGGTCTATGGCAACGCCGGCGTGACGCGACAAAATGAATACCGGCGAGCATGCGCACCGCGTCACGTCGAAATCTATTGGCGCAATCTGTGGCATGTAGTGATGTTCTCACATGACACGCGTCTCATGTTTATATTGTTTGCACGAGTACCATGCCTTTTTCATCCATTCACTTCCCGTAATACCAAATTTGATATTAGTGAAGCTAGAGAAACGGCCGCCAGCACATCATGAGCGTGGCATGTAGTCATGATCTTACATGGTACGCATCTCATGATTATCATGTTTGCACGAGTCAAATACCTTCGTCATCCATTAACGTCCAATATGCCAAACTTGGTATATGTAAAGGTAGCGAAACGGCGCCAGCACATCATTGGTGTGGCATGTAGTCATGTTGTTACTTGACACGCGTGTCATGATTTACATGTTAGGGTCTCTCACTTGTGTTCGCCACGCTATCATGCCAAACCATACCTCTTTTTCAACATGACATGTAAACGAAACCACCGCAAAAGCGGCAGGACCATGAAATGTAAATCATGACATTTATGACATACATCTCATGATTTTCATGTTATGACTATTCAAGTATGTTTTCATACAGCCATGTTATGCCATACCAAGTTTGGTATTGATATTTTTACGGGAAGGAGACTGACTCAGAGGGGTAGTCACCGATGTACTTACAGCCGGTTAGGCGAGCAGCGCCAGCCACACAGATTAGCTCGTGCCAGTCTATCTGCTTTGTCTTCTTCAGCTCCATGCACTGGCACGTAGCATGACCCCCGGCGGCGGAGGCACCGTCCCTGTGCTCTAAAGGTCGTTATCTGACGCATTATTGTAGGGCTTGATCCGCGAGACATGTGCGATATCACTGGGCCGCATAGTAGATGATGATGGACCGATGGGGCTGATCTCGTAGGTGACAGGTGTTAATTGACGCAATATACGGTAGGGTCCCATGTAATGAGACAGAAGTTTTTCGGATAGGCCCAGCCGACGATGAGGGGACCAGAATAAAACGAGGGTACCGGGAGCGAAATGTACGTCTCTATGTTCCGCATCGTACCGACGGCATTGGTTGGTTTGCGACACCATCAGCCGAGCGCGAGCGAGCTGACGGGCATGATCGGCTCGCGCAATCGCGTCGCGGGCATACTCGCTGGTGGACGAGGTGTGAGCTGAGATGACTGTGTCCAGTGGTAAAGTCGGCTCTCTTCCGTACAGTAAGTAGAATGGCGAAAAGCCCGCTGTGTCGTGACGGAATGAATTATACGCGAAAGTTGCGTAGGGTAGGCAAGGTCCCAGTCTCGGTGGTCGGGTGACACGTACATAGCGAGCATATTTGTTAAAGTGCGGTTAAATCATTCCGTGAGGCCGTTTGTTTGAGGGTGGTAAGCGGTTGTCAGTGTGTGTTGCGTGGAACAAGAACGCAGAATGTCGGTGATGACTTGGGATAGAAATGTACGGCCATGGTCTGTGAGAAGCTGTCTTGGAGCACCGTGAATCAATATAACGTCCCGTAACAAGAAGTCAGTGACGTCGGTTGCACAGCTAGTCGTTAGAGCTCGCGTAATAGCGTAGCGTGTAGCGTAGTCTGTAATAACGGCTATCCATTTGTTTCCCAAAGTTGATGTGGGAAAAGGACCAAGCAGGTCTAACCTAACACAATAAAATGGTTCCGTGGGTATGTCAATTGGTAGAAGATGGCCAGTGGGTAGCAGCGACGGTATTTTACGACGTTGGCATAGGTCACACGTGGCAACGTATCGGCGTACCGAACGAGCAAGGCCTGGCCAGAAAAAACGGCGCCGGACGCGCTCGTACGTGCGGGATACGCCAAAGTGTCCAGCTGTGGGAGCGTCGTGAAGTTCGGTGAGAACACAGCGGCGCAAATGCTTAGGCACAACAATGAGAAGGTCGGGCTCATCTAGTCGGAAATTGCGACGGTATAGCACACCCTTTTGAATGACTAAGTAGCGGATGGAAGCATCATTTGTGGAGGATTCCATACGGCTGATGATGTCAAGCAGCTGTGGATCATGCTTCTGTTCTTCTCCAATATTAAGGAAGTCGCACACTGACAAGATAGATTTCTCCGTGGGCTCGTCAGTGTCCTCAGGATCGTCGACAGGGTACCGGGAGAGGCAATCGGCATCATGGTGTAGGTGGCCAGATTTGTAGACCATCGAATAGGAAAACTCTTGCAGGCGCAAAGCCCAGCGACCAAGGCGGCCTGATGGATCTTCCAGAGAGTTGAGCCAGCAGAGTGCGTGGTGGTCGGTAACTACCGAAAATGGGCGTCCGTATAGATAAGGTCGAAATTTCGCCACCGCCCATACAAGAGCCAAGCACTCACGCTCTGTTATCGAATAGTTACGTTCAGGGGTGGATAGGAGGCGGCTGGCATATGCAATAACACAATCATGGCCATGTTGTTTCTGGGCCAGCACTGCACCAAGGCCATACCCACTTGCATCTGTACGGATTTCCGTAGGGGCAGCAGAGTTGAAGTGTGCCAGAATCAGAGGGGTAGTGAGAAGAGCGACGAGAGTCGAGAACGCAGAAGCCTCTTCGGAGCCCCATGAAAACGGGACTTCTTTCTTGAGGAGCTGCGTAAGCGGCCTCGATATGTGCGCAAAATTTTTCACGAAGCGTCGGAAGTAGGAGCATAGTCTGATAAAGCTGCGTACATCCTTCTCAGATCGTGGTACAAGAAAGTTTTTGATGGCGCTGATTTTTGCCGGGTCTGGTTGTACACCGTTGGCGTCTAGTAAATGGCCAAGCACTGTGATTTGATGGCGTCCAAAGTGACATTTGGACGAGTTGAGCTGCAGGCCAGTGCGACGGAAGATTTCCAGGATGGCTGAGAGGCGCTCTATGTGAGTTTCAAATGTTGGTAAAAAGACGATGACGTCGTCCAAGTAGCTCAAACAGGTGGACCATTTGAATCCTCTGAGCAGGGAGTCCATCATTCGTTCGAAGGTGGCTGGAGCGTTACAAAGGCCGAAAGGCATGACCTTAAACTGATATAGGCCATCGGGGGTGATGAATGCCGTCTTTTCCCGGTTCATTTCATCTACCTCTATCTGCCAGTAGCCGGAACGAAGGTCTATGAAGGAAATAATAGTGGGACCCATAGTGGCAATCAAGCGCATCATCTATTCGTGGCAGAGGGTAGACGTCTTTTTTGGTAATTTTGTTTAGGTGTCGATAATCCACACAGAAACGCCATGCACCGTCTTTCTTGCGGACTTGCACTACAGGAGAAGCCCAAGGACTGCTGGATGGCTCAATGATGTCCTTCGTGAGCATTTTGTCGACCTCACTTTGGATGATGTGACGCTCGGCCGCCGACACCTGATATGGACGCCTATGAATAGGATGTTCATTACCAGTGTTTATGCGGTGGCTCATACCGGTAGCTTTCCCCAACGGACGGCCGCTGATGTCAAAAACTTCGATGTAGGACAGCATAACCCGGTGGAGCTCATCAGTCTGCTGTGGCGTTAAGTTGGAAGCGATCATCGAAGTAATAGCGATGTCGAAGCCAGTGGCAGATCGATGTTCAGCGTGGGGGTCAGAAGGGGCGGCCATTGCGAAAACATCTACAGCATTGTCTTCTAAGGTGCAGAGCAACGCCAAAGAGATCCCTTGTGGCAAAACTTGAGGTGTTAAGCTAAAATTGACAACTGGGAGGCACGTAGAATTTCCTGCGACGGACAGAATGGTGTGCGGTAATGTAATGCCACGGCTTATGAGAACATCGGTGATAGGGGTCAGAACATAGTCACCGTCGGGAACTGGTGGTATTGAGACGAGCTCTATGTAGGTCAGTGTCTGTGGAGGAAGGCGCGCGTGTCCCGTTGTGCAGAGGCGATTCGGCCGTTGTGTAGGAGGTTCTGTTGCGGGCAAGTGTAGACGGAGCGTACTGGTCGAACTGTCTATGAGGGTAGAATGCGCGGACAGGAAGTCGAGGCCTAAGATTACGTCGTGGGGGCATTTATCAAGGATGGTGAAGAGAACAACTGTGTGTCGATCCGCAATGCTCACACGTAGCGGTGCACATTCCAACGATAGATGCTATTCCACCATCTGCAACACGGACGAACTGAGTGGTCGCAGGTGTGAGAACCTTCTTGAGCTTGCGGCGAAAATCACTCGTCATCTCGGAAAGTTGGGCGCCGGTGTCGACAAGAGCAGTGACATGTACGCCGTCTACTTGTACGTCTATGAGGTTACGTTTTGTCGGTATCGTCAAAAGAGGATTTTTGGTCAGTCCGAGCGATGCAGCGCCACCTCCGGGGGCTACAACGCTTAGTTTTCCATCGGGGAACCTCGTGGGAAGGCGGGGAAGATGGTCTGCGGGACTGCGGAGAACGAGACTGGCGACGTTGGGGGGATGGAGAGCGGGAGTAGCGGTGTTCAGAAGCAGGTTCCTGGGCAAAATGGTCGCGGCTGACCTAAAAGTCAGCCCCCATCACAGCAATGGCGACGAGGACGTGTAAGAACCCATTTCGTTCTCCATGTTCGTCTTTTTTTTTGCTTCTAACGGACCTACCCTGCGAACCCTAGACGCTCTTTGTTCCCAGCAAGGTGACTGCTGCGTGCTGCGTCGCTTCATTTCTTCTTCATTCAGCTACGCCGCCTCTGTCGTCTTCTTCAAACAGTGTACTGGCGTCATTTTCTTCTCGTCTACACCTCTCCATTCTTCTTGCTTGAAATGGCGTCTCCTATTCCACCTCCCCTATTTCTTCATTCGCCCGGAGACCCGCCACTTCCGTGGGCGGACTGGAAATTGGTGTTTCAGGCCTACGCAGACGCGGCCGGGGAGGACGCCAGCAGGCCCCAGCGTCGCAAGGCCCTGCTGCTCAATGCGTTGGGCCCTGCCGGGTTAAAGCTCTTCTATACTTTGGACGCCACCAACGCGTCGCCGACGCCAGCGTCGGGCGATGCCTTCAAGAATGCTGTTGCTCTTTTCGATGAGCATTTTAAATATGTCTCGTGCGATTATCTCGCACGCGTAAAATTCCAAGAAAGGCGACAATTGCCTGGCGAGCCAGTCACCGAGTTTATTATTTCTCTTCGAACGCTCGCCACTTCGTGCGGCTTCGGCGCGCTCGAGGACGATATGATCCGCCATCAGCTTTTCACCGGGGTAGCCTCGCAAAACGTCCGCTGCCACATGCTTCAAAAGGGCTCCTCGATTTCATTATCCGAAGCCCTCTCAATTGCGCGAGAGGACGAGCTTATTCGCTCCCAGTTGGAGCAATTCGCTCCGCATTCAGTGCAGCAACTTTCTGCTGCGGGGGGCCAAGGCGGTGGCTCTTTGTTTCACGGGAAGCGTCAACAAGGCGGCCCTTCATCTTCGTCTCGGCGCGGCGGCCAACATGGACGCCCGCCTGCACAGTCCTTCCGTGGCGGCCAACATGGCGGCCTCTGTATCACGGGGGCGAGGAAGCCGGCAATATGGCGACCCCATTCCGCCAAATTCTGGTTTTCAGGAACAGCACCGAGCTCCTAACTCGCGTTCACAATTTTCTTCTCCAAGCGCAACCGCGCATTGCTGTCGTTGCGGATCGGCTCGGCATTTAGCCAATTTCGCGCAGTGTCCCGCGAGAAACCGCACTTGTCTTGCGTGCGGAAAAATCGGGCATTTTCAGTCCGTATGCAATTCCCATTCAGCAAACCTTCCTGAACCTGTTCCTTCGTCCGCTCCTTCGAGCACTGCATAGACCAATACGGTCACTGTTTTAAATGTGAATTGCCTCCACATTACGTCCGAGCCCAGCATCGTAGCTTCAGTGGGCCATGTTCCCTTGTAATTTCTCGTGGACACTGGTGCCTCAGTCTCTTCAATCAGTAAGCAGGACCCCAGCGACTTCTGCAATGGCAAGAAATGTGCCCGATTCTGTGACACGAGAAGCATATCGGCTTGTCATCGTGTGTTCGCCATGCGGACGGATTACGGAACGTTGAGGGAGAGCCGGTCGGGAAAGGACGTGCAGGCGTGTATCGGGGCTGGTAGTTGGTGCGGGGAGGCGGTGAAATAGAGTGACTTCCCAAGCTGGCGATTTCCTGCCGGACGACTGCTTGAATGAGAGGCAACGTAATTGGCGGAGAGGGGTCAGGGGACGTTGGTCCCACCTTAGCTGGAGCAGCCGCTTCAAGCTCCCGCCTAACGATTTGCGTCAAGTTGTCACAGGTGTCTGGTGGATGATATGTGTCGAGACACGAGGAAGTCGCAGTGGTGTTCGGGAGGCGCTGGAACTGATCGGAGATGCGTCTGCTTTTAGCTTGTTGGAACCGGCGGCATTCTTGAATGATCCCATCAACAGATGACACATTGTTGAATACCAACAAGTTGAACGCATCGTCGGCAATACCCTTTAGGATATGCGCAACTTTTTCAGGTTCAGACATATTTTCGTCAGCTTGGCGGTATAGTGAAAGGACAGCCTGAATATAACCGATGTAGGGCTCCGTGGAAGATTGTGCGCGAGTCGACAACTCATTTTTCGCAGCTTCACGACGACCAGAGGTGTTGCCAAAAAGCTCATGGATTTTTGCCTTGAAGCTGTCCCAGCTTGTTATGTCATGCTCGTGGTTATCAAACCAAACACGAGGGGTTCGTCGAGATAAAAGATGACGTTTGCGAGCATAAGAGTGGGATCCCACCTGTAAGTGGCGCTGACGCGCTCGTAGAGGCGTAGCCACTGGTCGACGTCGCAACCCTTGCTGCCCGAGAACACGCCGGGATCTTTGAGCACGGGAAGCGTCACGAAAGTTGTTGCGGGCGCTGGGTTGACAGTTCGGGCAGAAGGGGGAGCGACCGGAGAGGATGTAGCCGAGTCTTGAGTGGTCATGTTGTAAGCCGCGAGGGAGCGTCCGCTTCGGAGTTCCGTGGCGAGAATGGGGATCGCACAACTCCACCAAATATCTCACGGAAAGGAGACTGACTCAGAGGGGTAGTCACCGATGTATTTAGAGCCGGTTAGGCGAGCAGTGCCAGCCACACAGATTAGCTCGTGCCAGTCTATCTGTTTTGTCTTCTTCAGCTCTATGCATTGGCACGTAGCAATATCATCATCGAAAACGGCCAGAAGAGCTGAAAGTCGTAGGTGGCTAGATAGATAGATAGATAGACAGATAGATAGATAGATAGATAGATAGATAAGTAGATAGATAGATAGATAGATAGATAGATAGATAGATAGATAGATAGATAGATACGCTCAATGTCGCCAAAGTTTTCTAAAAATTGCTTCACATTTAATAATAGTGGTTGGGTTCTGAGAAAGGTATTTGGAACTGCAGACAGGTTAGCGGAAGTAAAGGGCTAGTCTGTGGAAACGGCGTGAATCTTGACTGCGGGCTGGGCATTGAAATTTGACTGCTGGTGCTGCCTTGATGTTTTGGCAAATGGCTGCCCTGATGAGTGGATATTCAAGAATATTGATTCTATGAACGGCCCTTTTTTTCTATTCAGCTGTGTTCAAAGGTAACTGAGGCCAGCAAGCGTTTCCCCGAAGCATTGTAAATGTTGAGAAAACTTGAGAAAAAAGTAAAACAGTTTGCTAATTAGCCTTTCAGGCCATGAAAATATTGTGTGACATTGTCTAGAATATGACGTTCCCTCTAAAAGGCACCATTTCGTGCTCCCTAAACGGCATAAGTTGATCTTGTTTAGACCGTCAAAGGCTCCTAAATGTGCGGTAGTTTTTTGTGGGATATATGGATTTCAGTTTGCGATAAGTCGTATCACAGTGGCATATCGAAAAACTATATTCAAAGTTTATTCGGCGCCTATAATTTATGGCAAAAGAAGCATTGCCGCGTGTTTGATAGGTTGGTTATTGGAAGTCCGGCAGAGCTTTCGCCGACCGGGCCTCAGGTCTCCCGCGTGGGGACGTCAAGACCTTGACTGAACACCGCCTAGAGGGCCTTCCGGACAGCCCAGAGCTGGTCGCCGAGGCTGTGGCTGAACAGGGCAGCGGCCCACCGCGGCGCAAGGGTTCCGGATTTTCAATGGGCAATTTTCGGTTGAAAGCAGTCCCACCTGTTTTTAATGTATTAACAGGTACGATTGTAGAAGGAAAGATTTCGGTTTCGCCGCAAGAACTTAGCAATGAATGTGGTAGGAACGAATTCACATCTTCATGAATCAATGCTAGCAGCAGAGTCTTTTGAATCGTGAGGCAACATCCTGGTTGTCTGTTGGTTTAACGCGGTAAGAGCACAGAATGTATAGAAGCCGTCTAATGATGTCTATCTATACAGTGCCGGTGACCATGCCCAAAGGAGCAAAGCTAGCAGCTGCTGCTCGAGCAACGCCGATGGCAGAACATATAATACTATTGCAAGAAAAACATCTAGCATTCTCAAGTAAACTGGGAAGAACTAGTTCATTACTGGTTCACACTTACGACATCTCTTCACTGACCATTCACTTTAATGCGCGCTGATAAAATTTTTATTCACATTTGTGTGCTCCGATTGAAAATTGGTTTGCATTACTGCACGTGAACCCACAATTAGGTCATAAGATTTCCACTGAATTTGCAGCTTAATCACTTGATTCACCCTTGCTTTGCACTTGAAGGACTTTCTTTATTCTCGGTTCACACTTGCTTCCCACTAACGTAGCCTAATTCATTCTTGAATCATGCTGAAATGATGTACTTGAATTTTCATCATCTTGATTCATTAGAATGTACATTCTTTGAGTCACTCTTGAGTCATTTTGATGTAAAAGTTGCGTCAATTTATTGACCTTTGTTTCCACTACTTATCATTTTCTACTGTTATATCTCTATTCCATGCCATGCCTATTTCGGTGCCCTTTGAATATGCAATGTAGCGGGACGCCAAATTTTCCACCAATAAAACAGATATGAGGTTTCCATCTCAGAACGTCAGGCACATCATGTTTCACCCAAGAATGTCACTGAGGTGATGGTGTAAAGCTATTTGTTCCGTTGAAGATGCGCGGTACGGTGCCGGTACACAACGCATTCACTGTGGGCGTAGATGAGATACGTCGGTGTAGGAGAAGGCGTGACATGGGGTGGCGTGTTTTGAAAACTAGTTCACACGAAGGGCGCCACTGCGAAAGCATATGTCACTGCCCACGGTTGTCCTCAAGAGGGAAGAAAATCATCCTTTGGAAGGTACAGCGAAGTTACAGATAGTAACACAAGAACAATGTCCATAGCGATGTAAGGAAATTGCCGCTGCAGGTTCGTTAGACACAGTGAAGTTTGCAGTAAGTAAATTTGATTATCGTGTCAACGCAAGCATCAACGTTTGACATGACTGGGTCTGCAATACCTTTGGGCCGTTGTTGAAGCTCAATTATCCCACACTGCAAAAAATATTTTTCCTTGATTACGTAAAAAGGCGTAGGTAACATGCTGCCAACTACTTCCGTAAAAAGAAAATAGTACACCTGAGATCACGTAGAAGACATAGAACGTACAGCCCATTCTCCTTTCACGGAGATCACACCTGCTCCGTAGGGACATTTCTCACACATTATTGATAATACTATTGCTACATGTCCGTAAATAACAAGCGGGTTTTACTTAGAATCAACATTAGGCATACGTAATCAGCAGACCTTTCTTCTGCAAGTACAAGGTCATTCAAAAGTTCTCAGGCCACTGTTTCAACTATTCCTGTGGCAATGTCAGCTGGGAACTTTTGACTGCACCTGCACATGCTAAAAAATTTACGAAGTGAATTCAAATTTTTAAAAACCAACAACGCCAAGTTTCTATTCACTGAAATCAAAATTTATTTTCCCATGATAATAAATAACTCAATACAGCACAGACATGCTACAAATAGTGTGAACAAAAATTGTTAAGAAATTTATTTTAGTTGGGCGGCTTTGTATCTGGAATTTAAAATACGAAAAAGGAATATCATAACTTCCAGATACCCAAAGTACCTCTGTTGTTTTCCTATTGTAAGAGTATTGTGCAGACTTCTTTTCTGAAAAACAGGCAACATTTTGTCAGCCCAAGCACATCAGGCTAGTACAGAGAAAAAAACAGCGCAAGCACAATTAATTTATTCATTTCAAGACACCTAATAAGCCTGGATAGAGGCACTGGTTTGCAGCACAAAAATAAATTATCACACATATTACATAATAATACTTATCATACAGAATAAAATGGCTGAAAGCACAAACAACTACATAAACACACCAAAATATTGGCTAACAATATTTTTGAGGCAAAAGAAGCGAAGGAGTAATTCAATGTATGAAACAATAAAACAATTAGATTTATGCCATGCAAAATTACCCAGTATTTTTTTAACCACCACGAATATGGCGGGAAAATGTTCCTGTTTCTTGAAGTTGAAACTCGTCTTGGTCCTTTAATTCCGTTGCCAAAAATTTTGCTGCCTAGTTATGAGAGTCTTTAGTATGGCGCCGACTGAGCTAAACGTCGTCAAAAATTTTTTTCAAAAGTCGTTCTGAAATGAACTCAATAAATGGCATTTCCAGGAAGGTAATGAAGTGATGTAAATAAAAATAATGACTTCCTTATGTATATCAATTCTTGGGGAGCTTTTGCCATGAGCAATATTGAATGATGTTGCCAGGTTTGGGATTTTTTTGTAACGTGGCAAATTCCAAAGACACAAATAAAATATGTGCTGGTGACCTTTTTCACATGCTACAAATGAAAAATAATTTACAAAATAAAGTTTAGCACACAGTCAAAAAATTGTGAATTTCACTTTTTTTGGGTGGAAAAGCTCTCTATTCAGCATCAAAAAGCTTGCCTTGGTGGTCGGAAAAAAAATATGCAAAACATTTTATTTTCAAGCTCTACGTACTGCCTCAATATAGGTTGTTACTAAAGGGTATTATTTTTTCAAACTCGAGAAGTATTTTTTTAATTTATGTATCTTCACCAGCTTTACTCCTACTTAACTCAAGCGGCGTGAAGCACTCGCAAGAGCAATTTTCAACAGACTTCCACAGACCTGAGGTGCACACAGCAAGCTTGATGCGGAGCAATTTAATTTGGAATGGGGCTATCATCTGCATTCCATTGCCAACAGAGGTGCACTACAATGAATGTCGCTAGAGTGTGGAGACCAGTAGCGTAGCAAAAAGATATTTTTCGCGTGGGGGTGGTGTGTGAGGGGAGACGACTTCGGTCATACTTAATGTACATTCTTGTAGAGGTAAGTTTATTTAAAGAAAGGCAGACAGGTCGGCCTGAGCGATAGCTTGCTTGAGCATGCTACTCCACACTGGGGGAAGGGAAAAGGGAAAAGAAAGAATAATGGATGACGATGGTGAGATAGAGAGGTGAGTATGTAGTGTTATTTCTGGCTGAGACACATTTCATAGCCGCGCTCATAGTCCAGTTGTTTCCAAAAAGGTTATAACTGTTCTTGTGACCGCAGTTGCACTGTTGGTGTCTGGCCAAGGGCCCAACATGGTCTCATCAGTTAGTGGCCTACTGCGATATAGTTCAGTAGAAGAAATCAGTATTTGTCGTTCACGTGCGTATGCTGGGCAGACACAAAATATGTGCTCAAGTGTTTCTGGCACATCACAGTGTTCACAATTAGGACCGGTGTTATCGATGCGACCGATGATATCTGCGTAACGTCTGGTGTACGCTACACCAAGACGAATGCGGTGGATCATACTTGTGAGTTGCCGTTTCAATTTAGGGGGCATGCGGAACCTCATTTCCGGATCCCATTTGTGAAGTCGCTGGTGTCGCCATTCCGGTTTGGTCCAGTGCTGAAGTGTGTAGCTGCGCATCACGCAGCGAAGCAGGGCGTTTGTGTAAGCTCGTGAAAACGCAATGCGTACTTCAGGGGCACTGCTTAAGGCATTTTTAGCTTCAGCGTCTGCCTCTTCGTTTCCCATCACGCCGCAATGAGCGGGAATCCACTGGAAAAATATAAGATGACCATTTGTTGAAGCAACCTGAATAAGTTCTGTGATTTCTATTGCCGAGTTGTAATACGGACCTTGCTTCATGATGCAAATAATGGTTTGCAAAGCCGGTTTGGCATCACAGAAAATTGTCCAGGCTCGAGGTCGCTCTCCGGAAATAAATCTTATTGCCTCCCGGATAGCAACAAGCTCTGCGGCAGTGGATGTGGTTTTATGGTCCACTTTGAATCGTCGAGCGATATCTATGTCTGGGATGACAAAGGCTGCGGCGGAGGTGTTTAGCGTGGTTGATTCGTCGGTGTACACGTGCAGAGAATCACTGTACATTGTATAAATGTGATATAGGGTCAGTTGTCTGAGGCCAACAGAAGAAATGAGCAACGTCTTCGTGATTCCAGGTACCGTAAAAGAAACACGTGGTTTAGGCAGGACCCATGGAGGCACTGCAGGGGCATTCGGCGGAGAAAACCTTGATGGTATAATATTTTCATGCCGCGATATTACTCTTGAGAAACTGCAATCTGGTTGAGTGGCGGGTAGTACTGACAGTGGGTGCTGTCTGTGTCTGCTCAGCAGTTGGAGTTGAACTCTAAGTGGCTCGCAGAGCATGTATACACTGATAGGACAAGCCCGAGCCTCTGCGATTGTCTCATTTGTTGAAGTACAGCGCGGTAGACCCAAGCATCTTCGTAAGCATTGAGCTTGAATACTCTCTAACGTCTTCACACAACTAGGTCTCATATTGGACAACACCGGCAGGTTGTATCGAATGTATCCCACAAATAGAGCATTGTACAATTGAAGTAGCGATGATTCTGACGGGCCCCATCTTGCTCCTGCTACGTGGCGAAGAACGAAAGCAAAACTCTTCAATTTAGATTTAAGTACTTCGACATGCCTCGTCCACGATAGATCTCTGTGTACGACAACCCTAAGCAACTTGTGGTGCGTTACGGCAGGTATCGCTGTCTCATTAATAAATAACGGGTATTTCGACATACGCTTGCGCGTGAACGCAAGCATTAAATTGCGCATTTGTCGATTGAAAGAGTGAGCCCCTGACGTCGTAGATATTTGTATGTGATCGTCACTGCACGCTGTAGTCGAGCTCGTAAATGCGGACGAGTAGTTCCGGATGCCCATATGCATATTTCATCAGCGTATGCACTGATCTTCATCATGCTGGGAAGTTCTGCTGCTAGGCCGATCATTGTGACATTGAATAGGATCGGGCTGAGGACT
This sequence comes from Rhipicephalus microplus, assembly GCF_043290135.1. Lineage (NCBI taxonomy): Eukaryota > Metazoa > Arthropoda > Arachnida > Ixodida > Ixodidae > Rhipicephalus > Rhipicephalus microplus. Next base: position 164,997,110 of record NC_134700.1, on the reverse strand, counting down.
CCTCCTTGGGGAACACCACGATGAACCTTATATCGATCGGTGTCTCAATTATGTGTCGTCATGTAAATGGTGCGGTCCCTAAGGTAGCTGAAAATCCAAGCGTACAGTCGTCCACCGATGTCGAAATCTTCCAGTGCGTCAAGGATTGCATAATGCAGCACATTATCGTAGGCACCCTTAATGTCTAAGAAGGCCGCCGTCACAAGTCTGCGTCGGCTTCTTTCCTCTTCAACGCTGGTGATCAAGTCGACCACGCCATCAATGGCAGATCGGCCTCTTCTGAAGCCGTTCATAAATGCAGGAAAGGAGTTCTTGCTCTCTAGAAGCCACTCCAATCTTGACAGTACCATTCTTTTCATTGTAGTGGGGAAGAGGGAGAGAGACAGTACCTAGTTGGAGCACCTGAAAGACGACTACGACGAAGAGCTGAGCTCATGACAGTGACTGACGCCTCTTGAACTAGGCAGTTGGTTTTATTCAATAAACCCACTTATAATCTGGTGGAGGTGCTGGGTAGTCTTCGAAGCTGGAACTACGATGTCGCACCTTACCTGTAGTGCCAGCAATGCCGGAAGAACCCTCCCCCAAAAGTACCTCGCAAGCTCCCGCCTCTACATGTCCCGGCGTGTGGCCACCGCGTCACCCGCCGATCTTCAGCGGCACTGACGGCCAAGACGTTGAGGAGTGGCTGGCTACTTACCACAAGGTGAGCGCAGCGAACAAGTGGACGATGCGGCTAAGCTGACCTATGTAAGCTTTTACTTGTCCGGCGTCGCTAGTCTCTGGTTGCGCAATCTCGAAGCCGACATTGATTGATATGTGGGGTTTAACGTCCCAAAACCACTATATGAATATGAGAGACGCCGTAGTGGAGGGCTCCGGAAATTTAGACCACCTGGGGTTCTTTAACGTGCACCCAAATCTGAGCACACGGGCCTACAACATTTCCGCCTCCATCGGAAATGCAGCCGCCGCAGCCGGGATTCGAACCCGCGCCCTGCGGGTCAGCAGCCGAGTACCTTAGCCACTAGACCACAGCGGCAGGGCAACGAAGCCGACATTGCCAGCTGGGATTCATTCAAGGCCTCCTTTTCGCAAGTCTTCGACCGCCCTGCTGTGCGAAAACTCCGCGCAGAACAACGACTTCGTGAGCGCGCTCAACAGCCAGCAGAGACACTTACCAGCTACATTGAAGACGTTGTGGACTTGTGCAAGCGGGTAAACCCAGCGATGCTTGAAGCCGACAAAATCAAACAAATCCTCAAGGGCATATGCGACGACGCATTTCAAATGTTGTTAGCCAAGGACCCACGAACCATTGCCTAACTCGTCAGCTTGTACCAGAGTTTTGACGAATTGCGCAAGCAAGGCGCCCAAACACGGCGCTCTCTGGAACAACGTGATTCGATCGCGGCCTTTACTCTCGGAGACCAGAACGACATGTTGGCTCGCATAAAGCAGTTCGTGCGTGAGGAGGTCACTCGGCAGCTCTCCATTTTATCGAGCGCGCCCGAGCCAGCACAAACGCATCCTTTGGCCCCAGATCATCTGGCCCCGGCCATAAGGCACGTCATACAAGATGAAGTAGCGGACGCTTTGCCTTTCGCTCGTTCACCACCTCTGGAGGCCGCACCCTTGACGTATGCGCCAGTCATTGCAGCCAGAACACCTCGATAGCCCACTTATGCTACCTCACCGATCCCTGTTCGGCCATCACCAGTTCCGTTCAGCCGGCCGATTGCAGCGTTTCCGAATCCGTGGCGCACCGCAGACAACCGCCCAATTTGCTATTCTTGCGGTTACGCAGGACATGTGGCTCGCTTGTGCCGCCGCCGCCCTCTCGTTCAGAGCGACAACATGCAAAGATCGTTGCACGACTCTCGGCGCTTTAACAACACGGCACGTCAACAAGTATCCTCGTCACCCGACCGCTCTCCCTCAGTCAGTCACCGATCTCCATCTCCCTGACGTCGCTCTTTGTCGCCTATGCGCCATCGACCCTGCCCTTCAGACGCGAAAACTAGATGCCGCAGTTCCAGAGACACGAACTGCGTCGCCGTCGAAAGAATCAAGTCCTCGCATTTCTCCGACAAACCTCATCGACGTTTTTGTGGATGGTTGCCGTACCCTTGCTCTTGTGGACACTGGTGCTGCCGTTTCAGTAATTGATTTAAAACTTTGCCGCCTGCTTCGGAAGGTTACCACGATGCCAAAGGGCTTGTCCCTCCGTACTGCCAGTGCTCACCATATTCGACCATCAGCTGCCTGTACCACCCGCGTTCTCATCCAAGATGTTTTGTATACCGACAATAGTTATAGCGCGAGAACAAAACGACGACACAGAGACAAAAAGGACAGCGCTCGTGTCTTTCGTGTCCTTCTTGTCTCTGTGTCGTCGTTTTGTTCTCGCGCTATAACTATCGTCATGCCATACCAACTAGCCCAAGCTGCCACACTTCTAAGTTTTGTATACCGTTGAATTTCTTGTGCTACAGGCGTGTTGTCATGATGTGATCCTCGGCTGTGATTTTCTGTCTCGTAATCATGCGCTTATCGACTGTTCTCGTGCTGAAGTGGCCTTCTCTGCGTTGTGTGCCTCGTCTCCGGAATTTCCGTTGAATAGGCTGTTTGTCGCTGACGACATCGACGTACCACCGACTAGCGCAGCCTTTTTTCCCGTATCTTGTGCCGATGTGTCTAAGCCTGCAGTGTTGCTTACGCCTTCCCAAACATTCCACAGTCGCAAGAGCCTCGCGTTGCCGTTTGCAGTTCTAGATATTTCGGCGGGTGCTACCAATTTCTTTGTCACAAATCCTTTAACGTCTCCCACAACATTGCGTCGCGGAGAATCTATTAAAACATTCCTAGACTTAGACGTTTCCTCCATCTTCGACATTGACGGTGAAAGTGATTTCCAGCTTAATGCATTGGCGCCACCTGCCCATTCATTTGTCCACGAAAATAATAATTTGTTTGGCCCCTCAATTGATGGCGAACTTGAAGAACCACACCGCGAAAAGCTTCTAGAACTTCTTCACCAGTTTCACGGCTCGTTCAATTGCCAGCAGACCTCCTTAGGCCGAACGCACATCGTTGTGCATCAGATTAACACCGGCTCCCAAGCACCTCTGCGACAGCTTCCCTACCGTGTATCTCCTGTGGAGCGTCGTCTAATCACCGAGAAAGTGGCCGACATGCTTAAACGTGGCGTCATTCGGCCGTCCAGCAGTCCCTGGTCTTCACCTGTGGTACTTGTGAGGAAAAAAGACGGCTCGATTTGCTTTTGCGTCGATTACCGGCGTTTGAACAAAGTCACGATTAAAGACGTATACCCTTTGCCACGCATCGATAATGCCCTGGACTGCTTGCAAGGCGCTGAATTCTTCTCATCACAATGCCTACGGTCCGGTTATTGGCAGGTCCCCATGGCACCATAAAATCGTCCAAAAAATGCTTTGTGACGCCCGATGGGCTATACGAATCTAATGTAATGCCCTTCGGCCTTTGTAATGCGCCAACCACATTCGAAAGGATGATGGATAGCGTCTTGCGTGGGCTAAAATGGAAGACATGCCTCGGCTACTTGGATGATGTAGTTGTTTTCTCCCCTGATTTAGACACCCATCTCCAACGTCTCAGCGAAGTCTTGAGCTGCCTCACGAGTGCAGGCCTTCAACTAAACATCAAGAAGTGCCACTTTGGAGCTCGGAAGCTCACATTACTTGGTCACGTTGTCTCAAGACAGGGTGTCCTTCCAGACCTAGAGAAGCTTCGTGCTGTCGCTGAGTTCTTGAAGCCTACGACTGTGAAAGCGCTTTGCAGCTTTGTCGGACTATGCTCTTACTTTCGCCACTTTGTGAAGAACTTTGCTTCGATAATCGCACCACTGACACAGCTGATCTCTGGCGATGGACACCTCTCTGATTGGTTGCCAGCATGCGATGATGCTTTTGCATCATTACGCGATCTCCTTACTTCATCACCTATTTTACGCCACTTCGACTCTACTGCACCAACCGAGGTGCACACGGATGCCAGTGGCATAGGACTTGGCGCTGTCCTTGCTCAACGCAAACCTGGCTTCTCGGAGTATGCAGTTGCGTATGCGAGTTGCACCCAAATCAAGGCAGAGCACAAATACTCGGTTTTCGAAAAAAGAATGTTTGGCTATTGTTTGGGCATTACAAAAATTTCGTCCTTACTTATGTGGACGCCCATTCGATGTAGTTACAGATCACCATTCACTCTGTTGGCTCGCTTCATTGAAGAATCCTTCGGGCCGGCTTGGACGTTGGGCGCTACGTTTACAGGAATTGGATATTCACGTCATTTACCGCTCAGGCCACAAGCACGCCGACGCAAATGCTCTTTCTCATTCACCCCTTCCTTCAGCCGTTGTACCTGTTTCCTTTGCCGAAGCTACCATCGGCAGCATCGATACCACTGACATGCCTTCGGAACAACGCAACGACCCTTGCATAGCCTCGCTCATCGACGTTCTCTCCTCGTCTTCGGTGACACCACGCCAGCGTCTACCTCATGCACTACATCGGCAAATTCCCCATTATGCGATACGGGGTGCCATGTTGTACCGTCGCAACTATCAGCTGGATGGTAGGAAATGGCTTCTTGTTATACCTCGCCATTTGCGCTCCAACATATGCGCGTACTTCCACGCAGACCCTCAAAACTCGCACGCTGGCGTTTTGGAAACATACGACCGGCTTCTTCAGCGATTTTTCTGGCTTGGAATGTACTAGTACGCTTGCAAGTACCAACGCTACTGCACTGAGTGTCAGCGACGGAAAACAACTTGTCATGCCTCTGGCGGATTACAACCACTGCCGTGTCCAGCTCGGCCGTTTGATAGAATCGGCATCGACCTCTACGGCCCACTACCTTGTACTCCTGCGGGAAATTGCTGAATTATTGAGCCATTGACCCCCTAACCCGTTACGCTGGAACCGCCACTTTGCCAGCCGCTGCTGCTCGTGATGTCGCCTTGTTCATCTTGCGTAGCTTTGTCCTTCGTCATGGCGCGCCACATGAGATGCTTAGCGACCGTGGGCGTGCGTTTCTATCGCAAGTCGTCCAGGAGCTTCTCAGTGAGTGGAATATTATTCATCGCACCACTACAAGCTATCACCCACAGACAAACGGTTTGACAGAGCACTTTAACCACACGCTAGGTGATATGCTTTCTATGTACATATCCTCCGACCATTCTAATTGGGGCTTGGTGCTCGCTTTCATGACGTGTGCGTATAATACGGCCACGCAAGCAACTACTGGGTTTTCACCTTTTTTTCTACTGTACGGACGTGAGCCCTCTTCTACGCTTGACACGATACTTACTTACCGCCCAGATGCTTCAGAATACCGCCCAGCCTCCGAACTTGTTTAGTGTGCCGAAGAGTGCCGCCAATTAGAGCGTTCATTTACCTCCGTCGCACAAGGTCTCCAAAAAGAACGACTCGACCAAAACAAGCCTGCTCACAGCTTCCCCGTAGGCTCATTTGTATGGCTTTCGGTTCCATTCCAGTCCCCCGGCCTCTCCCGAGAGTTTGCATCCAAGTACAATGATCCGTACGGCATCGTTCAATGCACGTCACCGGTCAACTACGTCGTCGAACCAGTGACACCTGCCGAGGACAGATGATGCCGTGGTCGTGAGACAGTCGCATCAGCCGCTTAAAACCTTACTATGATCCCCTTGTGCTTGCTTCACCGTGAGTCGTCAGGATGGCTTCTCTTCACCATCGGGGCAAATGTAGTGGGGAAGAGGGAGAAAGACAGTATCTAGTTGGAGCACCTGAAAGACGACTACGACGACGAAGAGCTTAGCTCGTGACAGTGACTGACGCCTCTTGAACCTGGCAGTTGGTTTTATTCAATAAACCCCCTTATACCATCACTTTTCCGACGCAGCTGGCTAAGGCGATTGGTCTGTAGGAGGAAAGTGCATGAGGACACTTCCCCGGCTTAAGCAATGCAATAATGCGACTGCATTTTCAATTAGCTGGATCTTCTCCTGACCCCCATGAGGTGTTATAATGAGATAACAGGATACGTCATGCTTCTGTATCAAGATGGTTGAGTGCAGCATACGTGATTCCGTCAGGTCCTGGTGCCGATGATCGGCGGGAGGCAGAAATCGCAGCGTTAAGCTAATGCATTGTAAAACGTATATCAAGGCGCTCGTCAGACGATGGAGGCGCAACGGTAGTAAGAGGCTCATTAGTGGCAAGACCATCAGTGGTGTCAACGATGAGGCTACAGTATTCACTGGCTATCTCAACTTCTGACCGTCCCTGATGTAGAGCAACAGCTTGAAATGGTTGACGTTGTTGGGGAGTTGTACATTCTTATGTGTTTGCATGTGTGCATGTGTGCATGTGCACATGCAGAACCAAGAAAATCGCAGCATATCTACGAAGTGAATGATGATGTGTGGGGCGAAGCTTCAGAGGGTTTAATCGGTAACCGTGAATACGCCTGGGTACCTGTCACTCACACTAGCACATTCTGCTGAGTCATTGATAAACTAGGCGGTCACGAACCGGTCACAGTCGAAGGACAATCCACGGTTTTAGGATAAAAAATACCTGGACTGTGCTAGGGGGGAGGAGCTAATCAACTCCTCCTGCCTTTCTGGCTACGCCACTGGTGATGACTCCCAGATGAGCCATCAAGCCATTGAAAAGTATACAGTACACAATTATTCCTTACGCAAAACATAAACGAGACTTTCGCCTTGGCTACCAGTTCTTATTTAAAGTTTTTTCGCTTCAGTAATTATAAGACAGGCTTTGGGTCTCAGGGAGCTCTACTGAAAGCCAGAAAAATAAAAAAACGGTTCTTTTACGATAGCATTTATCAGTGAAATGCATTCAATGCTACTAGCGTGCTATGAGACATATGTACTGTATATGACTAAATATTTTATTAAGTGTATAAAACACACTTACTGCATTTGCAGAACTCCCCAGGAAAGCAGGGTGTCTGAGTTTATATCTATAAAGCTGCATGGCTCACCTGGAAGTCATTACTCTGAACCCAGTCCTTGTAGCACCCCTCCGTTGGCAATGAAATGCAGATGATAACCCTATTCCCATTCCAATTTTTCTGTAGAGAACACCAAATTCACTCTCTGTATTCCAGGTCAGTAGGATTCTGCTGAAGATTGTCCTTGTGAGTGTGTCATGTCGCTTGAGTTACGTAGGCGAAAGTGTGGTGCAGATACATATTTCAAAAAAATAATTTTTCAAATATAAAAACAATACCCTCTAGTAATTCCACCTATAGTTAGCTTGTCCATAAAGCTTTCAAATGAAATTTTGTGCATATTTATAGTCCGACCACTAAGACAAGCTTTTAATGCTGAATGCCGAGGATTTTCTAAACAAAGTGACACTCACAATCTTTTTTTCAGAGTATCTGCTATAACAACAGTGCCTAAATTATTTTTAAGTTGTAGCATGTTTACAGGCCACCAGCGCATATTTTATTTGTGTCCTTGCAGCTTACCATGTTCCAAGAAGAAAAACCCAAATGTGGAAACTTTATTCGTAATGCTCATGTGAAAAGCCCTCAAAGAATTGATATACATAATTAAGTCATTATTTAAAAGTTAGATAACTTCATTACCTTGCCAAAAATGTCTTATCGAGTGCATTCAAAAAAATTGTTTCAGAAAAAAATTGTTTGAACCTTTTTACCTTACTTGGTGCCAAACAATAGGCTTCCATAATTAGGGAGGAGTATTTTTTGGCAACGAAAATAAAGGACCAGGACGAGTTTCGCACTTCGAGAAATATGCGGAAGTTTTATCAGCCATAATTGTGATGGTCGGAAAAACGTGTGATGATTTGGCATGGAATGACTCATTGGGGATAACATCGACAGATCAGACAAGAAATGTGTCAAATATTTTTAAAAATTAGAGAAAAAAGGCATTTGCATGCTACTTGTGGCTTTGCCTTCCTGTGGCAGAAGGCGTCTTCAGATAGGTACAAACATTAATATGGCAGTAATTATAGAAATTATCACAATTATCTATTTAACCAACGGTAATAGCGGTAATAGCTGGTTGGGTCAAATGGGCAAATTGAACCCCTTCCTACGAAGAGTCCATAGCCAGTTTAAAATTTAGGAAAAGCGGCCACTGGTAATCATCGAAGAGCGATGCATTCTACTCAAGTTAGCTGGCGAAACCGAAACCAATGCACCAAACAGTACATCTACCATTCACTTCGACAATGCCCTCCATGGCGACACTGCTCTTCTTGCATTGGGGGAGAAGATTAAGTGAGCGTCGATAAGCGGGCACAAAGCAATTTGTCTTAATTGACGGTTGATAACGGCTAAAGAAACAGTGCGGGCATTGAGGGTGTTGTCGAAATGAACGGTAGATGTGCTGTCTGGTGCATCCTTTTTCGTTTCGACACCTAAATTAGGCAGATTGCATGACCCCGCGGTGATTATCAGTGGCTGCTTTTCCAAAATTTCAAAGTGGCTATAGACTTTTAGTAGAAAGAACTTGAATTATCCCATTTGAATCTTACAGCTACTACCACTGGTAAAAAAGGTTATGGTGTTAATTGCTATATTTATTGCAGCAATTATTGTTTGCGCCTATCTGAAGATTCCTATTGCCACAGGAAAGGCAATGCCCCAACGAGCACGCAAGTACCTCATTTTTCGAATTTTTAAAGAATATTACACACATTTCTTGAAACACCCTGTATGTCATACACATGCAGACAATGCGAGGTAAAAACAAACGAAAAACGAGCAAGAAGAAATAACGAGCTCGTAAAGAGACAGCCCCGTAGCCAGGAATGTTTTTTGGAGGGGAGGGCACATGTTGATGGCCATGTAAAATGACTTTCTTCATTACTTATGCTGAGTAGAACAACCCACAACATGCAACATGCCAATTCGGGGGAATGGGGGGGGGACAAACTTCTGGGGCACCTCTCTGGCTACAGGCCTCCACTGAGCACACTTCTTTGAAATACAGCTGATGTCACATAAGCAGAAGGAAAGTTGTCATTATTAACAGATGTAAACGGAGGTCTGCACAAAAGAAAGTCTTTAACCCAAGTGAGCACATTCAGAGGAATGTTTTGCTGTGTTAGTAAAATATGTAGCGAGAAACCCTATCAAGAGCAGTAAAAAAAATATAAAAACCATGCGTCAACCTGAGTACCCGTGTCAAGTAACAAATGTATACAGTCAAAAAGGCCAGCAAGTCTAGTGTCACATGAAAACACTTACGAAAGCCGCACTTATAGTTGAAAATGATGTTACAAACTTCAAGCTAGAGGCTTGTCTTGCAACAGGAAGGCTGATACTCATCACAGATTAAACTTCCTAATTGTTATACAAGTTGGCAATGATGGGTCTCATAATGGGCCTAAGTGCGCTCTCAAAACCAAGGTATAGGTGCTGACTTTTATACGAACTCTTTCATGGCACCGCCACTCATCCCACTGAAGTAGCATAAAATTACCAACGAAAATTTGGATGCTCTAGTGGGTGCTGTTTTGAATTTTTGTGATCTAGCTGACTAATTTAGTTTGCTGTCAGCACAGTAACAATGTACCAGCAATGTTTACAATACTCTTGCTAGGTTGCCAGCACTAAATGTTTGCACTCACTACGGTTTGAGGTTGCCAGTGGAAAATGCAAGGCAGAAATTACAACTGCGGGTCTTGAAGGTCACCCCCACATGATGGGCATGTGTCGCTGGGGTATGCATCGGGATAATAAACGTGAAGCGTGGCAAGGTTTGGGTACGTGTGTGTCTGTAATAGGCGTAGGGTTAATGCCTGCGGTCGGTTAAGTTTCGTATTGGGGGTGGAAAAATGCGGCGTTCCAAGGACACCAATCGGGATGCACCAATTACGTACAATGAAATTACAAAGCACTTTCACTTGGAACGCCGCATTTTTCCACCCCCACATTCGAAACTTAACCGACCGCAGGCATTACCCTTCGCCTATTACAGACACACACGTACCCAAACCTTGCCACGCTTCACGTTTATTATCCCGATGCATACCCCAGCGACACATGCCACCATGTGGACACACAGCGACACTCGCACACATGCTGTGGGAGTGTAGAACAACTCCTCCCGACTCTACTTCAAGCAAGTGGGAGAGGTCCCTCAGGAGCTCACTTCTCGCCGATCAGCAATGGGCCGTCCAGCAGGCCCACGAAGCGGCCGCCAGGTACTCCTTGTCGGTCCCTACGTGGGAGACGCCCGCTACGCGCTAAGCGCGTCCTGCAGGACTGAAATAAAGTTTTTGCATTCCATTCTTGAAGGTCACCTTTCGAGGACTGCGGGTATGTGCCGCTGGCATGCGGGTATGTGCCACAGGTGATTGACACTTAGTATCTACCCAGGAACGACGAGAACACACATGGGCAATTTTAACGCGGGAGTGTTAAGAAATACCCGACATCGGTAGCGTCGTCCCGACGAATGCAAAGAATAAATGTCAGGGACTTAGCTAAAATAGAACCCAAGCATTTTGTGGGACAATGAAGCATTTTACCACAAAGCAATGCCAGGTCTCGGAACTACTTTTCAAAAAGACTCTGATCTTCGTGAAACATCAATTGTGGTTGCTGTGCTGCCTACCCAATTTTATAAACATTAGATGCGTGCTCCTTTCATACAGCTGCCACGTCGGGTTAACGTCCGTTGTGATTACTTGCCATGCGCTGAAGTTTATTTAAGTAGCAGTGTCCAGGGCAAGCATCCTTGCGTGCATCAGCGCTTCATATCAGCTTCTGGTTTTGCTATACACATGTGCCAGTTGGCATTGTTGCGCAAGTGCAAACAACTAGTTATATAAACATCTGCAACTCTTCAACATATGTCTGTGTGTCCAGCATTTGTACATATATTTAGCGTCATTTCTTGACGTGCCACTCGATAAAAAAAATTGCAACACAGTCACCCTCCGTTCGCATGCTTTACGTTACGTCGATTCCCAGGTACATGGGATGTGCATTTTTTTTTACTGGAAAGACAGCAGACCACATTCGGGCGACTTCTGCAAAAAAGATTTGAGCTGAATTTTGTGGCATATCACGATTTTCAAACATATTTATAGATTATGCCAAGAATATTGAACCTGCGGTATAGCATATAGTGAACATGGCTGTTACTAAAGACGAAGAGCTGTTGGAGTCCGCATATTCGCAACAGTTTATGGTGTTACTGCACGCTATTGCTTTCCGTTTTTTTTCATGTTTTTTTAACTATTGGTATTAGTTGTATTTCCTTCACTGTAGTTATGATTTTCACCGTGTTCATATTGTTACCACTCTCTCTGTAACACCATAAGACTATTGAAAGTACACTAAAAATAAATAATAAATAAAAAATAATGTAGAGTAAGGGCAGCTTTTTCTTGGAAAGGTTGGTCCTCGGTCACACAATCTGGATTGTCTCGAGTAGTTATATTTACACTTGAACATTGAGGGCAGGGACAAAACTACTCTGGGAGACAAGCTAAAAGCCAGATTTCAAGTTCTAAGCATTTCGGCAACCCGAAGACTTCGCGATGGTCCAAGAACTCCCAGCCATTACCCAGCAGAGAGAAATCTCCTTGCGTCAAAGGGCCAGAAACAGGCACCGCATAGCCGAGAAAATGCTGTTCTATATTGCAATGAACATCTACGAGGACTATGTGTTGGGGACGGAGTTCATCTTGTGGGGGACCACGGCGAATGACGGTTTTAATTTGTGGGCGCATCTTCTAGCTTACGACAAACGTAGAGGCTTGAAAAGTACAAATTATATTGGGTTTGCATGTACACTTCATTAGAGATTATCCTTCAGACAATCAAACTTGCTTTTGTTTAGCAAAAGAGGTCCCGTCGCTGCTCAAGTGCTGCAGAAGGTATGATTTTATAAAATGCTATGCGCAGGGCTCAACAAAAAAAAGCGTGGTGGTCAGAAGGAACGCCAAGGTGACCTGCAATTGTCTCGAGAGACTGGAGTATCGAAAGAAGAGACCATCATTAGATGATAATCAGACCCCCTCTTCATATCAACAACCACCTTGCAAGGACACGTCCAAGCCTTATATGCGTCTCATTACTCTTATCGATCTGCAGCAGAAAAGTGCTTGTAAGGTGTGTTTTGTTATAGCTGTGCGCGTCAGTGAAAGTGATTCCAGGGAGTCCCTGTGGCCTGAAGTGATTTACGTTTATTCCCAAAAGAGATAACACCGACGCCTTGAACGATGGCAACGGGTCTTTCATCTTGAACAAAATGTGCTCGCCATATTTTATGTTAGTTATGTTTACACACACACACACAAGCACACACACACACACACACACACATACACACACGCACACACACACGTGCGCGCGCACACACACACACACGCAGGCACACGCACACACACACACACACACGCCACACACACACGTGCGCGCGCGCGCACACACACGCAGGCACACACACACGCGCACGCATGCAGACAAACCCGCATTTGCTTGTAACTAAGTTACCACCAAAAGAAAACAAGCGTGCCGAAGAATCGCAAAGTACAAGGTACTGAAGTGTGCTTTGTGGAACCCCAAGAAAGCTTCGTTGGCATGTAGCTGAATAAGCCACAATCGTTATCTGCTGCCTTTCGTCCTCGTCCACGAAACCAGAGAGCATGGGCGTGTCGTGACGCCGACCAGGACAAATCAGATCCCGCGTTCGACGAATATTCTTCGATCCACAGTCAGCCGTAGTTACACGACCACGATCCACCCAACGACAGGCTTGTTTTGTTCAGCTACAGCTCGTGATCGAACAAGATGACTACGACGTCACCCGGCCACAATATATTTCAGTTGCTAATCATCTATGTAATGGTTGTTGATGTAGACTCATCGTGACGCGTAGGCAGACAGGAATGGAGAGGGATGGGTTGAAAGCAGTGATATCACAGCGGAATTTAAACTTATTATAGATACTGTCACATGCTTTGAATGTTATACGTGATGTGATGCTAATGGTGACGGGAAAAACACAAGACGCGTGTTCATATAAGTGCTATGCAAACAATAAATATTTATTCCTAATGTACATGTCATGTTTGCTGCTGTCAGACCTTATGACTATCCGCAGAATGCTAACTATAGTGACAGTGCAAACATATATATTATATCTTCGAAAGTAGCTCAGCAACTAAAAGTATCGTTATAACGTAACACATAATATGGCCATCATCATCATTTACAACGAAAGGGTTAGTGGCGAAAATCACGCGCGTTTAAGTCCACAGAGAGCAAGCTCAATTTGTAATGCTCAATTTAGCATTAAACTACAATATTTGGCGATAAAAAATGGTAACATAACCGTAATCACGTGAAAGGTGAAAATACTACTGAAAAAGGAACGTCCAATTTAGAGAGTTCGAGCTTCCGGAGGATCAGGAAAGTCACATCGCAATGACGAATGCTTTTGATAAAGCACCACGAGCTCGCATGTGGAAACGAAGAAGTGAGATGCTTTTCCCCAGGTGACAGCAAGCAGTGTGGAGCCGCATCGTATTTGGCATCATAAATATATTAGAGATGGCTCACCATGGAACCTCGCGTTATTTGTCAAGACATAAGAGCTCTGGCCAGAAAGTACCCGGGCTTATGATGTATGCCGAACAGGAATCTTCGCTGAGTTGCAAGAAAAGCAAAGACCAATGAAGACCTTCGAATGTTCAGTAAGCACCGCGCAGACATAAATCTGAGATATATGAAACTGCAACGTCACGTCAAAGCTGAATTTTTTCATGTCGTTCTTGGTAGAATGCGGGTGATGGCAACGGTATGACGCGGCGGACGTTACTTGACGTATGAAAGCCATTAGAGGCACTCGTGGGAGAAGGTCAAAGTTGAAGAAGGGATGCCTGTGTACATATTACTTTTATTTTCCAAAAGTAGTATGTCAAATTTTGTACGTAGTGTGGAAATTTCTGTGTTGTGTGGACCCTCAGTGTTGAACAACGCTAACTCATTGTGTATGTGTTGTGCTATGTACATATGTATAGCCTTGTGTTTGCTACAAAATGTGCGATGTTGACTTTTGTGCAAGAGGAGTATACAGCGCCACCCATTGGCACCGACCTCTCCTTACATACATTTAATTAAAAAAAAGATTTGGTTGTTACATAGAAGCCGTTGGGTCCCTGCAGCCCACGCAGGCAGAATGGATCTACGTGGTCAAGTTAGTGATTTCTCGATGATTCTGCCAGCTTTAGAGGTTAGAGATTACACGAATCAAAGGAGGTCGCAGACTCGGTGTCAAATCTGTATATTACCGTCGGGCTCTGAGCAACCCAAGTCGCCTTTCTATCCTACAATTTTAACGGCAGAATGACTGTGTTTTTTTCGTCTTTTTGTCATTTGTGCCGGAGGTTCGGGCATTATAGGTGAAATTTATAGTTTGCCCCCCAAGCCTGAAGATTCTTTTGCGATTAACTGCATGAAGTCTGTAAAAGGACCGCAGGAAGTCGCCTGACAAAACAGACAAGAAATATATGAAGTTTTATGTAACATATATTAAAAATATTAGCGCATAACGCAGCAACAGACACATGGCTGCTGCGATGTATGTGCTAAATGAACCATTGCTTTGCAAACACTGCAGCATTCATTCCAATTCGTGTGATTGTGTTTGATTAATGCCAATAAGCAACAAAAAGTGTCCTCCAGTGCGCTTTGACGTATCTAAGAGTAAGAAAAACGACTGAAATATGAGAAAGTTTGAAAGAACATTGTCCCAAGCAAGCAACTTAATGTCAGCTTCGAAATTACAGTACACGCTCTCATAAAAAAGAAATAACTCTCTCGGAAGATTGTGTTACGAGGTCAAGTAGAAAAAGCCAATTTTGTCTCAAAATGTCACTTTTTAGATTCTGATTTTGTGAAATGCGCAATTTGCCGCCCGTCATTCAGGTGCATAAAGGTTCCGTCTACGCGGTTTTTTTTAAGATACAAGCAAAAACGTCTGACCCCTCAACGCCTGTGCAACCAAAACAGAAATTGACAGTATTGTGTGCATCAGGAAATAGGCTGCATATTTAGTAATGTGCTAGTAACATGTCACAATGTTTCGAAAGCGTTGTAAACAAATCATTTCTAATCATAAAACTCAAAGTTCTCACCATGTGAACGCGTAATGTTCTGCATGTGTTGTTCACGTTCAAGGAACATGTGTGGGCCTATAGACTATTATATTTGGTTTGGTTGAAGCCAAGGGTCATTTCATAAAGGACATCCAAAGCACATTTGATGTTTCAAAGTAAATTCGCATCAAGCCTCCTCTATATCTCTGGAAAGTGTAAGCTCACAAATGATCCGCACCGAAGCGGCAAAGCATCCCGTCATTACACTGATGCTGCGAAACAAGCTAGAAACAAACGTAGAGCCGCCATTCGAGAACTTTGCAAATGAAGCTCAATTTTCAGAAAACGGTAACAATGTCTTTTAGTGACAGAAAAGAAACACTGCATGCGACGTTGGTAAGGCACTCCTGTTCACACAATAGGAAACGTCGAGAAATTTAAGTACTTTGCCGTTGTTTTTTCTCCAAACCTTAAGTTGCACAAAGAAATTGACTTTATTTTTGCAGAATTGCTTGAGAATTTTGGTTACATTAGAACGTTAAAGGGCGCCACAAAATAATGCAATCGGACAGCCTTTAAGAAAGTCTTTAACCCAAGTGAGCACATTCAGAGGAATGTTTTGCTGTGTTAGTAAAGTATGTAGCGAAAAACCCTATCAAGAGTAGTAAAAAAATATAGAAACAATGCGTCAACCTGAGTGCCCGTGTCAAGTAACAAATGTATACAGTCAAAAAGGCCAGCAAGTCTAGTGTCACATGAAAACACCTACGAATGCCGCACTTATAGTTGAAAATGATGTTACAAACTTCAAGCTAGAGGCTTGTCTTGCCACAGGAAGGCTGATACTCATCACAGATTAAACTTCTTAATTGATATACAAGTTGGCAATAATGCGTCTGATAATGGGCCTAAGCATGCGCTCTCAATATCAATGTATAGGTGCTGACTTTTTATACGAACTCTTTCATGGCACCACCACTCATCCCACTGAAGTAGCATAAAATTATCAACGAAAATTTGGACGCTCTAGTGGGTGCTGTTTTGAATTTTTGTGATCTAGTTGACTAATTTAGTTTGCTGTCAGCACAGTAACAATGTACCAGCAATGTTTACAATACTCTTGCTAGGTTGCCAGCACTAAATGTTTGCACTCACTACGGTTTGAGGTTGCCAGAGTAAAATTCAATGCAGAAATTACAACTGCGGGTCTTGAAGGTCACCTTTCGAAGACTGCGGGTATGTGCCGCTGGTATGCGGGTATGTGCCACAGGTGATTGACACTTAGTATCTACCCAGGAACGACGAGAACACACATGGGCAATTTTAACGTGGGAGTGAGTGAGTGAGTGAGTGAGTGAGTGAGTGAGTGAAACAACTTGATTCGGTCCACAATAGACGCGAGTAAACTCAGCGCCACCTGGCTAGGCCCACTCGGGGACCATCAGGTTAAACCTGACGGCCCTCGCGCGGGCCCTCTGGACGGCCAGGATTTGAGAGGTCTGGTCCTGGGCCTTAATGAGTCGCTTCATTTCCTCTTGGGTGAAAGGGGGACTGGCAGAGGCGCAGCCCCACAGTACATGCTCGAAGTCCGCATAACCACCACACAGGGGGCAGTCCGGGCTTGGAAACCGTTCAGGGTACATTGTGTGCAGTGCCGCAGGGCTCGGGTAAGTGTTTGTTTGTAGCAGTCGGAGAGTAACAGCTTGGGCCCTGCATAGCGAGGAGTGTGGTAGAGGCAGCAGTCTTCTTGACAGATAGTGGTGCTTGCATATCTCGTTGTACGAGCAGAGAGGCTCAGGTCGCCCAGGAGATGACGCGTTACCCGGCACACGGTCAGTCAAACCTCGTGCAGCCGAGTGCGCCTCTTCATTGGGATTGAGCGAGGCACCCTCAATGGTTCCAAGGTGCGCAGAAAACCAGACCAATGAGTGATTTTTGAGGTCTTTGACTTTTTGAATAATCTGTAGGACCTGGGGAGCCACTATGCCCATCTGGAAGGCCTTGATAGCGGCCTTGGAGTCTGAATAAATTGTGTCATGTACACCGTCCGTCAATGCAAGAGCAATGGCAACCTGCTCTGCAACGCTGGAACTAGAAGTGCGGATGGTAGCGCAGCTGATGACTCTGCAATCACAGTCGACGACCACTGAGGAGAAGGCTTCTTCTTGAATGTACGAAGCAGCATCGACGAAGCAGGCTCGATCCTTTTCCAAGCGGGCACTGGCGAGCAGAGATTTACCCCTGGCTCGTCTTCGTGCTTCGTTGTAGGTTGGATGCATATTGCGCGGCATCCGCGCAATCTGGATCTTGGATCTTACGTCGCTGGGCAGCTTCACAGCGTCAGGACCGACAACCGTGGGAGTGTTAAGTGTTAACGTGGGAGTGTTAAGGAATACCCGACATCGGTAGCGTCGTCCCGACGAATGCAAAGAATAAATGTCAGGGACTTAGCTAAAATAGAACCCAAGCATTGTGTGGGACAATGAAGATTTACCACAAAGCAATGCCAGGTCTCGGAACTACTTTTCAAAAAGGCTCTGATCTTCGTTGAACATCAATTGTGGTGGCTGTGCTGCCTACCCAATTTTATAAACATTAGATGCGTGCTCCTTTCATACAGCTGCCACGTCGGGTCAACGTCAATTGTGATTACTTGCCATGCGCTGAAGTTTATTTATGTAGCAGTGTCCAGGGCCAGTATCTTTGCGTGCATCAGCGCTTCATATCAGCTTCTGGTTTTGCTAATACACATGTGACAGTTGGCATTGTTGCGCAAGTGCAAACAACTAGTTATATAAACATCTGCAACTCTTCAACATATGTCTGTGTGTCTAGCATTTGTACATATATTTAGCGTCATTTCTTGACGTGCCACTCGATAAAAAATTGCAACACAGCCACCCTCCGTTCGCATGCTTTACATTACGTCGATTCCCAGGTACATGGGATGTGCCATTTTTTTTACTGGAAAGACAGCAGACCACAACCGGGCGACTTCTGCAAAAAAGAGTTGAGCTGAATTTTGTGGCATATCACGATTTTCAAACATATCTATAGATTATGCCAAGAATATTGAACCTGTGGTATACCATATAGTGAACATGGCTGTTACTAAAGACGAAGAGCTGTTGGAGTCCGCATATTCGCAACAGTTTATGGTGTAACTGCACGCTATTGCTTTCCGTTTTTTTTCATGTTTTTTAGCTATTGGTATTAGTTGTATTTCGTTCACTGTGGTTATGATTTTCACCGTGTTCATATTGTTACCACCCTCTCTGTAACACCATAAGACTATTGAAAGTATACTAATAAATAAATAATAAATAAAAAAATAATGTAGAGTAAGGCCAGCTTTTTCTTGGAAAGGTTGGTCCTCAGTCACACAATCTGGATTGTCTCGAGCCGCCATAAAGTAGTTATATATACACTTGAACATTGAGGGCAGGGACAAAACCACTCTGGGAGACAAGCTAAAAGCCAGATTTTAAGTTCCAAGCATTTTGGCAACCAGAAGACTTCGCTATGGTCCAAGAACTCCCAGCCATTACCCAGCAGAGAGAAATCTCCTTGCGTCAAAGGGCCAGAAACAGGCACCGCATAGCCGAGAGAATGCTGTTCTATATTGCAATAAATATCTACGAGGACTATGTGTTGGGGACGGAGTTCATCTTGTGGGGGACCACGGCGGATGACGGTTGTAATTTGTGGGCGCATTTTCTAGCTTACGACAAACGTAGATGCTTGCAAAGTACAAAATATATTGGGTTTGCATGTACACTTCATTATAAATTATCCTTCAGACAACCAAACTCTCTTTTGTTTAGCAAAAAAGGTCCCGTCACTGCTCTAGTGCTGCAGAAGGTATGATTTTATAAAATGCTATGCGCAGGGCTCAACAAAAAAAAGCGTTGTGGTCAGAAGGAGCGCCAAGGAGACCTGCAATTGTCTCGAGAGACTGGCGTATCGAAAAAAGAGACCATTATTAGATGATAATCAGACCCCCTCTTTATATCAGCAACCACCCTGCAAGGACACGTCCAAGCCCTAAATGCGTCTCATTACTCTTATCGACCTGCAGCAGAAAAGTGCTTGTAAGGTGTGTTTTGTTATAGCTGTGCGCGTCAACGAAAGTGATTGCAGGGAGTACCTGTGGCCTGAAGTGATTTACGTTTATTCCCAAAAGAGACAACACCAAGGCCTTGAACGATGGCAACGGGTCTTTCATCATGAACAAAATATGCTCGCCATTTTTTATGTTAGTTATGTTTACACACATGCACACACACACACACACACACACGCACACACACACGCACACACACGCACGCACGCACGCACGCACGCACACACACACACGCGCGCACACACACGTGCACACACACACACACGCGCGTGCGCGCACGCATGCAGACAAACCCGCGTTTGCTTGTAACTAAGTCACCACCAAAAGAAAAGAAGCGCGCTGAAAAATCGCAAAGTACAAGGTACTGAAGTGTGCTTTGTGGAACCACAAGAATGCTTCGTTGGCATGTAGCTGAATAAGCCGCAATCGTCATCTGCTGCCTTTTCTCCTCGTCCACGAAGCCAGAGAGCACGGGCGAGTCGTGACCCCGACCAGGACGAATCACATCCCGTGTTCGACAAAGATTCTTCGATCCACAGTCACCGTGGTTACACGACCACGATCCACCCAGCGGTAGGCTTGTTTTGTTCAGCTACAGCTCGTGATCGAACAAGATGACTACGACGTCACCCGGCCACAGTATATCTCAGTTGCTAATTAACCCCAAGGAAGAACATTCTCGCCATAGGCGTGCACGATGTGAGTGCGCTAGGACAGCTGCAGCAAATGACTGAGCTAGGTGGCATTAAAATGCGCCCCTTTATCCCGATGGATGACAAATCAATTGCCGGTGTAATTTATGACATCGACACTGCCATTCCTAATGCTGACTTGTCTACCCTCATCCAGCCTGCAAACGAGGGAACTGTCATTACGCTAGTGCGGCGCCTAGGAAATACGCGCTGCGTAAAAGTGTTTTTTAAGGGAGATTGCACACCGTCCCACGTTAAAGTTGGACATTTTTGACATCCGGTTCGACCATTCATCCAAAAGCCACTTCAATGTCATCAGTGCTTCAGGCTAGGACACGTCAAGGGCGTATGCCCCAACTTACGACTGTGTCCCCGCTGCGCTGAATCTCATGCTGAAGACGCCTGTCGGGCGACTACTCTGAAGTGCGCCAACTGCATTGGTCCTCATGCTGCCTCGTCGAAAGACTGTCCTCGAATGCAAAAGGAGCGCGCGGTTCTCAGACAAATGGCCTGAGACAACTCAACACACAGGGAGGCAGGCGAAGTAGTCCGGCGTCGGCGTCTACGTCGGCATCATCGAAAGTCTTCAAAGAAGGCACATTCTTGAGACTCTTCTTCCCACTCTTTAGCGGTTCCATCCAGTAGCGCCGCGAAAGGGCCCACCACTTCTACGAAAGAAACAGAGAAGCCTCCTTCTCTGGAGGAATGGCCCACGCTCCCGACGCGCTCTTCTGCCAAGGAACCTTTGCAAGTTGTGGCCACACAAGAGCCGTCTCCAACCATGGAAGATTTGCCTAAAACTAATCGTCAAGTGATCTCGGTGCTGCGTTCCCTTATAGAAGCCATCCGAGCGATATTAGTCGACATGAAGACACCATCTGCTCGAAGCGCACTTGGACTATTGGACGCCCTAAGCCCAGTGCTTGAATCTCTCAACTAGGAAGATGGCTACTGACACCTCAACATTTCTTAAAGAAGTCAAGGCTGCATCTGTCATCCAATGCAACGCCAGAGGACTAAAATCACGCCTTTCAGATTTTCGTCCGTTGTGTTTACCAACGTGTTTCCAATCATCGTCATTTGTGAACCCAACTTGTCGAAACCAATAAGACAATCGGGGTACGAAGCTGTCATGTCTTCAACGAACGGTGCGTGCAGCAAAATCATCGTCTTTGTTCGTCGTGAACTGACGTATGTTGTGCAACGAATTGCACCTCACGATGACAATCAGTATGTCTGCATCACTGTGAAAAAGAACCAACTCATGTTTACTCTCGTAGGCGTTTATATATCGCCGTCAAGTAATCTCGATTCCAGTAAATTAGCGGATATTTCGAGAGTGTGTCCTGCACCATGGGTCCTCATAGGTGATTTCAATGCGCACAATCACGCATGGGGAAGTACGCGGACAAATGCAAGAGGACGCAGGTTAGCAAACATCGCCTACAACTATGGCCTTACTCTCCTGAACGACGGCAGCCCCACTTTTCTTCGTGGAGTGACATACGGCAGCTGTCTCGACCTTTCTTTTGTCTCCAACTCCCTCGCGAGATACGTCAAGTGGTTTCCAGATGTTGAGACACGAGGAAGTGATCACATTCCAATCTACCTTAACATCAAAGGCTTGTCTAGTTATGGTCCACGGACGACCATTCGAGCAGTACAATGGACCAACTTCAATTCTGACATGGAAGATGCTTGCAGCGATGGCCTACGATCTGGGTTAGAGGAAACAATTAAGAGTACAATGCAAAACGCCACTTGCACGGTGACGATATCTTCCACACGAAACGACTTTGATATAGAGTTGGAGCGAAACCGAGCACTGCGACGCCGGGCGGAGCGTCGGTATCGGCGTACAAAATCAATTCACGATCTTAGGGCAGCCAGGAGGATGCAAAAGAAGATTCGGCGTCGCATGGATAGATTAGCGTCGGAACGATGGACAACGTTTTGCAAGTCACTAGACCCTCGCAAGCCACTCTCACACATTTGGAAAACGGTGCAAGGTCTGCGTCACCCTACGGAACAGCGCTTTCCATTCAAAGCGCTCGCGCTATTTCAAAGGAGGCAAGACATCGATGTCGCAGAAGATTTCTGTGCGCAGATCGCCAACCAAGCCACTCGTCCAGACTCTCCAGCGAGAGGTGACGTCCCCCGTTCCCGTGACTACCACATGAACCTCCTTTTTACACTGGGGGAGCTCGAGGCGGCAGTAGCTCTCTGCAGGCGTTCAGCTTCTCCGGGCCCAGATGGTATTCCGTACCGAGTTTTGTGCAACCTTGGGGAAGGTGCAAGGAGAGAACTGTTGAGCCTCTACAACATCTCGTGGCAGGATGGCAATGTTCCTGATAACTGGAAAGTAAGCCGCTTGTTACCCATCTTGAAGCAGGGCAAATCCCCACTCAAACTAACCTCATACCGCCCAATAGCACTGGCCAGCTGCGTAGGGAAGATAATGGAACGGATGATACTAGGCCGCCTGGAGTGGTATCTTGAATACTACAAGATTTATCCGAATTTATTGGCTGATTTCCGACGCGACCGCTCTTTTATTGACAATGTCGTCGATCTAGTTTCGTACGTTCAGCACGAAAGATCCCGTAAGCGACTATCTGCAGCTTTGTTTCTAGATGTGAAAGGCGCTTATAATAATGTACTACATGAAGCCATTTTGGGTGCTCTTGCGGTGGTTGGCCTTGGTGGTCGAGTCTTTCGGTGGATTTCGAGTTACCTGGCTGCAAGATCATTCTTTGTGTTAACAGAAGATGGCCCAACTACGCGACGCTATACTTCCAGGGGTGTTCCTCAAGGCGGAGTTCTTAGCCCGACGCTATTCAATCTTGCACTAATTGGCCTTGCTGAATACTTGCCAAGCACCATTAAAATCTCAATATACGCAGACGACATCTGTGTCTGGACATCGGCAGTCACACGTCCTCAGATACGTTCCCGGCTTCAAAAAGCAGCAACTATGATTGCCAACTAATTGTTCAAACAAGGTCTCAGCATATCACCAGAAAAATGCGCGCTGGTGGCTTGCACTCGCAATGCAATGACCCCTTATGTCATCTCAATCTGCGGGCGACGGATTTCTTACGCCAAAACCCACCGGTTTCTAGACATCATTTTTAATAGGGACCTCTGTTGGAGTCCGCTTGTGCCCTATATGAAGAAGCACCTGACCGCTATTTCTCAACTGTTCAAGTTCCTGGCAGGAAAGACGTGGGGGATGTCAGTAGACGCAATGATGGAGCTCTACAGGGCCCTGTTTCTCGGTTTCCTCAGATATAGCTTGCCCGTGCTTAGCAATACCTGCAAGACCAATGTTCGTGTTTTACAGGCAGTACAAGCCAAAGCGCTGAGAGTGTGCCTCGGTCTGCCCAGATGTACGTCAACAGAAGCAACAATTGCAATTGCTGGTGACTATCCGATACAAACTCACATTGTTGCAGAAGCCCTGAGAACGCACATCCGACACTTCGCACGTGCCCCCGGCCATCACCTTGCACTGTTGCCTTCAGAGAGGCGCCAAGCATCGTTCGCCAAAATTATCGTGAAATACAACGATAAACTTCCCTCGGGCTTAACTCATGCATCTAAACCATCCATACCCACTTGGTGTCTTATTCGACCCACAGTGCATCTTAGTGTACCAGGGATCCGGAGGAAATCTGAGGTTTCGTCGCCCGTGCTGAAACAACTGTCTCTTCTCCTTTTGCACGAGAAATATTCAGACAGCATACATGTATACACCGATGGTTGCACGAACCACCAGTGTTCGTCATGGGCAGTAGTTATCCCAGCAAGAGGTGTTACCATCAGCTTTAGGACTGACCACTCCACGGCATCTACAGCAGCGGAACTAGCTGCTTTGCGCGCTGCACTTTGTGTGGTCTATCGGGAACCACCGCAACAATGGTCGATTTTCAGCGACTCAAGGGCTGCCCTACAATCTGTGCTCTGAGCACTGCGTCGCGGCCCGTACGAACAGCTTGTTTTCGAAATTCGATGCCTTCTCCACACTTTACTCGAGAAAGGGCATCATGTGACGCTTCATGGTTGCCAAGCCATTGCGGCATCATAGGGAACGAACATGCGGACACTGCCGCGCGGGCAGCCCTTGAAGGAACACGAGAAGAAGCCATACCACTTTCGAGGACTGATGCTGCCAGTAATCTTCGACGACTTGCGCGTGAAATCACGTTTTCACTATGGTGCCCACCAAGCATCGATACGAATCGTCAACACCACCTGTCCTCTTTGATGGTTCTCCGCATGCCCACTGGACTCGACCGAAGAGAAGCCACACTACTTCATCGCTTATGGATAGGAGTGGCATTTACAAAATCTTACTCCTTTGTCATAGGAATGGCCGACAGCGCTCTCTGCGATGCCTGTCATTGCGAAGAGACGCTACACCACATCCTGTGTGACTGTCCATTGTATGAAATCCAGAGACAGACGCTGGCGTCTGTTTTTGCACGCATCGACAACAGCCAAATGTCTGTGAACACTATTCTGTCAAGTACCCGAGAGAAGACACTGCAACAGAAGGCGACGAAAGCTCTGTTGAAATTCCTACGCGACACCGACTTGAACAAGCGACTGTAACAGCAATGTCACACACCGCAAAAGGCAAGACTAGACTGTGACTGATTGTGAGCGCATGTGCTGCCGAATGTGCTGTTTCTATCTTCCCTCTCTGCTCTCTTTCATCTCCCCCATCCCTCTTCCATGCGCAGGGTAGCAAACCGGCTGCCTATAGGGTGGTTAACCTCCTTGCCTTTCTTTCCCCTCTATTTTCCTTCCTTCCTTCTTTCAGTTGCTAATCATCCATGTAATGTTGTGGATGTAGACTCATCGTGACGCGTAGGCAGACAGGAATGGAGAGGGATGGGTTCAAAGCAGTGATATCACAGCGGAATTTAAACTTATTTTAGATATTGTCACATGCTTTGAATTTTATACGTGACGTGATGGCGATGGTGACGGGAAAACACTAGGCAAGTGTTCATATAATTGCTATGCAAACAATAAATATTTATTCTTAATGTACGTGTCATGTTTGCTGCTGTCAGACCTTATGGCTATCCGCAGAATGTTAACTATAGTGACAGTGCATACATTTATGTCATATCTTTGAAAGTAGATCAGCAACTAGTTGTATCGACATAACGTAACACATAATATGGCCATCAACATCATTTACAACGAAAGGGTTCGTGGCAAAAATCAGGTGCGTTTAATCCCACAGAGAGCAAGCTCAATTTGTCAGTAAATTACTAGCCTATTTAGCATATACAACAACATTTGGCAATAAAAAACGGTAATGTCACCATGATCACGTGAAAGGTGAAAATACTACTGAATAAGGAACGTCCAATTTAGAGAGTTCGGGCTTCCGGAGGATCAGGAAAGTCACATCGCAACGACGAATGCTTTCGATAAAGCACCACGAACTCGTATCTGGAAACGAAGAAGTGAGATGGTATCCCCTAGATGACAGCAAGCAGTGTGGAACCGCATCGTATTTGGCATCATATATATATTACAGATGGCTCACTATGAAAGCTCGCGCTATTTGTCAAGACATAAGAGCTCTGGCCTGAAAGTACCCGGGCTTATATGATGTACGCCGAACAGGAATCTTCGCTGAATTGCAAGAAAAGCAAAGACCAATGAAGACCTTCGAATGTTCAGTAAGCACCGCGCAGACATAAATCTGAGATATATGAAACTGGGACGTCACGTGGAAGCTGATTTTTTTCATGTCGTTCTTGGTAGAATGCGGGTGATGGCAACGGTATGATGCGGCGGACGTTAGTTGACGTATGAAAGCCATTACAGGCACTCGTGGGCGAAGGTCAAAGTTGAAGAAGGGATGCCTGTGTACATATTACTTTTATTTTTACAAGAGTAGTAGGTAAGATTTTCTACGTAGTGTGGAAATTTCTGTGTGGTGTGGACACTCAGTGTTGAAAAACGTGAACTCATTGTATAAGTGTTGTGCTATGTACATATGTATAGCCTTGTGTTTGGTACAAAATGTGCGATGTTGACTTTCGTGCAAGAGAAGAGGAGTAGCCGGCGCCACGCATTGGCACCAACCTATCCTTACATACATTTAATTGAAAAAAAGATTTTGTAGTTACATAGAAGCCATTGGGTCACTGCAGCCAACGCAGGCAGAGAGGATTCTACGTGGTCAAGTTAGTGCTTTCTCAATTATTCTGCTAGCTTTAGACGTTAGAGATAACACGAATAAAAGCGGGTCGCAGAAATAGTGACAAATCTGTATATTACCGTCGGACTCTGAGCAACCCAAGTCGCCTTTCTATCCTACAATTTTAACGGCAGAATGACTGTGTTTTTTTTTCGTCTTTTTGTCATTTGTGCCGGAGGTTCGGGCATTATAGGTAAAATTTATAGTTTGCCCCCCAAGCCTGAAGATTCTTTTGCGAATAACTGCATGAAGTCTTTAAAAGTACCGCAGGAAGTCGCCTGACAAAACAGACAAGAAATATATCAAGTTTTATGTAACATATATTAAAAATATTAGCGCATACCGCAGCAACAGACACATGGCTGCTGCGATGTATGTGCTAAATGAACCATTGCTTTGCAAACACTGCAGCATTTATTCCAATTAGTGTGATTGTGTTCGATTGATGCCAATTGAGCAACACAAAGTGTCCTCCAGTGTGCTTTGACGTGTCTAAGAGTAACAAAAACGACGGAAATGTGACAAAGTTTGAAAGAACATTGTCGCAAGCAAGCAACCTAATGTCAGCTTCGAAAATACAGTACAAGCTCTTATAGGAAGGAAATAACTCTCTCGTAAGGTTGTGTTACGAGGACAAGTAGAAAAAGCGAATTTTTTTCTCATGTCATTCTTTGAATTCCGATTTTGTGAAATGCCAAATTTACCGCCCGTTATTTTGGTGCATAAAGGTTCCGTCTACACAGTTTGTTTTTCAAAAGATACAAGAAAAAAATGTCTGACCATTCAACAAGTGTGCAACCAAAACAGAAATTGACAGTATTGTGGGCATCATGAAATAAGCTGCATATTCAGTATTATGTTAGTTAATTAGCAGCCATATAGAGTGCGAACTTGTCACAATGCTTCGTAAGCGTTGTAAACAAATCATTTTAATCATAAATGTCAGACTTCTCACCATGTGAACGCCTAATGTTCTAGACGTGTTGTTCACGCTCAAGGACACATGTGTGGGCCTATGGACTATCATATTTGGTTTGGTCGAAGCCAAGGGTCATTTCAGAAACGACAGCCGAAACACATTTGATGTTTCAAAGTAAATTCGCATCGAGCCCCTTCTCTACTCTGGAAAGCCTAAGCTCACAAATGATCCGCACCGAAGCGGGAAAGCATCCCGCCATGGCACTGATGCTGCAAAACAAGCTAGAAAACAAACGTAGAGCCACCATTCGAGAACTTCGCAAATGAAGCTCAATTTTCAGAAAACGGTAACAATGACTTTTAGTGACAGAAAAGAAACATTGCAACGTTGGTAAGGCACTCCTGTTCACACAATGGGAAACGTCGAGAAATATAAGTACTTTGTCCTTGTTTTCTCGCCAAACCTAAATTTGCACAAAAATTGACCTTATTTTTACAGAATTACTTGAGAATTTAGAGTACATTAGAACGTTAAAGGGCGCAACAAAAGAATGCAATCCTACAGCCTATAAGTCACTGATAAGAACTACTATTGAATATGCGTCGGTTGCATTGTCACCACACCTTGAAAATGACAAAAATACACTTATGTTTGTCCAGCGAAAAGCAATCATGCCGATTTATTTTTAATCAATAGGGTCGTAACTTCTCCCCTTCAGAGCACAACTACGTTTTACTGCTGAATCGTTTAGAGAAGCGACGTGTGTGCGATTGGCTTATATTTTTGTATAACATGGTACAAAAATCTGTCAGCATAGCTAAACCAATTTCTTTCACCGCTCATACTACCTATGTGACCCGTTGATACAATTAATTCAATACTGCACCATTAAGATGCTTGCCGTACGCCAACAGTCACAACTCTTTTGCTTATAAACCTTTTTTCAACATAACTGGGCACAATTTTTACCACACTAGTAGCCAGGAAATGTCCTAAAAAATCAATATAGTCCTACAAGAGTTAATATCGCTGCCTCTTATACGAAGGCACGCCTAGTGCTAGTGGCTACATCATATTTTTATGACCTTGCAATTTTGCAGCGTCATTTCTGTACAGCACCACTGAACTTGTAACCCGAGATTGAGGGGAAAAAATGTTCAGTTTGACACACCAGGATTACTCTCTGTCGTGGTAACAATTTTATGCGAGAACAAGAGGGCTACAGCATTGTCAAGGAAGTATACTGGATGTTTTGAGAAATTGTGCGAAATGCTCAACAGTGAAATAATATACTTGTTTGATGCCTCCAGAAATCCTTGTTATACATAACCACCTAACTTCGCTAATGAAAAAGTTAGTTTACCTTTCTTCAATACTGACCCAAAGATGTCATTAACCATCTTAAAGATGCTGGCGGCTACAGAAGGAGTAATATTGAAGGCATTGAATAAATATTGTTTAGTCCTGATTGCTAAAAAGATGAGACACACTTTTTAAAACACACAAAACAACACTCAGTTAATTCTTATGGCAGGCTGCTTCCTTAGATCTAAAATGACAACGCTAAAAAAACAACGATAAACAACTATAACAGCATATTGTCATGGAGTCGTGACGTGGGCGAAGATGGGAGACTTCGTGTTGGGATTTAACTGTTTATTTGGGCGAACCTGTGCCCGGTAAACGGAAAGTCCCATTACAGCAGCAGTCTTGAACAGATAGGAGTCTCGGACTGATAGCGGCGAACGCAGCGTCGGCCTTCGATCAACAACTGACAAGCGGTGAAGCGCGTCGGCATTTATACTCTTGCTGTCGAATGTTCTAGCGTTATCGCTGGCGGTGGCGTAGGTTCCAGAACAATTTGTACCGTTCGCATAGTGGGCGTGATCTCATCGAAATGATCTACTACAGTCCGGAACCTTCTCGAAAACTGCAGGCGCGGTTTGCGCTGAGAATCGTGTGGTGTTTTGGGACAATAACAAAAACTTGGGAAATAAAACGTGGCATTGTCCCGATGCTTTAACTAAAGATGAAGGTACAATAATAATACAAAAAAACACTGTTTCAGTTTGTTACCGTGCATGAAACGGCTTGAGGCGCGCGACATGCACGACTTCAGGTCGCGATTGGCGTCGTTGAGAGCTCGTGATGCCGTCGGGGACAACCTCGTAATCAAGTGGGCCGAGACGTCGAACCACCCTGTACGGTTCGAAGTAACGTCGCAGAAGCTTTTCACTTAGTCCACGTCGGCGTATCGGCCTCCACACCCAAACACGTTCACCGGGCTGGTATTCCACGAAGCGTCGTCGAAGGTTGTAATGGTGGCTGTCGGTCGTCTGTTGATTCTTGATACGGAGACGCGCAAGTTGTCCGGCTTCTTCGGCGCGTTGAAGGTACTCGCTCACATCGAGGTTTTCTTCGTCGGTGACTTTGGGTAACATGGCATCGAGCGTCGTTGCCAGGCTCTTTCCGTAGACCAATTTGTATGGAGATATCTGCGTCGTCTCCTGCACCGCCGTGTTGTATGCGAAGGTCACATACGGAAGAATAGCGTCCCACGTCTTGTGTTCGACATCGACGTACATTGACAGCATGTCGGCGATTGTCTTGTTAAGCCGCTCGGTGAGGCCGTTGGTCTGTGGGTGGTACGCTGTCGTCCGGCGGTGGTTTTTTTGGCTGTATGCCAAGATCACTTGAGTTAAGTCGGCAGTGAATGCCGTTGCTCTGTCGGTGATAAGGACCTCCGGGGCGCCATGACGTAGGACGATATTTTCGACGAAGAACTTTGCTACCTCGGATGCACTGCCTTTTGGCAGGGCTTTTGTCTCGGCGTAGCGGGTGAAGTAGTCGGTAGCTACCACGATCCACTTGTTTCCGAAAGCCGACGTCGGGAACGGCTCCAGTAGGTCCATACCAATCTGCTGGAAAGGTCGGCAAGGTGGGTAAGTCCCGCTGGCCTTGTCGGCGGTGTCTTGCGTCGCTGACAGTCCCGGCATGTCCTCACATAACGAGTGACGTCGGTGGTAAGACGTGGCCAGTAGTACCTTTCTTGTATCCTCGCGAGCGTGCGAGAAACACCGAGGTGCCCTGCCGTCGGATCGTCGTGCAGGGCCTGCAGGAGTTCTGGTCGCAGAGCTGAAGGCACCACAACGAGGTACTTAGCTCGAAGCGGTGAAAAGTTTTTCTTTTGTAGAAGACCGTTTCGTAGAAAGAACGACGCAAGTCCGCGCTTGAATACCTTCGGGATTTCGGCGGTCCTGCCTTCGAGGTATTCTATTAGGGCCTTAAGTTCCGGGTCGGCCCGCTGTCGTTCAGCGAAGTCGTCGGTAGTTATCGTTCCCACGGAAGTGCGACGAACAGCGTTTTGGCGTGGACGGGGAGGAGCGTTGTGGCGCACTGCAGCGGCATAGCTCATAGTTCCTGGCTCGGGCAGCGGTGTTTGGGGAATTCGAAGCGATTGCCGGACTTCTCGCACAATGTCGGCGATCGAATCCACTTGAGGCTGCGCCGAAGGCAACAGTTTGCGCAGCTCTTCCCGCACGATCGCTCGGATCGTTTCACGCAGGTCTTCGGAGTCACTGGCTTGAGCAGCAGCGCATTCTGGAGTCAGGCGACGATTATACTGTCTGGTGCGCATGTCCAGGGTTTTTTCGATGGTGGTCGCCTCGGATACAAATTTTTGGACGGTGTTCGGTGGATTCCTCATTAGTCCCGCGAAGAGCTCCTGTTTGACCCCTCACATGAGGAAACGAACTTTCTTCTCCGCAGGCATGTCTGGGTCAGCGTGACGGAATAGGCGGGTCATCTCCTCTGTGAAAATTCCAATCTTTTCATTTGGTAGCTGAACCCGGGTCTCTAGTAGAGCAGCGGCCCTCTGTTTACGAGCGACGCTCGCGAACGTTTGCAGAAATGCGCCGCAGAAGACATCCCACGTTCGGAGCGTGGACTCACGATTCTCTAGCCAGGTCCTTGCGGTGTCTTCCAGGTAGAAGTACACACGACGGAGCTTTTCTTCGTTGTGCCAGTGGTTGAGGGCGGCCACACGGTCGTATGTTTCTAGCCAGGTTTCTGGGTCTTCAAACGATGACCCACGAAACGTTGGTGGTTCCCTGGGTTGATGAATGACGATCGCGGGCTGGGACGCTCCGTTTGTCATTGTCGCTGTAGTAGAGGTCATGGCCTTGGCCTTCCGCGCCTTGTCTTGTAGAAGCCCGTACTCCGGTGGGAGACCTTGCTGTCGGCGGCTTGTTCGCTGCTCTTTGTTGGCGTCGGTGTCTTCTCCGCGACGTGGGCTGGGTTCACGGCTTGACGGGGACGTCCGGTACATGAACGAAGCAGCACCTCCACCAGATGTCACGGAGTCGTGACTTGGCCGAAGACAGGAGACTTCGTGTTGAGATTTAACTGTTCATTTGGGCGAACCTGTGCCCGGTAAAGGGAAAGTCCAATTACAGCAGCAGTCTTGCACAGATAACAGTCTCGGACTGATAGCGGCGAACGCAGCGTCGGCCTTCGATCAACAACTGACAAGCGGCGAAGCGCGTCGGCATTTATACTCTTGCTGTCGAATGTTCTAGCGTTATCGCTGGCGATGGCGTAGGTTCCAGAACAATCTGTACCGTTCGCACAGTTGGCGTGATCTTATCGAAATGATCTACTACAGTCCGGAACCTTCTCGAAAACTGCAGGCGTGGTTTGCGCTAAGAATCGTGTGGTGTTTTGGGACGATAACAAAAACTTGGGAAATGGAACGTGGCAATATTGTCATGCTCATGCAAATAAGTAGTGATCATGCCGATAAATGTCGTAAGCTCAATTTCTTCTATTTGAAATTGTGACTTCGAAGCAAAAAGAACAACCAATAATTAACAAATCCAACTGGAACAAATGTACCATCTTCTAGCAGTTCGCCTCCGTGGCTGTAAATATGCGCACGTTTGTTTTCCTAAGTACGTGTAAACGTGCATAGACACAGTTCTTCGTAGTTTTCCTGTATTGGCTGAGAAAGGTGATAGCGATAAATTCACGGCGTCGGATACAGAAAAATGATCAGCCTTCTTTCACAGGTCTCCCAGGTCTTCTGGGCATACACGAATAAAACAGACAGCCAGCAAAATTTGATGTTAGCCAGTACCTTGTATGTGCGTGTCGGGGTTTAAGCGAAGCACCAGACGTCGCCTGCTGTCTTCTCCAGCACTGGAAACCATTTCATGGCGCCGTACGCGCTGCAGGATTACCGTAAGTGCCGTGGCCTGCTGACCGGCTCATTTCCCCGCTGGAAGTATTGCCTACCACCACGAAGCGCGAGAGATATCTGTTGGCTTTGCTGGGGGTTCAACGGCCATGCCTGCTAGGAGCCTGCACTGTTTATCGAAGAGCTCCATGTGTTTGCGTGACGGGAAACTCCCCCTCTATGAGAGCGATTTGCGGCAATAATACGTCGCCTATCATTTGCTCGGTTCCGAACAATATACCCGCCCTTACGTGTACGTCGAATGATGGTTGATGGCCCGATGAACGTCTATTTTCTCTACCGGTCTTGCTAAAGTATCTAACGCTGTCACTATCACAGCTGCGAAAACTCAGCATGGAAGCGAAGGGCGAGATAAGTGTCACATGAGGACGCCACATTTACTTTGTCTTGTTCATGCAAAAATTTTCAGAAGTTTGTATGGCAATAAACCATGGACGTTAACTTGGCGTCATGCACTTTTTTTAGAGTGTTCGGTGCTTAGTCGAATACGTATACTTTCTGTTTACTCTGGCAACGCTATGTGCAAGAGTCGAATACGTATACTATATGTTTACCCTGGCAACGCTATGTGCATTTCTATATCTTTCTGTGTCCTCGCTAAGAAAAATAAACAGGCTGCCAATCATGAGAAATGAGAAAAAATCGATGTTCTGCCAGACATTTCGTTCCACCCGGTTCTCATCTTACGCGAAACGTACGTAGCGCCAGAAAGTGAGCCTGAGCACAAATCACACGTATTTAGTTATGAAGGTCAACAGACACAACTAAAAAGAAATCGGTGTAGAGAATTACTGTTTGGAGTGAATATTTTTGGGCTTTCTGCCCGTATGAAATGGCGATATTTCACTTCAGCTGTGCAGAAAGTCTGTATATAAACCACTGTTCATTCTTAGGCCTAGTGTTACCACCAGCACTTATACTAACATTGCTACTATACTATTGCTGCTACTATGATTTTAGCAAAATATTCATAATTGTTATGTTTATATCACCAGTAACATGCAGAAACGGAGGCAAGAAAAAATGTATAATTTTAGTGCGGAGTGATAGGAGCAGGAAAGAAACCCTTGCTCCTGCCTCTGTAGTTGCATTTAAATTCGTCAGTCAGTCATCTTTTATTTGCCAGTGTTATAATGAAAGGAAACTAGATTCGCCAGTCAGATATTTGCCCCTAACTATTCACGTCGTCTTTAAAGCACCCTTTTTCACTCGTAGGCAAAATAATCACATCACCTAAAGATCTGGCAAGTGGCCACACAGGCCAGCGTATTTCCATTGCGAAAATAGCCTGCGTTCAGTCCGTATATTCCATCGGAAGTGTACAGTGCCTTCTGCAATTCTGCTATGCCGAAGTTGACATCACGTGTTTTACGTAACTAGTGCTGTTTATAAGCAATCAGACAAGTCACCTCGTCATTTTCACGCACGTGTCTTTATACCTGGCTGTTTTAAAAGGACAGATCCATGGCTCTACATTGTTTGACTTGTGGTCGAAAAAAGGAAACTAGTATCACGAAATTCGTAGGGGGCGCTCATTTCGTAGTTTTTTCTCGATTTTCGTGTGCCTATTTTTATAGATGACCTGTATTCCTTGCGTTTCTAAAAAGAGCAAAACGGTGACCCTAGAAAACATTGCAAATACAGCCATTGGCGTATCAGCTGATCGGCAAGGGGGGCGAAAGCCCCCCCCCCAATGGCTGGGCTGGCCCCTCCCCCCCCCCCCCCCCTGTGACAGTGGTCATGGTCAGCTGCCCGCTGGGGAAACCAAGAAATGAGGTGAAGTTTTACTTCATCACAGTTATCACTCAAATATATTGTTACGAGGAAATGAAAATGTTAGCAGGGAATGTTTTCGTATAGTAAAATTTTTACTAAATTTCTGCTGTGACGATTGTCCTTGAATGTTGCTTGTGGTGTGGGCCACCTATGCGAATCTTTCGCGACTTGTACTGTTGCATTGCAAAGGAGGCTATGGTACAAGGCGAGAAAGCGTTTTGAGAGAGAAAGAGGAAGAGAGGGAGAGGGAGAGAAAGAACTCGTTATTGAAATGCAGAGAATTAGCCGGCATATAAAACTCGCTGACTTGCTACTCTGCGTGGGGAAGGGTATTGAAGATTGAAAGTGCAAACAGGAAGAGAGAGAGAGAGAGAAAGACAATATGTAATATAGATGATAGAATAAAAAGAAAAGAAAGGAAAACGCCACATCTTTGACCATTGAATGAGGACGGGCGTTAATAGTTTTTCAGTGGTGCCAAGCTAGAGCTAGAGCTTGTCTAATTGACCGATACTGTCAAAGTACGCAAACAAAAGTTTTATAGCACGCCTCTGTAAAGTTCCATCGGTTATAGAATGCATGCAACGTTCATAAAGCGCAAGTTCCTACGCATACGCTCTACAGTCAAACAATATATGTTCGATAGATTCGATGGAGCCCAGGTCTTGCAATACAGACTCGCTGACTGACCGAAGTGGTACCGTAGGCTGTTAACACAGGAACTGTTCAGACGTAGACGATGGTGTAGCGTTTCCTGTTGGCCAGGAATTTTGAATGAGAGTCTTGTTCTCAGATATGGGTCGATTGAGTGAAGAAAGGCATAATGATGTGTCGGCAGGTTCCAGCGTCTCTTATTTTTTTCAATCTCAAGTCTTTTGGCCATCTGAGCTGCATCTAATTTAGTTAAGTAAGTTCCCCTGTAATTCTGGTGTCGAAGACCTTTGCATGCTGCTTCATCTGCTTTTGCGTTGGCGGAAATGCCACATGAGCCGGTATCCACTGAAATGTGATATAGTTCCCTGCGGTCATAGCCAGGTGATGTAGACATGCTATGCCGAGTGAAATGGGGCGAGAATGTGTTTTCTTTAGGAGACTGAACAATATCTGTAGTGCTCCTTGAAGTCGGTGAAAATTACCCATCGGTAAGGCGTTTGTCGAAAGATGTAAAGGACAGCTTTTTTGATGCCATGAAGTTCTGCTGCTGTCGAGGATGTCTTCTGTCGCAGTCGACAGGATATCATTTGTCTTGTAGAAGGGATATAAAGTCCATGAGCGGAAGTCTACTGAGTGGTTTTCGGTGTAAATATGCAAGTGCTGAGCATAGTTCTTGGCTAAGGAGAGGAGAGTAGTCTGCATCGGCGCAGCCTGTGACATTCGCCTGTTTGCCCCATTGATGCCAGGTACAACTTTTTTATTTTAGAGGCAAAAGTTTCCATCAAGGAAATGTTGCAGGCATTAATTTTTGTGGCTGATTAACAGGGAAGAGTTTAAACATTCGCACAGCTTGGCCAAACGAAGAATTGTTGTGCGTTAGGTGAACTCGGTACAGGAAATGCTTTTTACCTTGTAATACAAGTCGATGAGTACGCATGGTTCCTTGGATAGAGATTACATCCAGTGGGGGACATCCTGCTTCTGCTACACTTCCCAATGCTGATGAGCTTTTTAGGAGCCCGAGACATATTTGTAGGCAGCTGTTGCGTGCGGCTTCCAAAATTCTCTTATTTACTGGGGATAATTGGTCAAGCACCGGTCGACAATAGCGCAATGTTCCTTCAATGTATGCTTTCTAAAACAGTAGCATTGAGCGGCAACTACATCCCAATCGTGTTCCAGCCAAGAATTCGAAGAGCTGAGTTGCTGCAACTATTCTAGTTCGAAGTTTCATCACCTGAGGAGACCAGGAAAGATTTCTGTCGATGATGAATCTCAGATATCCTTGAGACCATACATAGGTCAGTGGCCGTCCACCAAGGAGTAGTGCATACTTGCTCATTTTCTTTCTCCTGGAAGCAATGGTTGTGCTCTTTTCTGGTGAAAGGTGCATGCATCGGGGCACTAGATATGTGGAAATGTTCTGTAAAGCTTTTTGAAGTCGTGTTTGGTGATGTAACGTGATCTTGAAGCGTTCCAGATGCAGATGTCATCAGCGTAAATCGTGATGTGTACTCCTCGAGGAAGTGACTTCGTTATGTGTATCCGAGTAGCGCTGAAAAGGAGCGGGCTGAGCACGGCACCCTGGGGTACACCCTTCTATACTGTATAAAACTGTGTGACCATTTGGAGTGCTGATATATATATTCCGCTCTTCTAGACAGTTCTCAATTCATTTGTATAGATTTCCTCCTAGGCGAACATCTTCAATGGTTGCGAGAATGGCATAGTGAAAGACTGAGTCGAAAGCTGCCTTGATGTCAAGGAATACGACTGTCGGGATTTGACCTGCGGAGAGGTCCTTTTCAAGGGAAGACACAAGTTCGATGACATTGTGGATAGCATACCTGCCTTGGCGTAACCTATTCATTTCTTGCGGAAATTTGTTGAGGCTTTCTAGCAACCATGTCAATCGTTTTTGAATTATTCGCTTCATGAGTTTGCCAATGGAACTCAGTAGGGCGGCAGGTCAGAAAGAGGTGTAGCTTGTTGGCTGCTTACCAGGTTTCAAAATGGGCACTATTTTCACCAGCTTCCACCCAGCGGGACCGCTCCAGGCATCCACGAGGAATCATAATATTCTAGGAGTCGTAGGCGGGATGCGTGGTGTAGCTTTGCAATGGCTTCATAGGCTACTTCGTCATGGCCAGGTGATGTGCGCCTGTTTGACTCACCGATAGCAGTGTTCAGTTCCTCAATTGTAAAAGGTATGTCTAGCGCTGACACTGCTACCCGTGAGTTGCCAGGCTGGTTACCTGCAGTCGAAGTACAAAGCATTGAATTTGTTGATAGTAGTGAGCAATATCTTTCTGAGAGCTCTTTGAAGAATTTTCGTTCGTGCAGGGAGAGTGCGGAAAAAAGTTGAAGCTGCTGGAGTGGCATGCGCATGCCTCTAAAAATACGCCAGATTTTGTACACAGGTTGACAAACATCTAATGTTGAGGAAACGTCGCACCATCTTTGCCAGCTACGTTTATCCAGGTAGCGCCGAATATGACGCTATGTCCGTCGGCAGGCTCAGAGGTCTTCTAAACTCTTTGTACGCAGAAGTTTCTGTTCAGCTCGCCTGTGAATAGCACACAGTCTTTCAAACTCCTCATAATTTGACGGAAATCTGTCGTTTTTAGTTGAAACGTCTGTGCATTTTTTAGGCAATGAGCCGTATAGCGAATAATTCATCATGCTTTGTAGCGGGAGTGATTTCCTTTCCTGCTGCGTCTTTGTACGCATTCCAATCTGCGGATCTCATGACGGTTTTCTTTGATGTCATATTTACCCCAGCAGTTGATTTCATGATTTGGTAGTGATCACTCCCACGCGTTTCCAAGTCGGTGCACCAGTCAAAGTTGCGAGCGACTGTACATGTTACGAAGGTCACGTCTATGCTGCTGGTAGTCGTGGTGCCTCGTAAAAAGGTGGTGCTTCCGTAATTTAGAGGTTCAATTGAATGTTTTGAGGGCAGCTCTGCAAGCTTAGCTCCTCGAGAATAAGTGTGTGAGCTGCCCCAAATTTCATTGTGGGCATTGAAGTCTCCACAAATAAGGTGTGAAAAAGGTGTCCTTGAAATCAAGTTTTGAAGCCTTGAACCGTCATAACGCCTGGCTGGTTCCAGGTATACTCCGACGAGAGTGTATTCCTATTTACTTATTATTGTCATCGCACACACATATTCGTTGTTGCAGTGGGGCGGGATGTGTATCGCGGAGGCTGGAATATCTTTAGGAAAGCCGATTAGTAGTCTTCTGATACCGCCAGGTCGCTTTGAGTGATGAAAATAGTATCCGTTGATTCTCAAATTTGGGTCGACACGTGGGTCAGAAATGACGATGAATGGGAATCGGTATTCTCGCACCAGTCGCCGGAAGTCTGAGAGCTTCGAGCGAAGGCCGCGAGCGTTCCGCTGGAATATGGTGCATGTGCGGAAGATTCTGTGAATGGTCAGTTCAGGTGAAGATGTTGTTGGGGAAGCCATGATTACTACAGCGAGGGGGAACGCCCCTGCGGAGTGTAAGACGTCGACACCAACGGCGTCATTGTAAGAATTGCTTCTACCTCTGGGATATTTCTTGACGAAGGATTTGCATGGACAAGGGCTCTGAGAGCTGCGAACAGCATCGGAACCAGTATGTGCGGAAAATCTTGGTCTCTGTTTCGGCGTTGCTGCTTTTCGCAAATCTCCTTGTCGTGTTGGCGTGGTTGAGACTGGTGACTACTGTACTCGACCGATGAATTTTTTGAGACGCTTTGTGGTGGTTTTGAAAGATGCGATGTGCCAGTCGACTTCTCACGTTTATTTTTCGTCACATCAGCGCAAGTGTCACCAGGTGCCTTTTGGCTTTGTGATGATCTTTCTTGGGAGAAGTCTTTGATATTCGTGAATACAACTTCTGGATTAGGCGGTGGATCATTGCGCCTTGGTGGTTACCCTTGTGCTAGCTCCGACGAGCGTGCAAGTGTAGCAGTCTTTTTTTTTAACGAACCCTCCATACGAAGCAGAAAGCGTCTTGTGCTTCCTTTGTCATGGATGGAATCGAGCAATCGTTTTATGGACCATTCAGAGCATTTGCTGCTTCAGAAGTTTTTTTACTCTCATCAAAAATGATTAGAGTCATCGCTGCTTCGTCGAAGCTGCTCCGAGTCGATGATTGTGACAAATCTTTTTAAATGCTTTAGCTTTGCCGTGCTAGAAGCGCTACAAAAAGGTTTAGGCTTTAGTCTCTGAAAAATTTAATCAGCCTTCTTTGCGGTAACAAGAAGCAATGGCAGCAGTTTGGCAAGTGGTGTAGAATAATAAGTGAACTCGAGTACAGTGGGAAGCTCAGCTTCTAAGCTTACCCCACAGCTTGACCCACCAGACCAGGGAGAAGGTGAAAACCATGTTTTTTTTTTGCAAGAGGAAGGCCTATTCAATTGGAAAGGCATTCTATTCCATTTGAATAGTCTTTTACAGCTCAAAATTTAACTCTGACAGAAATGAAGCACACACGTGCAACGCTGCTTAGTTCTCTCTCTCTCTCTCAGCAAGGAGGATCTCACAGAGACACGCGCTCATACACTCTAAAAAGTTTTCTGAAGTAACTGCACCATTACCACGAAAAGGACTCTTTGCTCCTCGAAAAGACGAAATGTGCGCAAAAGATTGCACAAGGACGGCAAAAATGGGCGTTTTTCTCCTTGTGGAATAAAGCATTCGTTCCTTGGAGTTACTGCAGGAATGTTCGCCCGTGTGCAAACGACTCATCGGGGCCTACACAAACCTGTTTCATTTCAGACGGCTCTTTAGCGTGGTGTGGTGTAGAGGTTAGTGTATGAGCAGGCTGACTGAGAGCTCGTAAGTTGAATGATCAGATATGTGGGGTTTCACGTTCCAAAACCATCATATGATTATGAAAGACGCCGAAGTGGAAGGCTCTGGCGGAAATTTCTATCACCTGGGGTTTTTTGATTTGCACACAAACCGAAATCTGAGCCCACGAGCCTACAGCATTTTTGACTCTATCGAACATACAGTCATCAAAAAGATCTATCCTCTATGTACGTTGGCTTTTTTTATCCCATTCTAAGGCAAATTGGTGTTACTATCACCACGACTTTTTTTCAAGAACTGTTTGAAGAGGCGACAATAAACTTTCAGCCCAACTTCTCGTTACTTTGACACATCATGTTGTAGCACCTTAGAGAAAACTAAAATAACTGTTATAAACAAATCCAACTTTTTTGCCCAAGAGAAAATTTTTACTTTTTACTGTCTTTTGCTGGAAGTTTTGTTAGCCATGCAAGCAATCCATGTTCAAGCCGTTTCACCAAGATTGCGACCATATGCTGAACAAACCTCGCAGTGCAATTTCACAGTTGCACAGGAAGTAACCCACCAACCGTGTTCCGACAGGGGATTCTTCCCTACTGCCCGCATTTGCGCCCTGTATATAAAACACAATATGTTATATTTGTACTTTCCTAGCGTGATGTGCCTATAGGTAGCACACCTTCGTCTAAACAAAGTAAATCTTGAAGGAGGCATGAGTTGTGGTGCGACACTGTAAAAAATTGTTTGTAAAGATGGTACTCATGATTATCCCCTATAGTGCTGGCTATTGTGGCTAATTGAAAAGTACGCTGTGCATGGCAACACAGCGTTTGAAGAAGAGACAGCGGGTGGCACAGAAGTGCTACGAGATGGCCTAGGTTCACCAAGATTCACCAGAAAATATCGCAGCCCACAAGCTTCAAAAAAGACATTTGAGTTTGATTGCGGCTCTTAGGATGTTCTATTGCGTTAGCAAAGCCTCACAGTGAACACCTAGAAAGGTGAAATATTATCGCCGCACATTTTTATCTTATCTACATATGATTACCCTGTGGGGGCGCATTGATATAACTCTGTTCCAGAACTGTGGCAGCTTGGGCTAGTTGGTATGGCATGACGATAGTTGTAGCGCGAGAACAAAACGACGACACAGAGACAAGAAGCGCTCGTGTACTTCGTGTCCTTCTTGTCTCTGTGTATCGTTTTGTTCTCGCACAATAACTATCGTGTTCTCCAGAGTTGCGTATGTATATAGGCTATGCCTGAGGAAAATGTGTGATGCAAAGAGATATTGTTATGAAACAATGTTCCACAAAAGCGGTTTGATAGGTGCGAAGAAAGACGACATGATTTTGGTGTAGGGCCCCCTTTGTGGGTATGCGCCAGGGTAAGAAAGATCATCATCATCTTCTTCAGCTCTTGTTCTTCATCTTGGCTTGCGCGTTGGCGTGATGTAAATATATCCTGAAACGCCTAGCATCGCGTGTACCTTCACGTAACATTTTGATGGAA
This sequence comes from Rhipicephalus microplus, assembly GCF_043290135.1. Taxonomy (NCBI): domain Eukaryota; kingdom Metazoa; phylum Arthropoda; class Arachnida; order Ixodida; family Ixodidae; genus Rhipicephalus; species Rhipicephalus microplus. The sequence continues at coordinate 164,956,001 of NC_134700.1, read as the reverse complement.
GGTGCTAGGTTACAACGCACGAGGGAGTTACGCAGCGGACGCCTAGTCGCTGCTTCCGAGATGTCCACCGGCAGCAACGCTTCGTCAACTGCCGTGCCCAATGCATCAACGGCGTCGACCTCCCCTCTTTTTCTCGTGGCCGCTCCACCCCGCGATCCCGGCAACTTTTCGGGAACGGAAGGCGAGGACGTGGATAAGTGGCTTAAACTCCACGAGCTCGTCAGCTCGTAGAGTTAAAACAAGTGGGACCCAACCTTAATGCTGACAAACGTCATCTTTTATTTGCAAGGAACGGCCAAGGCATGCTTTAATAACAACGTGGACGCTATCATGAGCTGAGACGTATACAAGACCAAGTTACACGAGTTGTTTGGTCAATCTGCCAACTGCAGGCAGGCTGCTAGGAAAGAACTTGGCACACGTGTTCAGACGTCCACGGAATCTTACCTGGCGTATATACAAGTAGGGCTGACCCTGTGCCGTAAAATTGACCGAATTATGGCTGAAGCAGAAAAGGTAGCACGCGTGCTCAAGGGCATCGCACACGATGTATTTAACCTCCTTGTGTGCAAAGGCTGTTCCACCGTGCAAGATGTTATCTTGGAGTGTCAACGCTTTCAAGAGGCTAAAGTCGTCACTTTGCCCACCACTTTACGCGCCTACCCAACACTGCTGCAACGTCAACTTGCGAGGATCTTCGTATAGCAAACCAGCCCAATTCACACTCTGGTGACATCACGAGAATCGTACGCCGCGAAGTCGAGGCCATATCACCCGCACCCTTGCGAGCACTAGCATCGAGTGATCCTCAGCCAACCATATCGCTAATACAGACTGTTGTTCGCCAAGAACTAGCCAATGCGGGTATTCACACGGTCTGTTCTGTGCGCCGTCCCGACGCTGTCAGTTCACCTACCTCCAGCCACACACAGCATTATCGCCACCCTGCTCCACGTAACCGGGACCCAAATGCGTGGAGGACGCCTGACGAAAGTCCGATTTGCTTTCGATGTGAACGAGTGGGACACATTTCCCGCCATTGCCGGAGTACGCCGACCTCACCGTATCGGGCAAACTCAAGGTTCTCCAACCTCCACTCACCAGCCCATCTCTATGGCCAGGAATTACCACGGCGTGATGGCTCAGCTGATTACGACCCGACCACTATGACCACTGCCCAGTATAATCGCGCACCTTCACCTCGACGTAGATTTTTCCGGTCTCCACCGCCACCTCGTTCCCCGTCCCCATTCTCTGCCCGGCGGTTTTCCTCGGAAAAGTAATGGCTGCAGCTCCTGGAGGTGACGCTGCTGATACGACTTGCTCTCCAATTGCTCTGTTGACGCTGCCGACCAATCAGAACCTGATCGACGTTGAAGTGGATGGTTTATCTGTTAAAGCCTTGGTGGACACCGGCGCCCATAATTCTGTTATGAACTTGCACATTTGTAACCGCTTGAAGAAAGTCCTTACTCCAGCCCCTTCACGCAGTGTTCGTGTTGCTGATGGTGGTACGGCTTGTGTTATTGGCGTCTGTATTGCACGCGTCACTATCGCCGGCCGCCAAACTTCAGTTCTCTTCACTGTTCTCTCTCACTGCACTAACAAAGTGGTACTCGGTTTTGACTTTTTGTCCACTCATTCAGCCCTAATTGACTGTTCAGCTAGTACTGTGCAACTTGACCTACCGTGTCTGATTGATCCGCCCAGTCCACCCCAAGCTCGTGTGTTCTCTGCTGAGCATGTCCGTTTGTCACCGCAAACTGTCACCTGCATCACCGTGATGCCCTCAGCACCTGTATCTGATGGCGAATATGTGCTCACGCCCATTGCATTAATTCTTTTGACTCACAGTGTTACCTACCAAACACTATTATTCGGTTACGTGCAAACCACGCCTTCATTCCGGTGCTCAACTTTGCTCTGTGTCCACAAGTGCTCCCGCGTGGAATTGCCCTCACCATGCTGACTCCCTCTGACGAATGCGTCATCTCAGCTCTATCTTCGAACGATGCTGGACACTGTAGCTACACGCAAGCTCGATCTTCGCAAGCAAGGCGACGGGTAGGTGCCACCACCGTGTCGTCTTAGCAAAGCGTCGGAAACAGTTCCCTTTTCGTGCAAGCGTTACAGAATAACTTATGTATGCCTTTTCTAGTAAAAGACGCGCATACAGAATGTATACGTGTTTTTATGGTGCCTCAGATATGCGCGATAATTGCTTTTTAATTGGCAATCGCACAAGTATACAAAGTAAAACTTTTTACACCCTGAAGGGTGTAAGTGAGCTTGTCCTATGGACGACACCCTAAGGGTGTTAATTCAGTACCTTCGAAAAAGGGTGCTTTTCCAAGCACCCTTCGAATAGGGTGTACATGTAAAAAATTGTAGGGTGTTACAAAAACACCCTAAGGAAGGGTGCCTTCGATGTCCATCACTTTTTTAGCACCCTCTGAGGAGAGTGCGAGAAGGGTGCACAAGGGTGTTGAGTGCCCATGGCAGGGGTGCCAGTATTCTTTTAGACTGCACTAATAGATATCAGCATGCACTGATTACACACTTCTTGAAAAAGTGGTCCTGATAATCAATGGTGCGCCACCTGTCGAGCTTCACTCATTGTGTGTGGGCAAAAATATAAACCCGTACAATTGTGTATGAACTTCTGCTGGATCTATATATACTTCACAGTATATGCATAATGAACGTTACAGAAAACTAAGCCTTGCTGCCCTTGCATATTGCATTTATTTAATAGGCAAATATAAGTTATAAACTTTTATTCTGCCACACAACTTTTTCACCAGATGTGTAACACGTTGACGTATATGTACACTACACACGCAACACCTCAAATGTTTATTATATTTTTTTCAGTTTTACTTTATTGACCATTCTTTGAAACATAAAATTACACTGGTTTCAGTTTAGTATACTGCTTCAAGTACATAGAGGCTACAAATGAAATACACGCTAATATATTCCTATAATTTTTCAAGTATCTACAATCTCAGTGGTTTCCAGTTTAATACTCCTTCATGTACACAATCGGTTAATAGCAATGAAATACAGGCAAATATATACTTATAATTCTTTCAAATATATACAATCACCATAATTTCACTATGTACGCCTTCATGTACACAATCGTTCCCAAGAAGTGATGCACACAAAAATATATACGGATAGTGTTTTCAAATGTATACAATCACACTGGTTTAAGCTTTGTATTCCTGGATGTATAACAATTGGTTATGAGAACTGATGTACATGCAAACATGTATGGGTTTTCGCACATATAACTTTAGCGAGTACTTAAAAAACCAATACAATGATCAGAAACAGAATACGCCAAAAACTAACACAAAACTGAGTCAGGACACACAAAAAACAAAAGATGTAATGCATAATTATGGCTAATGACACAGCTGGGTCATTTTATGCCAAATGTCCCTGCCATTTTGGCAACCATCTCAAATGTATTCGAAAAACTCGTGCTGCATTGAAAATAGTGAACTTCTGGAATATTAGGAGATGAACAATATTTGGTCACGTGGCTGCCTTCTGAACTTCCTGGAATGCCGTCTAGGTGTTGTATGTGAAAAATGTTATTTTAAAAGCACCGCTCCTTCTTTCTATACGAAACTCGGTATACGTGTTACGTAACGAGAGCTTAATTTGGGCGAGTTGGTTCATCGTGGTTGGTGCTAGTCACAGTGCAACAACTTCAGGAAGAAACAGAAAGGACAGGAAAGAGCACCGCCTGTCAACTGAATTAAATGAATGTGCTACGAGTGCTTTTATACGGAGTATAAGAACCGTGCTCATGCGTGACGACACGTGTGACCACTACAAAATAATCTTAACTGAGAAAAGAATACTACCTCTCGGAAAGGATAAGTGAACGTGTAGTGATGCACTGATCATTGGTTTACCTGATAAAAAACACTTCTGCAAACCTTAAATTGGCATTAAGTAAACCTATTCTCGTGACGAATGGTGCAAGATTGACTATTTCTGTTGTTTAGTACACACACTTTTGAAAGCTTGCAAGGGGTTGAAAACAACACGTCAATATCATATCTGCTGGCTTTTTTAATTGTGAGACACGTGATGAGGTATAACATGCAAAGGTTTTGTTCATTGTTTTTTGTTGGTCCTGTCTTCTTTAACTTTACTTTCTGCAGGAGGGTTTCGCAAACGGGTGTGATGATTCTGTTGGGATATCCAGCATCATTTAGTCTTTTAATCTGGTTTTTAAGCCTGACCTCACCCTTGTGCTAACATGACTTCTGAAAGGGGGCCTGAATACATGTGGTATCAATTCCTCTTTTTACTAATTTTGAATGCTCACTATCAAAAGCACAACATTCTTAGCACTCCTGGGCTGAGAACACCAGCCAATACCCCAACAGCATCATCACACTCATTTGCGAAGCCCTCCTGCGGAAAGTAAAGTTAAAGGAAACAGGACCAAAAGAAAAACAGAATGACCAACGACCTTTGCATGTTACACGGTACTACTTACATAAGGTGTCTAACAATTTTAGGAAAAGAGCCAGCAGATATGACATTGTTGTTTTCCACCCCTTAGAAGCTTTCAAAAGTGCATGTACTTACAGCAACAGGAATAGTCAATCTTGCACCATTCGTCACTATAATTGGATGGCTGAATGCCAATCTAATGTGTATGAGATACCGCTAACATGTGGAATAGTAAAAATAGAACAACTGGGCAATGCTTCAATGACCGAGCAAGACAGCATGCTTTAAATGTTAAGAAGGGCTATAGTAGTCTCATGGCCGGACACCATAAAGAATGTAAGTGCAGTCCTAGGTTTCATAAAACACGGTTTTTGAAACAAAAACAAGCAGAAAAAATGAGAGATTTTAGAACTTTTTATCAGGAAGGCCAAGGATCAATGCATCAGTACACCTTCACTTATCTTTTCCGAAAAAGAGTATTCTTTTCTCGGTTAAAATTACCTTGTCGTGGTCACACATATGTTGTTGCAGATGAGCCCTGTTCTTGTGCTCAGTATAAAAACACTGGTAGCACCTTCAATAAAATTCAGTTGACAGCGCTCTTTCCTGTCCTTTTTGCGATAAGATTTTTATTATAGAAAGAATTTCATTTTCTTACAATTTAGGTGAAATGATGAGTTTTCATTGTATCACAACATGGAGCAAATTGCATGTCAAACGGACAAAAATCGCGATTTTGTGAAATTCGTGACACTTTCTCGTATATTTCAGCAGCTTGAGAGGTCTAAAGATATTTTTTCCTCAAAATATACTTTCTGTGGAGTAAGTATTCACTGCCCAGATATTCATACATAGTGCAATATTGCAATAAAAAGCGCAAACATAACACATTTTAGCTTTATTCTTTGAAGCAAATGTGGCAAAAAGTTGCACTAATATTATTGAGCTTGAAATACCTTACAGAAGCGCATTTACTTAACAGGTAGACCAAATTTGCTTTAGAAAAAATACTCGGTAGTTTTAAAACAAAATTTTTCACAAACAGCACACAGACGGCATTATGCCAGGAAGCTATAAGCCAGCCACATGAACAAAACTTTTTTCTCGGTGAAATATTCTAACAGTTCACTGTTTTCAATGCAGTAAGTCAGCACATTGTTCTTTCAAATACATTTCAGATGCTCGCCAAAGTGACTGAGACGTTTGGCATGGAACGGTCCAGCTATATTTAAGCAAAATAACTTACACAAATAACAATATTTGTTCATCTACCATGACCACACTAGAAAAAGTTGCTCAGGCATTGTGACACTAAAATTTTCAGCGTTGTGCTGCCTGAACAACTTCTTTCATAAACTCCAAACTCACGCCGAGAAAAAGCCGCTCTATCACGGTGTTTGTTAAAGGCCTTGCGGCCGTAGACAATGTTGAAAATAAAAAAAAAAATCAACTCATCAGTGCTGTCACTACTTCGTCATTACTGACAAGGAAGACTTTTCGGTAATCCACATGGAGGCTCAGGAACTAGGCTTGCTCTAGGCTGGGGCCGGGGTAGACTACGCAGGGCGTCAGCGGCACCCTCTGGTCCTGTAATAAGAGCAAATATGACTTCTCACAAAATGATGTTCGTGCAGTTCCGGCAGCACCATATATGAAGAATGTGTAGTGTGTATCCTTTGAAATGGCATGTAATTGACATTACACTGAACTCGAAACATAGAACCCATATATTCCAATAATTTCGTATGATAAAGATAAGATAGTTTTCCAGCATACAGCAAATTCTCGAGTTGAGGTGAAGTGTAAGACTACAGCTCAAAAATGGCACTTACAAAAGCCTGAACTCACCTAAGAATCAAATTCGTTATAGGGTAGTGAGCCAGTGTGAAAAAAAGTTCTTAAAGTACAACGTTCAGAACATGTAGCATTAATCAAAACGCACAAGAAACTTACCTCTTCATGTACAAACAGTGAAGGCATCTCTGCTTTCTCTTTTACATGAGAACAAATGATCTTGGGCGTGGCACTAGCGAAGAGGTCTACAAAAAAGTGAAAGATTTCCTGTCTTTAATCACGCCTCTAACAATTTGAGGAATCATGACAATTCAGCAATCAGTGCAATTATGACTGCCTCTAGAAGGACATGAAAAATGAACAATTTTCTCGTCCTTTCTACCCTCACATGAAGCTCCGTCCACGGCGTCTAATCCAAATTTGACGCTGTGCTTCCTATTTGCCTGCTTTCTAGATATAGGGCTACGAACATGTCTTTTGTGCACCTAATTTAGCACAGAGATTCGTCATCTATAATTCAATCATCTTAATTCATTGTAATTTGATAAAATATGTGATAGCTCGTCCAGTTTTTGAAGAGTTGCGGGCCTGCATTAGGCACTGCCTAGCACGTATGAAAGTATTTCATTATTAGAAAAATTCTTCAAAGCTTGCTTTCAGAAAAAGCGTCTGGCATATTTCAACAACCAAGCCCATCCTCTGATGGCAATCAGGGGCGCGCTATTAGCGATTATTGACCACGGTATTTACAAACGTAACCCGTGCCTAAATACTCAGTTAAAACACAACACAATCAAGTAGGAGCGCTCGAACGACACCAACGCGCGTGGACGCCATCTACGTTGCAGCAACCATGGCTTATGCTAGAGCTACCGCACATAGCTTCACAATCACGTATACTCTCTCGATTCTGTTATAACGTCGAACGTTATCGCAGATGAAAGCAAAGCACAAAAACAGCAAACAGAAACGAGGGAAAAGAACGCACGGCGATGGCCACAACAACGCACCTTTGGAAGTCTACTAGATCTTTCGCTGTTGCTGGTGACACGTGTCCTAAGTATTTTAAAAGACCAACGCGCACGTGCTGGGAGCATTGCGGCATATCAGCACCTCCAACTATACCGTCTTTAAGCAAAAAAAGAAAGCCATTTCGTACAGTGCGCCTCTGTACATAATTTTTTTCTTTTTCTTCATTTTTTTACGCTTACACCTACAGAAGCGCGTTGCACATTTGAGTATTATCAGAAATGTTATTACGATGTAGCCTAAAGCGCACCTTGAAACAATATCAATCACCTTGAGCAGCGTAGAGACTTTGTGCGATCAGCAACTAATCACGCCCTTGTTAAGTGATCACATCACTCACTGTATGAGTGATGCAGGCACTTACACAACATCGCGCATAGCAGTGTGAACTCGTTAAGTCACACGTTTAATCAGGCATCTGCAACAGGCCCGCGAACACATGCTGTTGTAAATGGCTGGCAGCCTACTTCGGCAGAGCTGTTGCAGGCGCCCAGCTAGCGCTGTATGATTACTACCTACAAGAACAGTACACTCACCGTTAACAGGCCCACGTTGTCCGCGTCCCCCGCTCCATGAATATTCCTCAATACGAGCGTCACTTCGAACACGGTGTCATGCGTGACCACCATTGAAGATGCGCCTGCTCGCTATAACTCACACAGCGACCAAGACCCCAGACCAACGCAACTCATTTGAAAGACGGTCAGACAGAGAGAGAGCAACGTTGAGAGAGAGGAGAGGAGGCACTGGCGGCGGCGCCGCAGCTGTCGACGCAGGTGTTCGGTGACGCAACTATTCGCTTATCCACACCGCCGTTGTGGGGGAGGGGAGGGCAACGCTGGCCCGGGTGAGCGGGGTAACCCGGGAAACCGGCCAAGACAGCGCCGAAAGGCAAACGCTATGGCGCATACGGCGGGCGGTGGTTCGACACGGAAGGCAATCGAATAGCGCTTCAAGAATGACTCCTTGTAAATGGCAACTCTTCCACCCAGCCGCACAGCGGCGCAAGTTATTTACCAGCCTCGGGTTCTTTGAGTATTTTGACGGAATTTGACTGCAGTGGGCGAAAAATAGTCAATCAAAACTTGCGGAAAACAAAGTGCACTCTGGAATGGCCAGAAACAATAATTATTTCGTCCTCGGTGGCATTAGCGGGAGAGCATCGCTACACCTTTTTTAGAGGAATTTCTTTTCGCATTGTCCGTGTCTGGCAATTCTGAGTATGGTGCCGCAAACGCTGAATGTGTAGTCGAAGCTGGAACAAATAATCAACAGTCGCCGATGTTTAGAAGGCTTGTCACGCACCACAAAACGTGCCGAGGCTGTTATAACAAACTTTTTGCTGACCACATAATCAGCACATAATTCCATATGGTTGCCCAATGAGCTAGCTAAGCACCTGTAGCAAAGGCAAGGCACGTTCTTGTTAAACGTTGCTAATGGAAACGATGGTTGTGCATAAGTGCAGTGACAGGTTTCCAGGTGAATTGGTCATAACCCACATTTTCGAGCGTAGAAGCGCCTCAGCGGACCTAATCAGCTACCACAGCAAGTTCGTAAGCAACGATGAGGTACGAGAATGTGCAGCTGTTTTCCATGTGCTGAATAGTCCGTGTACAGTGCGTTGACCACCGCCATTCCTTAAGCCACCTCCCGTATAGACTCCCAGTCTGAACAGGTGTGGGACCTTAAACACTAAGAAGCAGTGCCTCCCCCCCTCCCCGCACACAAACACACGAAATTTGAGGGTGCACGGGCTGATACACACGCATAATTATTCACAGGCGCACACACATACACGTATACACACATACGGTCACACACACACACGCGACCGTAAACTCACGTATGCATGGGCGTAAACATGTGCACAGGCACGCTTAACACAAGCACAGACTCGCACATACACGGGCACGCACATATGCACGGGTGTACCCATAATCGCGCTTAAACACAAACACATGCGCAGGCTCACGCACACACACTCATACTCGGGCGAACATTATGTGTGTGTATATAATCCATAGCAAACATGTAGCTTATAACCAACGCAAAGGAAAGTTTTCGCAACATGGATTGCAGTAAATTGCCATTATAGATGAAACGCGATTTGCTTCTGCTGGCAGTCTGCTGTATTAGGAGAGCACCTTCACACATTCTAAGTCAAATAGGCCGTCATTTAACGCAAGGTCCATATATTCGTGCAGTAGCTACGCTGCTCGGCCGCCAATCCGAAGGTCGCGGGTTCGATGCCGGCCGTGGCAGTCAAATTAGGGCAGAGGCGAAAAAGTAGAAGCCTGTGCACTGTGCAATATCAGCGCTCATTAAAGAACACCAAATGGTCAAAACCTCTGGAGCTTTCCACTACGACGACCCTCATATTTATATCGAGGTTTTTGAGACGTAAAATCCCAAATACTATAATTATGTGTTCTTCTTATGCTGCATATTCCATCTGATGAATCGTCACCTACACCCTTCTAAGGCACAAAATCACCCTTAGAGCCTATTTTAGGGTGCTATCGAGGCAAGCACCCAAACAAAGGGTGCTTTTTTTCAATCGACCATATATGGGTGTGAAAGGGTGTTGCAAAGAATGCTTTTTCGTAAAAGCACCCTTTTTACACCCTTTTGGGGGTAAAAAGTTTTACTGTGTATGAACGCTGAAGCTTGAGCAACATTAGTGGACGCTGCGGATGGGGTCTGCCATTTGGGATATCCGCTGGTGCCGTTTAAAATGCCCTGTACCGTTAAGAATAGACAAACAGACAAATGGACAGACAGGCAGACACACCAAAATTTTTGCGTCGAAGGTCCCCAAGAAAGACTATCGTCTTTAAAAATAAAGGTGGCGGCGCCGTCGCACAACGTATCGCGACAAATTCAACTAACGGAAGACACTACGTCATATCCGCTAAACACCCTGCTCGTATATACAGCTAATAGCGTCAGGTCTAGCTTCCCTGCATTCTATTTTTTTTGCACTAACAAAAATTGTTCTGTTTTCTGTTTTAACTATTTTGCTGTGGAGAGGTTGAGGAGCCTATTAATGTAGCTAGTGAACGAAGGGTGTAAAAATTGCATTATCTCCCGCTAAAGGGAAGCACGAGTAATGCGAAGCAGCGGGCGCCAACGCTTACACTGGTGGCGGCGTTGCCGCTGGCGCTCATCGCGGTGTTACGCAGGATAGAAATCCGGGCCTGCGTAAAGCAGGCAGTGATAGACCGGTGTTTCCCACAGTAACATGCTAGTCACGGATAATGGGCAATAAGAGACAGAAGACTCCAATTTGACACAAAAACCCATAGTCTGCTTACAGTAAACGCGTGCGCGGTGGATTTTTATTGTTCGACCACACACAAGAGAACTCAACCATCGGCACCACCTTGAAGATCCAGATCCGGTGCCTATATACACTGGGTGGCCAGTGAACCGTTAGCACTAGCAGTCGTTTTTTTTTCAGTCAAGAAACTCGCCAGCAACCATCCGAGTATCTGCATACATCCCCTGAATAAACGAATGGAATTAGTGGGATGGCTTTCAGCTCTCCCATAGTAAAGTAGCAAGTACTCTAAATCGTTAAACACTTTTTCTGAACAGATGCTGTCTGTGTAGGCGTTGCGAGGTGAGAGGGAAGCAACGTAGGAAAGGAGAGAGAAGGGTATGGGATACGCATGTGCAAAGGGGGTTTAAATTACCCAGGGAGGGATGTCTGGAGAATAAAAAGGGGGAATGAGCGTACGCCAGCAGACGCTGCCTGCCTAGGTGTTGCGAGGCGAAAGAGAGAGAGGGGGGAAGAGATGCATATGTGTAGTGGAGCGTATATGCCACCGGAACAAACTCGCTCATAAGATACTTCAAATCATAACCCGAGAGCTGCCTGTGCGCTGAGCAGACAACAGTTCGGTGCTACCACCAATCTTTCAGTTACCACGGGTGCTGCCGCCCGCTGCTCCACCAGCCCAACAGCTCGGATGAGGCGGAGCTTCAGGTAAAGGCGACTGCAACGACACCGCAACTTTCCAGCGCTTTCTGCTCCGCTTGCCACCCGCTCCAGTGGATATCCTATTCAAGTACTCTCTAGTCTGGGGAAGACAAGACCCCTTGACGATGGTCATAACCGTCATGGTTTTATTGTGACGAGCACAACGTAGAAAACAGCTTTGTGTTCTTAAGTGCACGTTGTCGCAATAGATGTAAATCGAATTTATGGTGTGTCCGCAGCGTTTTCTAGCTAAACATACAAACGGGACGGCATTAGACTCCACAAAAATACTGAAACGTATTGCCGTTTACGGCACCACAATACGCGTTTGGCTGCAAGAAAGCTTCGTTTTACAGTGTCTAACTAGCCGTTTGGCTGTGCAGAATTCATTTTGTTGGTTGGCTTTCCCTTAATGGAATCAACTTTAAGGACTAAGAATAGTTATTAACCAGTCAGACCAATGTAGTACGTAGAAAATCCATGAACAAGAATGTTGTGAGGCAATGTTTCGACAAACGAACTTGTCTCTGTCAGGCCAACGACTGCCTTCGTCAAAGCAGCTGTTACCTTCTCGGAGATAAGTTCACTTGTGAAAATGTTTGCGCCTGAAGCATTCCTTGTTAAGGATTTTTTTATCCATTCAAAATTCACCCCTCCCGAGCCGCCTGTATGACCTATAAAGGGTAGATATGGTTACAAGAACGTGTGGTACAACTCTCCTCTAGGGTCACAATCCAAACAATTCTCCAAGAGAAAAAAAGAGTCTTTCAGAGACGAATATTCGTGAAAGGAATGGTGGGCGTTGCTGGAGTCATCGGTCGGCAAGTGGCCTTACCTTTTCTAAGGAAGCAAATGCCTCGAAGAAAAAAAAAAACACTTAAATTCGCTCCAATGAATACAAATTCAAGCCGAAAGAATGGGTACAGCAACACTCTCTTTTCACGAATATTCATTGGCTGTTGATATGACTACATTTGTTAACTATTAAGCGAAACACCCAGATTTCGTATTTGACAAAAATATGTTGAATTTTTCAAATGATAAGCTTGGGCTGGAAGTGTAGGTGGCTCCCTAGCACAAAGCACCTCGTCACTGCGTGGTAGTGTACGGCGCGCTTAATTTGACCTCTGAGTTAATAAATCATATGCACTCCACTTATGAATGATTGGCGAGGGGGTGGGGGGGAGTGTTCACATGACAGCCGCCACGCGAATTCGGTAATGTAAGCATTTTTGCGCCACAACACACGGAAACGCTTATTAGAATTTTGTTTCGGAGCTCTTCCTTGTGCTCAGTCACGAAAAAGTATGGTATGGAGGTTCCGGGTCGATGCAATCCTATTTGCTTAATGCTTCGCCAAAAAGCATTTTTCGCCGCAGCATTTATTACGCGCGAGCCGAGTCGTGCGGACCTGTAAATATATCTTGCAACCCCCGCACCCCATCGCGCACATGCTGCGTGTTTATGGAAGCTTACCACTCCGGCATCTGTCCGTTATTGAGCCTGAAATAGGAGAGGGTCGTGCACGCAGACAGGATGAGGGATGAGAGAACGCCGCTCGATAAAACACAGACACGTGATAGTAATGATAATATCACATTCTTGTTAATGTGAGAGGAAGTTGTGGTCATGGGCTAAAACTACTTTTCTTGGATGGGATAGAGCAGTCGTTATTTTAAAGCTTTTATAAAGCAATGACCTTCGGTCGATTGTGGAGCATGCAAACAATAGGTTGCTTTTGAAAGGGTGTGCAAAGAGGAAGGTGCCCTTTTAACTCGAAGGTGTTGCCGGGGTACACCACGGCTCAACAACAATCGCACTACACACACAATACACGGGGCTGTGTGTGGTGTGTTTCTTTAGTGGAAGCGTGTGTAAATGCGTGAGTGTTTCTAAAGATTACTCAGTTTTGCCAAGTCGCCTACAATGCGATGAATTACGGACTATAGCGAAACAACTAGACCTAACAATTCACTTTCCTTATTGTTTGGTACCAACGAAACTTGATTGAAGAGCGTGAGCTGCGCTCCAGGGCGAATTGTGCCTTCCACTGCTTCGTACATTGTTATGGAAATCTGCCGAGAAATTAAGACACCAGCATTCACATGCGGTCAACCGTAAGTTGAGAATTCGCTCGTACGTTATGCAATCCCAATAAAAAAACTCTTACAAAAAGAAGTACTGGTTCAAGCTCAGCGTTGTACAGAATAAATATATCAGAGCTCACCTTCACCGAAGAGAAAGAGGTCATTTGACTACCCGAATGATATAAATAATAATCGGATTACTTCACTGAACAGCGCATTTGCTTCTTCAGAATAGGTGTCTTCAAGATGACACACACCCACTACATATCGAGATGGCAGGTGCCCTATGGACAATAAGTCATTCACTTCGGCGACAAGGGTACGAGGAAAGCAACAGAACAATAAAGACAGGCACAGAAACACCTTTTTTTGGTTCATCTTTTATGGCATGCATCGGCCCTACTCTATAGACACCGACATGCAGACTGTCTTTCTTTGAGAAAGAGAGGAGCACTCAGCACATCCGCATGCGTTATTCCTCGAATTATATGATGTACCTATTTTAAAAATTGCACGACTGGCCCATAGTTCATGAACGCTTATTATTACTGCTCTTGTGTTCTGCACTTACTGGATGTTTTCAGAGCGGATCTTTCTGTATTCTTTACGAAAGAAAAAAGACCTCTTCGCGTGCCATTGTAGTGTCTATGTAATAAAATAATGTTTGGGGTTTTAAGTGGAAAGACCAAGGCAAGATTATGAGAGCCGTTGTAGAGGAGGACTCCGGATATTTCAACCAGCTGGTGTTATTTATCGTGCACTGCAATCACACGGTTCACGGCCCTCTGCCATTTCGCCTTCATTGAAATGTTACCAATGAATAGGTTCTAAGTCGGATGCACGAAATTAGTTTTTCCCGACAAATCTTGCGATGATTCCGTACACAACACTGCTCGAAATTACAGGAGAGTTCACTTGACAGGAACCAAATAAGACAGATAAGAAAGAAATTCCTACCCGTCGCCGCAATTATTCGCAGTTCCTACCATGCGCCACTACATTAGGCGAGTAACAACTGCACGGAGCCGTTTATGTTCTGCGGTGACGAAAGGAGCTATGGGACTCTCTTGGTGAGCGCGAAATTGCGGTAAAAAATGCCGACACCATGCAGCTGTAGGGCCAAACAAGAGCCTTCCTGGGTTGTGTAGTGTGCAGTTCGACTCACACTTGCGTAGATTGATCATGTGTGTCGTAGTAGACACCAGCGCCGTCCACCGCTGTCACGTCGCATAATCTGCAAGATTTTGTTAATGCTTAAATTACAGCGAAAGGACCTAGCATGGCGTATGAATGCCTTTGGTATGATTACCTCGCGAGTCTCTGCATATTTTGTTAAAAACGACGGAAGATCTAGATGGAAGCTCTACAACACCCGACTTACAGAGAAGTTTGAAACTCTGCTGCTCCCTACTGTTTCGATGTTACTCCTGAAGAAGTGCGAGTTGGACCCGAAATCTGAGGCTTATCTCATCCTCAAGTAAAAAAAAACGCTGTTTTTACTTTAATGATTCATTCGCTTTTTGCTCTTTGCTATCTTATCTGCTGCCCAGAGAGTCATATATGATTAGTATTCAACGTCGACATGCGTGTAAAGCTGGCTACACTGCGCATATAGCATTCTATGAAAGCTAGCTGTAGTCTTGAGATCACATGCCAATTGTCGGCGTATAGGTGTGTTATATTCTG
Organism: Rhipicephalus microplus; assembly: GCF_043290135.1. NCBI lineage: Eukaryota > Metazoa > Arthropoda > Arachnida > Ixodida > Ixodidae > Rhipicephalus > Rhipicephalus microplus. The sequence goes on along the minus strand of NC_134700.1, from coordinate 164,940,938 downwards.
ATGTCAGCACCATTTAGAGCTAGACGGTAAGTTGGGCCAGTTGGCTAGGATCCATCGTGAACTTACTTACAGCGTAACACCAGAAAAAATACAGGACAGGGTAGAAGCAAAAGAGATAGAAAAGACGGCACTGCAATCGTTGCACATCCCCTATTTGCGAAAAGGGTGTACTTTTCCGACTGGGTAATGTAACAACTGAGACACTTATTTGTGTTCATCTATACCTGTGAGAACGCGGGGCACATTTTGATCCGCTTGCCTTTCTGCGCGTGACATTCCGATTTGTTGCTATCGCGTTCATGCTTCGTCTTTGCGGCAAAGCTGTGACTTTTTAATTTCAAAACATTTCAGTAAGCGTGCTCAAGGAAAACAAAGACTTGACTGCCCTCAACCTTTTATTTTTCGCGAGGCCTGGAACAAAATAAAAGCTCCTAATGTCCTAATGATACACTTGTAGTTGCATTGGCCCTAACCTCGTGATTCGGAGTAGCCTAACACCGTATGAACTACTTTTGCATAACTGTAGTGGGCAGTAACAGCAAAAGAAGAAAGTAAAACAGTCTTTGCTACTTTATATACTCCACGTGCACGTTTGATATGAATGTAGGTTTGTTCTATTTCGTCTTACAGTTTTGGTTAGAAATAAGTAAGTGATGTCAACTGGTAAACTGGATGTATATTTGTAGCGCGTCCGATGGGTTGACCCTTCCGTAGCATAGATCTCCCACATTAGCAAGTTTGCAACTCGGTGCATGTGCATTTACGTACACAGTACCTTTCAGAATATGTATGCACGCTTTTTTCAGTGTCCATGTCTAAATACAAGCGCCCAACACTCCATTTTTTGTTGTTGGCTTTGATTTTTTCGTTACTGAATGGAGTTCAGGTCGACGCTTCGATAACTCTAGAAAAACTTTCGAAAGTATTTTTAGCTTCTAATTTTCGTTTAACCTATCGTAGACTCCAGTGTCTCATGCTAGTTTTGAGCAAGACACTTGCAAAACAAAGTTCCGTTGGTAAAAGGTAGCTTGACGGCAGTCTTTTATTAAGCTTCGAAAGCCGCTCCATTGATTTTTCATCGAAAGTTCTGGCACACACTTTAGCGCTTCAAAAAATTTCTTGGTGAAACATTTTGCAGTTTGCACATTCTCGGCGCTCATGGTTGATTTTTTTAAGCAGTCCATTTCACTAGTGAACCCACACAGGCAAAACATAACGAAGACGTTCTTTAAAATTTACGAAGTTTGGTCCACTACTCTTCCCTGCTCTTTTCGCGTTTAACGACGGAATGTCGACTGAGTAGCTAAAGCTGCGTTCTTTTTTTTTTCGCACCAAGGATCCCTTAGATGAAGATAAACTATCGCTTCTTTGTCTGTGATCGACACTGTCTGCGACTAATTAGGCCTCTCAAAAAAGAGATCTGGCGCAACTCAAGGGTTACTTAAGGGCATGTGATTTTAGGTATATATTCCACGCATTATGTTTATTCATTGCGGATTTGCATTGTGTATATTCATGCAATAATACAGATGCATGCAGATGAAGCGGAACGGAGCGGTAAGTAGCATTTTTGCAGGAAAGCAGTTTTAAGGCTATAGCGTTAATGTGTTCGTTTCGCAGGAATCACTGCGTTTATACCACCGAGGGTGTAGGTGTTGGCATCGTTGGTTATGAGCGACAAAATTATGTTGTCCCAGGCCGAAAACTTGAGAAAGATGCAAATTGAACTAAATAAAATACAGATTCACGAGCCCGAGGTAGTACCGAAGTCAGGCCGTCTGCGAGGCAAGCAAGTGTCCTACGATCAAGCCAGGACAAATATCGACACCGCTTAAGAAAGCAAATCATATGAATGCCTTGTTGTGAAAGAATTCTTAGCACACCATGCATTGCGTGACAGAAACGTAGAATCGCGTCAGGCATCAAAAGACGTGAATTGAGCAATGTTCGAGTGTTTTGAAGGCCCACTCGTAACAAATATAGCTCAGGCATATTTAATCGCGTCAGTCGAGCAACACGAGAACAGAGGTTCACATGTTGCTGTGCGGACGTATAATGGGCTACCTAGCTCCTTCCCGCAAGGAATATTTATGGCGTAGTGGGCACTTCGCAATTGTGATTGCAGCAGGCAACCAATGGTACTTTGAAAATGACAATGTTACGTGCACAGCCGTTTGTTTCTTTGGGGCTTGGTTGTGGCAAGCACCGATATTTTAAGCAGACTAACACTTGTGGAAGTAATGCGCAGAAGACTCGATTACGCTATCGAGATCTAGTGCTGAAAGTGAAGCTCAAGCACCTTCTAATTTTCGCCACACTTGCAGGAAGTTTAACCGGAGCAGATTTTCAGCTCAAATCTGTTCGAGTAGTCGCTGGAGTGATAGGTTCTTAGTTACACATTCGTGAATTCAGCCCACGGGAAGCCGTCCATTGGACTGGTTAGTTTTTTATAGCTGGTCGGGCATGGAGGTACGATGCAGTTGAGTATGAGATGTCACTCTAGTAAAATATAAGAAGACTTTTGTTCTTGCAATATTGAAGCCATGATGGATCTTGCAACTTGATTGGTGTTTCCTCTGAACAATGTTCAGTTGGGATATTTAAGTAATTAGCACCAAGTAAGATGAAATGTTTGAGTTCCCTGTGCGGGTACCCGAACTAAAGCACAGTGCATGGCGAATCCAGCCTGTTTTGCATTTGACTAGTTAAGAGTATACCGAGCCATAAGTCACTCTGGGACGCTAAAGCCTTTAAACCAAATATAACTACAATTCAGGAGTGTGTTCATTCCTTAACCACGGGTTTCTCTTTAGTGAAAGTAAACATTTCGTCGTTCAGTTACCTTAAGTAGGTACCTTAGATTCTCGCTGCAACTGCGGTCAACTACGCCAATAGAAACGTACTTCACACATGTAACAGTGAAAAATCTGGGAAACTTTTTCAGCTTCTCGACAATTATTACGCTACATTTGGAAATTCGCGTTGCTCAGATTTTCTCGTTGTCGTCGTTGTTGTTGTTTTTCATCTATTAACTGTGGCTCACACCCTGTGAAGGACAGTGGCCAAGTATTGAATGTTTTAAATTTTAGTACAGTTTTTATAAACGTTATATGAATTATTTGGAAGTATTGACGCTTGATGAAATGCCTAAGCAAACTTGTTTTACATGTCAGCCGGGTGCCTGGCGAATGCATCAGCGCGAGATCTCTAGTTGTAATCATGTATTGTCTGCCCATTTTCATTCTTCTCTTCTATGTCTTATCCTCCCAGCCTGCTTTTTTTTTCTCGTGGTTTCGAGAATTGTGCGCAGTGTGGTCTATCGGACTTGCACGCCGAGCCACGTATTTACCTAACGAGAAAGCATGAATGCCACGGCAGAGCCAGTAAAGGGGGACGAGTGTCATTGTTCTGTGATCACTCGAGTGATGCGCAATAAGCGGCACACGTATGTATATATATGCAGATTCTCCAGACACCTCTGTCAACTCAGTCGATGATTGTTTCATGCGCTGAGCCAAGGAACCCCGTCATCGTTTGCTGCAGCTCTCTGGTGATGAGAATAGATGCACGCAATGCAATAATTCCAATGCGCGGGCGTGCGCGTCTAGAATAAGCGGTGTTCACCCGTCAGTGCGTGGCAATATTGGATAATATTATAGTGTATGCACAATGCGTAGCTTCTGGGAACGACCAGCGATTGGCAGATGGCAAAAGCAGGAAGAACGCAGTTTCCTCTGGCCTTCGTAAGCTTGAATGGCACTCTTGATTTGTATGAGGAAATGACGCAAGGTGGGTCGTTTATTGGCTTGATACATGTCGATGCGTACACCGGGAAGATCTTACAAAACCTTGCACTTACATCGCTCTAATAGTACGTGATGAAGCTTTACAGTAAACTTGTAGGTGTGAATATTGCTGTGCCAACTCTATGAAGACGATTGAAGTATACGAAAGGTGGCTTTTAATAGATTGTATATACCGAAATGAGACAGCAACTTTTCGCAAAACTGGTGATAGCATCTGCTATTTGGGCTTCCAAAAAAATGTGCCGGCTATTGACGAAGAAGAAATGACCTAAAGCTAATTGATTGTAGTTTCAAAGGACGGAAATGAAGTACGGCATCTTTTTAAGACTTTCCACAATAACCATAGGAGTAAACGTCAAAAAAGAACAACAAAAGATGTGACTTAGGTCACGTGTTTAGCACATATGGTGACTGGAGCACTTGTTCGATGCCAATGAACGATAGAAGAACGTGCTTCCACCCATAGCTCAAGTTCAGCGGGTATAGATGCGAGCTAGGGGTGGTGCACCTTGCCAAAGAACTGGCAATTTCACCAAAGATCTAGCGGACATTTCCAACTCGGTGAAACGCACTCAGTTACTCGAGCAAGCGGCAAGCCATGACGTCAAAGATTTTTCGACCAAGTTGAGCTTCGAGTGCAGCTGAGTGTCGCTTTGTTTGGCTAGTGACAGAACACTTAATGAAACTTGAAATTACAAGGTTGCGTGAAGAAACAAACAAGTAAACTGTCAGTTCTTTTATGTACGAATGTACGCGATTAGCCAACTTCTTTCCTTATATTTGGGACGCAAACGACTATGCGTCTGATAACGCTGCTGGATTTCGTGAAGCCGGTAGGGTGGGGCAACGTGCTGTAGCGTTAGCTGCTGGCCGCGCTAAAGCAGTTTCGCGTGCACGTAGAAGAGCAGCTCTTCGCATGTGTGACGAGCAGTGACGTCACACAGCGCCGAGCTGGAGCGCCGGAGAAGGCTTGGAAGCACCTGAAGTGATGTGTGGGTTGGCTTGGACTCACGTGAGCGCACTCACTAGTCCATCCGTCCGTCCATCCGTGTCTGTCTGTCTCATTATACATCCTTCCAACAGTTCATAGCTCATGCTACGTATTTCCTGGAATAGCCGAGCTAAGCTATTGCTAGGTTTTTTTAGAACCAGTACAGTTTTGTAGCTTTGCTCGCGAGCTGGCACACGAAGCTGATGCGTGAAATGATGGCGCTGCTGTTCCATTCTGCTTCACTAGCTTGCTGTGTCCAGCGGGATCGCGTCCGGTTATAGCACACTATAAATACGTCAGCGAACCGTTGTTCTCAATGGCGGGTTACCGAAGCTACTCGTAGAGGCGATGCACATGCCGCAAAAAGGAGTAGCTGCTTGCCCGAGGAGTAGCCGCTCGTGACACGTTGCATGTTTCTTTCTGCTCGGTTTGTGCGTACTCCGAGCGTAATTTGCGAATACGTGTAGCATGATACACGATTGAACTGCAGCATCGCTCTCCTGCGTCGGCTTTCGTGTTCACTTCGGAGAGCAAGCGTCTATAGAAGCTGCAAAACTGAACTTGTTCTCCCGCTAAATAGCACCATGTGTAGATGCGAAGCAGCCGGCGCTAATGCTTACACTAGCGGCGACGTTGACGGTGGCGCTCATCGCTGCGTTGCCCAGGAGAGAAACCTGCGAATGCGCAGAGCACGCAGTTTTGCACCGGTGTTTCCCATTAGAACATGTCAATCACTGCTAATGGGAAATGAGGGACAAAATACTCCGATTGGACGCAAAGACCCGCAGTCCGTTTTTAATTAACGCACACGCTGCAAATTTTTGATTGATTATATGATTGATTGATATGTGGGGTTTAACGTCTAAAAACCACCATAAATATATGATTGATGCCGTAGTGGAGTTCTACGGAAATTTCGACCACCTGGGGTTGTTTACGTGCACGCAAATCTGAGCACACAGACCTACAGCATTTTCACCCTTCATCGTAAATGAAGCCGCCGGAGCTGAGATTTGATCGTGCGACCTGCCGGTTACTGCAATTTTTTATTGTTCAACAATGCATACGAGAAATCTCCCACCAGCCGTACCATGGAGGGCAAGATTCAGTGCATATAAACGGGTGGACCAGTGAACTGTTGTGAAGATTGAGCAGTCGTTTTTTTTCTCTTTTCAATCAAGATAAATCACTTGCAGACGCTGCCTGCGTCAGCGTTGGAGGTGAGAGAGGTTGAGCGTAGGAGATGAGAGAGGAGGACGGGCATGCACAATGGGCGTGTTAACACTGCTGGGAGGGATGCCTAGAGGCGAGAAGAGAAGCACGAGCAAGCAGTTGGTAGGAGAGAATTGCAGAGAATAATGAAGTGCGATTGGAGAAAGGAGAGTTGCGTGCGTAGTGTGAGTGCGGACGCTGCCAGCGCCATCGGACATAGGCGTGTGCAAGAGATGCTTTTCCTCTAAAACACTGGGGAGAAAAGCGGTGATGCGCCAGGGAGCTTCATGGAGACAGCGGGTGCGAGCCCAACGAGCTTCGCTCCGAAAAAAAGGAAATGTACGTATAGAGGGGCGCGGGGTGCGCTTGTCTCCGTACTACGCCATGTGAATGGGTCCTGTTTTGTGTTTGAGACACTAGGGCCATGGAAGAGTACTTCTTGAAGAAAATGTTCAAGTCTCTCGTTGCGCGTGAGCGTGGCTCTTACGCTTGCTAAAGATGCCTGGAATGGTTACTAACATCCGCGAACGCCTGAATCGGGAAGCCGTATTAAACCTAACTCCAGTGGGAAAGCGATCACATATACGCCCGTTCCGCGAGATTCACGCCGCCAAGAGCGAAGATGCACTTGCAACATAAAAGTGCATTCTGCCTCACTCGTTTTCGTCGAGAAGAATGATGCCGCGGAAAAACTTTAGAATAAATGTTTGAAGGTTTAGCGTACGATATACTGTACTATGAGAGATCAATAAGCTGGTCCACTTTCAAAACTAGGCTCATGCGCTTGTCTGCTTTTAAGAAAATCCAAACATATCTCCCATCCTTCCATCTATTCCTCCGTGCTTTCGTCTATCCGTCTGCGCTTCTGTCCATCTGTCTGTTTGTGCATGCTTCCGTCCGTGCTTCTGTCCATCCGTCTGTGCATTAGTCGGTGTTTCCGTCCATCTGTCTATCTGCCCATGCGTCCGTCCATGAATCTGTGCTTCTGTCCACTCATCCATATGTCTGTCCTTTTTTGCTTTCGTCCAAATGTCTGTGCATCTGTCCGTCCTTCCTTCCGGACGCGCGCGCAGATGGACACATGGACAGACGGATGGATGCATCGTTCCGCTCATCATCGTTCACTCCGCGAATTTGATGTGAAAACCACTAACGTCATCTAGTTATATTACTCCCAATGACATACACAGAAAGATTCCTTTTTAGCAGCTCATGAACTAGAGATGGCTACACGATACTGTTATGACTACAGAGAAGGGAACGACCCATGGCCTAATGAGCTTCGCCCCTAAGTGTGTTCACACAATTTCGAGTACTTCGACCTCAACTTCAGCAGAGCAGTAAGCCGTCCCGATCGTAAAGTGCCAGGCACGAAGAGAAGCGTTTAGAGAAAGTACTTGACGATTTATAGTACTAGGTACTCTCGTATGGGAGAGCATAAAGCCATCCAGGAGGCCTCACAGTTGATGAGGCCAAGTTTGTTAGGAAAAAGTAATTAAAGAATTAGAGTACTCGCTTCCCTACTATGGGAAAAACGGAAAGCCGTCCCTTGGACCTCATACTTAATGAGGCTGCATCAACATGTGTCTTTAGAAAAGGTGTTCAATGATTTTACGTACTCATTACTTGGTATATTTATAAACGTAGTGAACAATTTAGAGTACTTGGTACTATAATAGGGGAGTACATGAAGCTTTCTCGTAACGGGTATTAACGCTAGTCGAAACAGGCTACGTAGCAGAAACTTCAGAGGGCATGTGTCACTTCAGTAAAACCGATATTTGACTCTGGTTGCGAAAAAAGAGTTTTGTTAATAGTCAGGCGGCTCATCAAGCAAAATTACTGCGGTACTAATGAATCTAAGTTACATGAATGTGGCTGCAAAACTTTTATATAAGAAAAGGTGCAAGTCAGCTCCATAACGTACCATTCTAATCATCAAAAGAAAACGCGTCGCACGACTTTGAAACTAGTGTAATCCTCGTACATAATTTAATTAATATGCAATTGATTATATCTCGTGCTAACGGAAGTGTACATAATTGCGCCGATATGCATATTGTGTATGTAAGTGTTTACACAATAAACACTGCAACAACGTGTAGTGTCTTTATATGACGTTGGGCGAATGTTGCACGCTTTTACCGATAAGTATAGCAGCGTCACCCCACTCACTATCATTCACTTCGGCGATAAGGCAGTATATTTTGGGGCGAAGCTCCTCTTGATCGGGGCGAGTCCCTCGGCGGGCTGTGTTCACTAGTTCTCGAGGCGATCGCTATAGGTGCAACTGTTCAATAGTTCACGAGTCACGCGCCAGATGGCGCGCCGGGCTGTAGCCTGTTACTTCAGGGGTGTCTCAATATGTCATAAGAGCCAGATAAATGTCTTGGTTTCCGAAACATCTGTTTCACAGTACGAACCATGCGCTCAACTTGAGCGCCACCCAGCGCGGACTTGAGGTAACATGCGAGAAACCGTAGGCTTGGCTGAAATCTCTGAAAGCTTCTGATACAAACCAGGGTCCATTTTCGGAGACGATCCCTCATGGGACTCTGAAACGAGCAAAGCAGCTCAGTGACTCCTATCACTTCTTGAGAAGATGTTGAGCTAGGCTGAACACATCCGTGTAACGAGACAAGTAATCTACAAGGATAACGTTTTGTTTACATTGGATTTCAAAAAGATCTATGCCGACTCGTTCTCTGTGAGTCTTCTAGGTTGAAGTAGACATGAGGGGTTTATTGTGTTGAACTCTCGTTGATACACACTCTTTGAAACCTGTTACCATCTTTTATATTTGGCTATTCATAGAAGGCCACCACCCAGAATCACGCGCTCGGGCTTTGCATCTTTCAATACCTTGACGCCCTTCATAACTACTGCAGAGCATGGCTTTTTGAAACGACTGTGGTTCCACGATTCTACTGTCTTTTAGCAGGAGTCCTCGAACGACTGAAAGTCTGCCACCCTCCTTCCGGTATACACGCAGTAGTTGTGGAACATTAAACGGGTGGTTGGGCCAGCCGGCTTTACACAAATGCGAAGACCTACGCAGACTGCGTCATCTTCTTGGTCTTTGAGAGGTTCATCCGGAGTCATCGCTGTAGATTCGATGACCTCCATGACTGTGATCTATCCGTCAAAAGCTCGCGAGCCTTGGTTTTTTTAGGAGGATCAGCTGGAGCACGTGACAAAGTATCTGCAGTGGCCAAGTGTTTCCTGGCACATAGAAAACATTGTATTGGTAACGCATGACTCTCATGCGAAATCTTTGAATACGTGGTGGCATCATTTTGAGCTCCTCTTTACCCAGCAACGTAATTAATGGCCTAATATCAGTCTCTATGTCGATGACTGTACCCCTGACAAACTTATCAAATCTTTCCACAGCCTATGTTACTGCGAGAGCCTCTTTCTCAGTCTGGCTGTATGTTGTCTTAGCCCGTGACAGTAATCTGGAAATGTAGGCGACATCATGTCTTTCATCCGTGAGCTGATCTAGGAACAGCACCGCTACTAAACCGTATGAGCTGGCATCGGCTGATACCGTGGTGTGACACATGGCGTCGTACCTTGCCATAGCAGTAAGGTTAGTAAGCGCATCTGTCACATTCTGAAAAACCTTCTGCTAGTCGGCGCCTCAATACCATGTGCTCGTCTTAGAGAGAAGCCGACGTTCTGTTGCTGTAATCTCAGAAAGATTTGGTAGGAAGCGTCCCACATAATTCACCATTCCGAGGAGCCTTCTCACCCCACTGACGTCTAAGGGTGCCCGTAAATTTTTCAGAGCACTGATTTTTCCGGATCTGGCGAGATTTCATGATTTCATCACTGCCCACTACTGCACCCAAAAATTTTACTTTGGGTACAGAAAACACACATTTTGCCTTATTAAGCTTCACAACAGTCCTTTGTAGGCATTACATGAGGTCTTCTACTCTTTGATCATGCTGCTCTTTTGTTCGCCCCCCAAAGACCAGGATACATTTATCATAATTACCAGGCCATCGAATCCTTCTAGAATGAGACTCATTTGGCGACGAAGAGCAAATACTGAATGAAAGGCGTTGGAAACGGTACCAGCCGAAAGGAATGATGAAGGTAGTCAATTCTTGGCTTCCTTTTTCTACAATTTCACTTGATGAAATCCCGTGACGGCCTTGAGTTTCAAGAACACTTTGCCTCGACTGATACTCCCCAAAATGCTCTCAACTGATGGTAGCACATGTCGTTCGCGTAGCACCAGTTGATTCATTTTTTTTTCAAATCCACGCAGATAGGTAGTCCCCTGTCGGCTTGGGAACGACCACGATGCCAGCACATCATTCAGTCGGAGAGTCTATCCGGCGAATCACGCCTTCCTTCTCCATGTTCTTCAGCTCCTTCTTTACGGCGGCATAAAGAGGTAGTGGTATTCTTCCGCGCATGCTGAGTGGAAAGGGTTGCCCGTCTGGGCGCAACTTGATGATATATACAACTTTGAACTCTTTGAAGATTTCGATGATGACATCTGTCGGAAAAGAAGGCTTTTCCGTTGAAATGGGGCTGGAAACGTGGCGATGGCAAGTGCTGTATAGCTAGAAAGCCAAATAATGGAGGCTGTTAGTATGGCAACACGTAAACTGGCTGGACAGTAGCTCTCTTTCTACTACAGAGTTGCCTGGACCGCCCCCAGGTCATCAAATTGTATGTTACCGGGTCCCGTAAGCACTTCATCAGGCTTGCGCAGATATTGGGGAATACCTGGAAACTTTTTGGAGGCGACCGTAACAGCTGCCCCAGTGTCCACATTTAAAAGTCCGTCGTGTCTATTCAGTATCACGCGAACAAACTTCACGACACTGGTGTTCTTGATAAAAGAAACTAGTTCCACTGCGTTGAGACTCCGCTTCTTTTCACAAACATTTCCGAAGTGTTCTTTACCATTGCAGTTCTAGCGTTTGCCTTGTCGAGCTGGACAGTCGAATCGCCGATGTGTCAGACGACCACAATACCGGCAAGTTGGTTTTGTTTGAATTGGCGCATCACACTTTTCAAAAGGTTTCCTTTACGCCCCCTTTTTCGAAACACGAGGTTGAAACTGTCGGCGTTTACCTAATTGTGCTTCGGAGAGCGCAGCGCTGTTTCCGATCGAATAATGGCCGGTCCCCTTGAACGAGTCCGCACTGGCCTTGATCGCATTTTCATGAATACGAGCCTGCAGAACGGCTTCTTCAAGAGTCAATTTAGTACTGCGGCACAGCTTACCAGTAAGCGAAGAATCACTGAGTCCGATGGGAGGCGTTCTTGCACCAAGCGGTTTTCAACCTCTTTCGATGCATAATTGAAATTTTTTTACAAGCTCGCGTAGGGCAGTACCAAGGTTATCCACAGCTTCACCTTCTCCTTGCACTCGGCGGTGGAATTTGATGCTTTCATAAACTTCATTGGGCGGAAGCACGAAACAGGCCTTGAACTTGTCTTTTACAGTATCCAAGGAAGCCCAGTCTAATCCAGGGGCGCCTAACGTCTCAAGTATGTGTCTTGCTTCCTGTGAGCCCATGGTGTACAATGGCGTTCAACTTATACCTCATCAGTAGCTTTGTATAGTCCAGATGCAACACCGTAGTCCTCAAACTGAAGAATCCATTGCGGCCACTCACCTGGGTTTTCAAATTTGAACTGGGGAGGAGGCGGCAAGCTTATGAGCGTCGGGAGTGCCGCTATAGGTGAAGCGTTTTCGTCCGCCATTGTTTGAAACTTCCCATGCTGACACGAGCCACCGGGTCAGTAGAGCTTCTGTTGTGGCAGTTCAGCGAGTACTAGCGACGCCATGGCAGTTACTACCACCCCACTTCTCACACCATGTCGCATGCGTCTCCACTGCAGCACGCAAGCGATAACTTATGTCAGTAATGCCGACCGTATACGTCATTAGCAAATTACTAAAAGGCAAGTTTATTCGCGCTTGCTGGCGCACTCTAGGGCTCTCGTGTGCCATCTGTTGACACCTACCGATGACTGCAGTTCACACCTGAACAGTTCCACGATAGCAGTCACTACAGATGATGTTGCGTGCATATGTCCTTGGAGAATACTATTACTAGATGGCGTTAGTGTTTTTCACAGTATATCCACGGAGTGAATCATCATGAGTGGGGCGAAGCGCCAGTCCGTTCCTTCCGTGTGTCCATCTGTTCATGCATTTATCCATCTGCCTGTGCGTGCATGCTTCTGTCCATCTGCCTGTGCGCCCATGCTTCTGTCCATCCGCGCTTCCGTCTGTCTCTCTGTCTGTCTGTTTGTCTGTTCATTTCTTCATCTGTTTGTCCATCTGTGCTTCCGTACGTCCTTCTGTCCATCTGTGCATTCGTTCGTGAGTCTGTCTGAGCGTCCGTCCATCCAATCGTCCGGGCGCACGGAGGATGGACACACGGATGAATGGACCCTTCCCCCCTCTCCTCATCTTTAACTCCGTGGATATGCTGCGTATTGTTTTACGTTTTTTTGTCTCTCTCTCACTGCATCATTGGAAAGCGTGTGGGAATAGAGGCTAGTCCACCCCATTGCGTGGGCTTTGTCACCTATTTCTGCTGTCTGCTGTTTTTATTTCCTAATATGACTCTCCCCTCCTCCATGGTATTTCGGCTCTGGAAGAGCGGAAGTGACGTTGTCCCCTCTCACTCGGATGTCTACTGTGACACCGTGTGCGTATTCTCTCGGGACGTTTCCCGCACACGCACCGAAGTTAGTCAGAACCTCTCCAAAACTACGTAGGGTGAGCACGTACTTCTTTCCTGTCCGTCAGCTTCTTTTGTTTGGGGCTCATTTGCACTTCGCCAACGGCGCCTTGCACCCGCGGCGAACGCTCACCTTTCGTCGCTTCTTTCGAAAGCTAGGCCGAACAGCGGTGCGGTGTCCGAGCGCGTGGTCGTGCTACGCCGACCCGTACCTCTCGAACCCAACGCGAGGGGATTGCGCCCTCACTCGAGCAACCGGGCTCTGTTGTCCTAGTGTCAACGTGAATCTCTTTGCCCACGAAGACTTGCTCGCGGTGCCATGTGTAGTACTTCTCGCCCGTGGCGTGTATAAGACCATTTGGTTTCTCGCCACCCCTTTTGCAACAGGCTCTGTACTGCGTTTTTGGTGTTGACTCAGGCAATAAAGTGTTGCGACCTGTTGAGAGCAGTACCGTGTTCTTGCCACACTGCATTCAGTGCCATGACTGTCTGAACGCGCGTGCGCAGAGGTGACGGTTATTGCGGCCCTGCGGCTCGCCAAGACTGTACCCACTCTAGTGGCCATACTTCTTCAGGATACGTGCACACTACAAGTGGTAACGAGTACTAAAAACCCATAAAACTAGTTTTGTTGCAGGTTTTCAGGATAGCCTTTTCTGTATTTGGTCTTTCTATAGGAATAATTCATCGATTTGCATTTATGCGCTATTTCAGTGATCTGAAAAGGAAATACCTAAATCGACGTTTTCCCGAGAGGCCATTGCTAATATAGCGTTGGCACTCACACTGTCTTTCAGCAGTGTGTCCGTATAGGTTTAATTTAGGAACGTGAAAAGTTTGTCGCGCCTTCTGTGGCAAAGAATCGTCCGATAATTATTCCGTCGCATGTCAATTGAAGTGCCCATTGAAAAATGCCCATTGAAGTGGATAGCTTATCTTGACCGTGTGCTTTTAAATGCGAAGCATTTCTTAGCGAATTTCGGTGACGTTGAGCGTATCTATCTATCTATCTATCTATCTATCTATCTATCTATCTATCTATCTATCTATCTATCTATCTATCTATCTATCTATCTATCTATCTATCTATCTATCTATCTATCTATCTATCTATCTATCTATCTATCTATCTATCTATCTATCTATCTATCTATCTAGCGGCCTACGGCTTTTAGCTCTCCTAACCGTTTCAATAATGCATCGATACCAAACCTGGTGTGCCGTAATATGACTGTATGAAGAACATATTTGACTAGTCATAACATGAAAATCATGACATGTATATCACGAATGTCGTGATTTACATTTCATGGTGCTGCAGCTTTTGCGGTAGTTATGTTCACGTGGCATGTTGCAAAACTGGTATGGTATGATAAGATTGCATGGTGACATAAGCGACAAACCCTAACAAGAAAATCATGACACGCGCATCATGTTACAACATTACAAGATGCCACGCTCATGATGCGCTTGTGGCCGTTTCGCTAGCTTCACACATGCCAAATTTGGTACTACGTGACGCCAATGAATGACGGAGGTATGTGACTGGTGAAACATGATAATCATGGGATGCGTAATATGCGAGAACCTGACTCCATTCCACGCTCATGATGCGAAGGCGGCCGTTTCGCTAGCTACACTTATACCAAATTTGGTATTACGGGACATGAATGAATGACAAAGGTATTATACTGGTGCAAGTATGATAAACATGAGATGCGTGTCTTGTAACTAATTGATTGATTTGTGGGGTTTAACGTCCCAAAACCACCATATGATTATGAGACACGCCGTAGGGGAGGGCTACGGAATTTTCGACCACCAGGGGTTCTTCAACGTGCACCCAAATCTGAGCACACGGGCCTACAACATTTCCGCCTCCATGGGAAATGCAGCCGCCGCAGCCGGGATTCGATCCCGTGAGCTGCGGGTCAGCAGCCGAGCACCTTAGCCACTAGACCACCGCGGCGGGGCTAAATTTGGTATCACTGGACGTTGTTACGAAGTGCGCCTTCGACGACGTTACGAAGGGTGCCACGAATCTCACCGCTGCAACCTCTGTTTACGAAAGACGGCGACGCCAACATGTTCCTGAAGGCGCCACTACTCCGATCTCCGCCTACACGGTCACCAGCTGTTTGGTAGCATAGGTTTCTCAGCTCGCGACTGCTTCTGCGCAGAGCTGATAGACGAGCGGACGAGACGACGGTGAGTTAAACAAGGTTTATGTACAGCATATATACAGAGGCGTTACAAATTCGGCACTGGGGCCGACAGCTTAGAGACCCGAAGAGCCGAGCTCTCCTCTCTGACACATAGGTCTGCTCTCTGACACACATGTCTGCTCGCGACGCGCCGCAGGGCTTCTTTTATATGCACAGGGTGGATTCTTTAAGTAACCAAATGACTAACCAGAAGCTTCACTGGTCGTGAGGTCAGAATCCTCAATGGGGTCGCCGCTAGGCCACGTCGTTCTCATCGAATCTGGAGAGGCGGCGCTGCAGGTGGCTGCACCCAAGGACGAGTGACGTCGCCAGGCATTGCGTCAGACCCGCCAGACAGGAAGGCGCCGGTTGCTTGCTCGACGGGCTCGCTGGCTGAGGTGACTCGCTTGCGTGCGCGGCAGAGAGGCACCTCCGCGTGTTGACGCCGTTGAGTTGTTCGCGTCAGGCGGGCTCGCGGGCTGGCCTTGACACAGATTGCCTTTTTCAGAGGCATGGACGTTCGCTGTGGACTCGCAGGCATAACAACGTGAAAAGACGGTGAAGGTAAAATACACGTCCATACATGATAATCATGATATGCGTGTCATGAAAAGCATGCATGACTACATGCTATGTCCATAGCACGCTCGCGGCCATTTCACTAGTTACACATATACCAAATTGGGTATTACGTTACGTGAGTGGACGATGATTGTAAATGACAGGTCTGAAGATATAATGATGATATGCGTGTTATGTAAAACATGACTACATGCTACGCTTATAGCACCTTCGCGGCTGTTTTGCTAGCTCAACATATGCGAAATTTTCGATTATGTGACGTGAATAGAGGTAGAAGGTAAATGACACGCCAAAACATGATAATCATGGCATAGGTGTCATTTAAACTTTGACTACATGCGACGCTCATAGCACGATCTCGGCCATCTCACTCGCTCCACATATACCAAATTTGGTATCATGTGATGTATATATTTGACGAAAGAGAATGACACGTCTAAAATGATAATCATGACATGAAAGTCATGTTCGGCATAATTTATCTCCGTCTGGCAATGCAGCGCTGATTTTAAAGTGACATATTAACATTCCCCATTTGTTCTTCGCATATCATCAATTCCGACTGTACGTGGGATCTGCCGATTTTTTCGTAACGCTTTTCCATTAAGATTACCAATGTGTGTTCTGACCGATCTTCGGTAGAGAAAATAGTCAGTAACTTGTGGCACATACCAACCCGTAGTATACGGTATGTAACACACGTGTCTAGCAGAAACTGTTTGACCACGTACGTGATGAAATTGCCACATTCCTCATCTCATGACCACCTAGTCATAATTTTAGTTCACCCCAAGTTAAGGGGGTGATCACAATAGCACCGAGCCGTAGGCGGATATATGAACAGATAGATACGTATGTAGACGCTAAACATGCCTGGAATGCGCACAACAATGCTTCCTAATACCTAGCTCATAATGGAATTTGAACCCGGGTCGGCCGGGTGGCCCAGTGTTCCACTATGGAGGTACGACGGTACTTGTAATTCCTTTAAAACTTACCATGCAGGCTTCATTTCTGGTTATCAATCATGTTAACTCGTGCAACGAAGTTTTTTTCAACTAATAAAGTAGCAACGAAGGGTCACATAATGTGAAATACGTAACAAGAGTGTCGCTGAACTGTCCGACCTAATACAAAAGCCTCAGACAGACTAGTTTATCGCCGTCAGCCACAAAATAAACAAAATGCACACAATGTTTCACAAGTGTGTAGTGGATACCCAAGAATATCGGCAAAAATCACAATGGACACTTCGCTACTGCACAAAAATTTTACTGATTTTCTGCAGAACACTGAAGCAGCTCATCGCTGTTCTATACTTTTCCCATAGCGCTGACATGATATAGCTAACATATTTACGGCCTACAATCCCATACTTTTTGTTTCCTTGATTACACACACGTTGAACGCGTGTGAGTGATGTTCAGAGCCATCTTGTTTTTAATGTGCGCTGCCATGAATTTTGATTCCTACACAACTAGAGGCCTAGTGCGCTTTAACCAAGAGTATTTTTTGCGAATCAAAACGGCCCTATATACCACCGAGTGGATGCGCAGGACATGCCTGGAGTGCGTAGAACAAGCGAGCCATCACCAATACAATACAAGGGCTTCACGCTTCTTTTTTTTTTCGGTATGCCCAGTGCTTGTCGCACTCGCTCGATTCATTTTCCCGAGGACTTCATTTCCGCAACGCCATCTGGTGACGGAAATGGAATCGTCTTTCCACCGAAATTTACACAAATACGAAGGGAAGCGAAGGACTTGGGCACGCAATAGGAGAGGAGGAAAACGGCAGAGAAGTAAAACTCTATGGCGATCGATGTAGCCCATGCGTGCGTGAGAAGCGGCGTATATTTCCGCTGTCGTGCAATAAACACCTTACGAAGATGGGGGCGCGTCTTCCACGACAGCATTAGGAAAATTAAGGTAACCCGACTGCATCCTCGCTCGATTGCTTATGTTGCGGAAGATGCGTTGCCTCTCGGGCATGGTGCAAGAGACACGAGCTGTGCCGCATAGCCTGGAATAAATGCGCTCACTTGGTTACGATCGCTAACCCTATAGCTCACCGCCGTTTACACGAGGTGCGCTCGCAACGTGTCAGGCGTGTCGCGGCAATCTAGTAAATGAGTGCCGACACGTACCTTAACGCTCGTCTTTTACTTCGGAGGCAGGAATTCAAATGGACTTGAGGTCGCAAAATAGTTCAACGACTGTGTGGTCACTCCATTAAAAATTGGCCAGAATCACTGACTTCATATACTAAGAGACTCACAGGTGTTTGCACTGATGTAGAACTAAGTGTAGATTATGTCGTTAGAGCCTGCTATTGAAAGTACTGGTTAGTCAGACAGCTTTGATATTCAGACAGCAACTATGTGAAAGCTATCGACATGCTCAAGCAGTGATACGGGAAAGACGAATCGCTAGTAGAAATGCACACGAAAAAGCTAACTAACCTGAGTACAGTAGCAAGCTACAGTGACTATGAAGGATTGAAAAAAAACTGTCAGACAAGGTAAAAGTGCACACACGCAGACTGGAATCCTTAGGCATGAAAGTCGAGTCATATGCATCGATGCTACTACCAGTATTGAAAAGATGTTTACCTGCGGAGATGCACATGAGGTTCCAACTGAAACAAAGAGAATCGGCCGGTAGGTCTTCAGATCAAAAGCAGAATGCAACTAAACATCAAGAAAATACTCTGAAGCGTTTGATGAGGCAAATAGAAGACCAAGTTGAGTGCAGAGAGGAATTCGTAGAGCGGATGAAAGCCGCGGCAACAAATTTGACAGTAGGCAACAGAAAAGAACGGTTAATTTTCAGAGCACTGCGGCAAAGTTTTGTATATTCTGTGCGACTAATACCCAATATTATGATGACTGCAGAAAAAATATGCCATATGAAAAGAAGAAAATTAAGCTAAAAAAGTCTAATAGATGCTTTCGTTGCACGAGGCCTCGCCATATCGCCAAAATATGCAAGGCAAGCATAAGATGCAAGGTATGCGGGAAAAGACACGCAACGTATATGTGCCAGGAAAAAGAACTGACAGCGCAGTGCAAAGTGGCCATTCAAGGTAAAAATGAAAGTCTGGAAGAGCAAGAATAAACCTGCGAGCACACGAACATATTATCAAGGATTTTTCTGCAGACTGCAATGGCAATAGCAGAAGGTAGAAACAAGTCGTGCTATCGTCGGGTTCTCTTGAACACTGGTAGCCAAAGAACATTTATTCTTAAGAGCGTGTAAAAAGAGCTGGGTTACACAATGAGAGGAAAAGAAAGACTGACCATAGGCTCTTTCAGAGGAGGACAAGAGGAAAACACTGTGCAATCAGTTGAAGTCAAACTTTGAAGCGCATATAGTGGCGAAGAGGTTTTGTTGGAAGCACTCGAGGTTGACGTTATATCAAAAGAAAGAATACCACTCCTGCCAGTTTCACTGAAGAATAAGTATGAAGACGATGAATTAAGGTTGGCTGACAGTATATGTACAAGCACAGACTACGAAAAGATCGGAATCCTTGTGGGATCAGACCAGTACTGGAAAATAATGACAAATAATGACCGGAGGCATCCGAAAACTGGGCAGAGAAATTGACAGCGACTGAAACCATATTCGGTTGGACGGTGCAGGGCAAAACTAATTTATCTGCCACATTATTGAAATGGTCAACCGTTATGGTACTTCATGTTGAAGTGGACAAGTCTGACCTAAAGACAGAGCTAAGGCATTTCTGGAACATAGGAACCATCAGCATGAAGGGCACTGAGCAAGACGCTAAGAGAGAAGAAAGTGTGATGGAGTATTTTGGCAAAAACTTAAAGTGTGGAAAGAAAAGATGCTCAGTACGACTTCCATGGAAGATACCGTCGAGCTTGATGAAAACAAGGGTGTCGCAATGACTACATTGAAGCAACTCACTCGAAGGTGTTGCGAAGTGAAGCGCACCTCCGACGACGTTACGAAGAGCGCCTCGAAATCCCACCACTGCCACCACTGTTGCGAAGCCACCTCCGAAATCCCACCGCTGACCTGCACTGTTGCGAAAGACGGCGACGACAACACGGTCCCGAAGGCGCCACTGCTTTCAACTCCGCCGGGAAGGTCACCAGCCGTTTGGTAGCGTATGTTTCTCAGCTCGCGACTGCTTCTGCGCAGAGCTGATAAGACGAGCGGACGAGACGACGGTGAGTTAAACAAGGTTTATGTACAGCATATATACAGAGGCGTTACAATTTCGGCACTGGGGCCGACAGAGACTCGAAGAGCTGAGCTCTCCTCTCTAACACATAGGTCAGCTTTTCGCCTAAGACCGCCGACTCACACACATGTCGGCTCTCCGACACGGGGACTCCTCTCACATAGGACCGCCGATCGCGACGCGCCGCAGGGCTTCTTTTATTTGCACCGGGTCCAACCAAAATGTCCAATCAGAAGCGCCGCTGGTCGTCAGGGCAGATTCCTCCAATGGGGTCGCCGCTGGGCCACGTCAGACCCCCAGACACGAAGACGCCGGCTCGCTGTCACGTGCGCTGCTGACTCACTGCACGTGGGCCAGAGAGGCGCCGCGCGTGTTCACGCCGTTGAGTTGTTCGCGTCAGGCGGACTGCGGGCTGGCCTTGACCCAGATTGCCTTTTTCAGAGGCACGGACGTTTGACGAGGACTCGCTGGCATAACAAAGGTTACGGAAGGACCAAAGTGTATTGCGACGTTACGACAATGTCATCAGAGAGTACTTGACTAGTGGAATGGCAGAAGTGGCCGAAAAACAAAGGGCACGAAGGACACACTGCTACTATACATGCCGAATCAAGCCGTCATCAAGGTAGATTGTCCAACAAAAAAGATAAGAATAGTATTTGATGCGTTATCATTATCCACAAAAGTGTCATCTCTAAATGACAACCTTGAAACTGGACCAAAATCTCAATTGTGATCTCGTGCGCATGCTGATGGACTTCCGAAATCATCGCATTGCAGCGACAGCTGATATTGAAAAGGCATTCTTACAGATTTCAATACATGAGGAACACAGAGACGCGCTGCATTTTCTTTGGAGGGGTAGAATTCCGAGTGGAAGCGATGCGAAGATCGTAATATAAAATATGTCAAGAGTGACGTTTGGCACTGCCCTCAGTACTTCCTTTGTACGCAGGAACACTACAGCACCACCTCAGCAAGTTGGAGGAGAAATTTCCGGAGACGATTTAACAGCTGAGGAGAAACATCTACGTCGATGACATAATAATAGCAGCTGAATCACCCAAGGAAGCCAATGAACTTCACTGAGAATCAAAAGAGATTTTCCAAAAGGCGTCAATGACTTTCAAAATGTTGAACACAAATGATCCTGTATTACAACAAAATATAAAGAAAGAGGAAAACGCAAGCTTCAGGGCTTCCACCGAAATAAAGGTCCTTGGCATCACATGGAACTTTAAGGAATATAGGATGTACCTACTATCGCTTGACATAAATGACATTGATACCAACGGTGCGCTAACGAAGCGCCAAATGTTACAGCTCACTGGAAGAGTATACTATCCTCTGGGACTTTTTTCTCCATTCACGGTAACAGCCGAGCGAGAAATACAAAACATGTGGAAGAAAGGAACGCCTCTGGACGACTTACTGCCAGATCACAAAATAGAGACAAGAAGGAGATGAATTAAAAAGCTGGTATTGATTCAAGAGGCCAGTGTACCACGATGGTTTAATGTAAGACAAAAGAGGAAGCCTATTCACACGGAACTTCACTTGTTTTAAGATACAAGTCCATATGCATAAGGAAGAGCGTCCAATTTGATAAATCACTAAGAAAAGCAAAAGGAGGCTCAAATAATAATTGCAAAATGAAGAATAGCGCCATTGAAGCAAACCTTCTACCACGATTTGAGTTGATGTCTGTGTTGCTGTCTGCACGCATTTCTGAATACATGAAAAGTGGATTTGTAAGAATAATAAATGCTACAAAATACTTAACGGGCTCGACCATTGTTTCTAGTTGGCTACAAGGAAAGAAAAAAACCAGACATCTTTGTTGAGAATAGGGTGAAGGAGATAAAAGAGAAAACGAAGCTATCAGAGTGGAAACACATTGCAAGTGAAGAGAACCAGGCTGATCTCATGACCAGAGGTGTAAGCGCAAAGGCTTTGATACAGTCGGACCTACGGTAGTATAATCCAATGTGGCTTGTTACGAAAAACAAGACCACAGGGTAGACGAAAACGGAAGAAGACACTTAGAGTAGTGAATGTTATGCAACTAACACATACACGTCCATTCCGGTCGTGATCGACGCGGAGAAGTATGGAACCTACATAAGATTGCTCAGCATAACAGCTTGGGTTCTGAGATACATATATATTATAAGAAGCAGATAATCGGTGATCTGAGTTTTGAAGAACTAAAGAATGCAAAGACAGCGATAATATAATTGGAGCAACGAAAGATACGAGAACAAATTTTACTCAACAAGAGCATTACGACTAAGACAACAAGAATGTTTATTTGTGGTAGGGAAGTCCTTGAAGATGAACAAGGACTAATAAGGCACAAGGGTTGTCTGTCTCAAAGTGGACTGACATACAAAGAGAAAACCTCCAACTATGCTGCCAAGTGAACAGCTGCTACAAAGCTGCTAGTACGACATGTGCATCAACTAGCGTTACATGAAGGAGTCACTGGATCACTGTCGCAGCTTAGAACGAAATATTGGATAATCTAAGGAAGCAGCTGGTGAAGAAGGTTATTCATGGATGATTAAATTGTCAACGATTTGACACTAAACCAATTAAGCCAGACACAACACCCCTGCCTACTAAACGAGTAAACCGCCGACAACCATTTGAAGTGACTGGTGTAGATTTTACAGGCCTGATGCTTATAGGAGACTAAGTGAAACGCATTACAAAACTACGTCACAATATTTGCGTGTGCAACAACAAGAGCTGTACATCTCGAAGTTTCAAGAACTGTAATACATAATACATTCTTAGATGCATTCAGAAGATTTACAGCGAGAAGAGGCTTATGTCACACAATATCTAGTGACAACGCAAGGACATTTAAGAGAGCCAACAGAGAAATCAATTGTATGCTGAAGGAGTTACAAGAAGTCTCTAAAAGAGCTAACCAAGGAGATAAAATAAAGTTAACGTTTATCGGCGAACAAGCGCCTTGTTGGGAAGGCTTCTATGAAAGGATAACATGAAGCATGAAATTATCAATGAGAAAAGTCATCAGAAACAGAGTGCTAAGCATAGAAGAAATGGAGACAATAACCACTGATGTTGAAGCCGTGCTTAGCCACAGGCCGTTAACTTATGTATACAGCGAACCGGATGAGCCGCAACCTATTTGGCCGGCTGACACAAAAGGTGAGAAATACAGACTTCCGTGCAATGAGGAAGATCAACACGAAGTCAACATTGAAGAAATCTGGAGAAAGTTGCAAAACGTCATGAAAGATTGGTGGAAAAGATGGAACTAGGAATATCTGAAGGAATTGAGAGAGCAAGCTCACGCAAGTAACCAAGAAGCGAGAGTTAACCGAGGAGACATCGTATTGCTTGGTTCACACCCTCCTAGACTACTTTGGAACCTGGTCAAAGTCATGGAAGTTTATTCGGGAGTCGACGAAAAGAAACGCTCCCGCCTTTTGAAATCCAATGGAAAACTCATTTGGAGACCTGTACAACATATCTACCAACTTGAAGGTTGTTTCCAATGAGGACAACAAAACTTCATGCAGGCCGGAAGCTATTAAAACTCGCTGAAGACAATGAGAAGAAGAAGAAGAAGAAGAAGAAAAAGAAGAAGAAGAAGAAGACAAGGAGCACGGAAGAGCGCGTGCGTGAATAAGCAAAATAAAAAAGGAGGATTCTTGCCATTCGTTCGCATCGAACGCTGTCCACGCTTGTCTCGCCTCGTTTCTGCGACAGTGACCATTTCGGAGGTTGAACAGAACGGGTACACTACGTTGCAAGGTGCGCGCTTTGAGAGCAAACTGTAACTTGATCACCGCTGTGTTATATGCACGCGACTGTTCCTTCACTTTGCCAACGTTTTCATTAAGTTCGTTTAGTGAGATATTGGTACTTTTATCCGTCGGGTTCTGCACCTCCACACACACACACACACACACACACACACACACACACACACACTCACACACACACACACACATACATACATATATATATATATATATATATATATATATATATATATATATATATATATATATATATATATGAATCAAACCCACGACATCCAAATAACGCAGCGAACGAGTTATTCTGTGGTCGTAGGTTCAATTTCTGCTCATGGCAACTTATTTTTTCACCCACTTTTCTTTCTTCTTATTTACCTTACATTGGTTCTAATAACTTCCCCTATACATTCCTTGGCATTATTGTTTGTTAGATCTCATATATATATATAAAGGGTTTTATTCACGATACGCAATCCAGTAGGAAAAGAAAACACGGGGAAGATCCCGAAGAAAATAGATTGTAAAAAAGCCAAGGGAACTGATTTACTGAATCTAAAGCCATATGCTGCAAAATCACTCGGGAACGATGTTGTCTCGCACGCGATTTTTCCATGTTGTTTATCGTTCATCACCATTCACAATCCAAGTATTACAGAAATGGTTTTGCGAAAATTCTTCGATGAAGCCTGACTCGATCAATAGGTCATCAATTCTACTCTAGTGGTGCACATTTATTATCAAGCATTTTTGCTTCTTAATGGGGGGAGGGGGGGTTGGGGGCTTGAACTTTCCACCCCCCTAATTTTTCGTGCAACCCCCTCTCTATTTGCCTACAGCCAATTTTTTGTTGCTTCGGACTGACATGCTTTGGAAACTAAGTGGTGCTACTAGGACAACATAATTTCTGAGTGCTCTTACGGCGAACACTGCCTGCATACGGAAAAAAACGTGTCGTGGTGTTTGTCAACTAAGGCTTTGACACTGGGATGTTAGGCAGGAATCTCGGCCGAGAGCGTTGTAAGTTAGCTTGGCGACAGGATTATTGCTGCAGTGGGGGTCATAATTGTATCTGCCGGAACACATCTCGAGGAGTCGATCACTACGATAATTTTCACCAGGCAGAAGTTTGTTTTATTGCTAAAAACCAGACACAGTTCTAAGGTCTCATAGGTCATGTTCAAGCATATTAGAGTGTGACTATTCGAACATGTGCAAAGATATACTCAAGACAGAGACTAACATTTGTATTGAACATTCGCACGTTCTGCTAAAAACTTACACACACACACACACACACACACGCGCGCGCACGCACACACACACGCACACGCACGCACACACACACGTGCACACACACACACACACACACACACACACACACACACACACAGGCAGCGCGTTACACATATTCGGCTCATCCAGCGAACTTCACTTGTTTCAGCAAAAGTCTGGCATTCATCAGGAATCGTCTGATCCTGATGAAGGCCAGACTTAGGCTTTGAATCAATAAAGATAATGAACATTTTGCCCTCAAAAATAAATTTTATGTGACACTGCAGTGAATGCTTTGCAATACAGGAAGTTAGGTTTATTTAGGGGCTCGTACTACGACCATGAACCTTCCAGTTAGAAGCTAATAGGAAATGAGAAACCATTCAGGCGTATTCAGAGAAGGAAACAAGTGTAATGTTCGAACAGCGGATTAAAAAACTAGAAGAAGACTGAGAACCAATCAAAGCGCCATTTTGCTTTCGCAAGTCAATATATTTTGAACTGCTGTGCTTCTCTCGGAACTCCGTATGGGCTATGCTAATCCCACTCAACAATATAGCTAACTTAAAAGGCCTATCTTGTTGTGTCTGCTTTGGTGGAATGCTTGTCTATATTCTCTACAGGGTGCTTGAGCAGAGGTAGTCTATTAGGCAAAAGAAAGAAAAACAATAATAGCCGGCGAACCCATTTAGAAGACGAGCGTGCACTCAACTGTCCCCCTTTTCCTCTCTCTTGGCCCATTACCCTTAGACGAAAACACTCGCGTGGTAGTGTGTGTATAGAAAAGAGGTAGCTTGTCTTGCATGCCACCACGTTCATTTTCAGCGGTGAGCGCTAACAGCCACATTCGCCGAATGAGTGTCTTTACGTTCACGGCGGGATATCAATAACAGCTGCTTGCTGTTTATCGGGCGGGGGGGCTCTTAAGTAGAACTGCAAGAGAGGCATTTGTCTTAGGGGAAGCCTGCTGTATTGCTTAAAAGACAGTACTATACTGGACAGATAGAGTGATCTACGGTTAAGGATCACATTTTATTATTTCGTGATACCCATGGGAATTACCTGAGGACGGCTTTATGCTCTACCATAGTAGAGTACCAAGTACTTTAAATCATTATTCACTTTTTCTAAACATAGGAGCAGTAATTTGTGGATTCGTCTTATACATTCAATGAGAATGGTATTTTCGAATTATGTGGAACACTATGGTGCTCCATTCGTTCCATGCCTCGGTAGACTGCCTCGTAAGCCTCTACTTTAGATTGCCCAGTTGGGTTTTGGGAACGACAGGCAATTCCAGTAATTGTTTGGAACACTTAGAAGCGACAATACTACTACAAAAAAGTACAGAATGTCTAAAAATCACAGCATGTTCACGGAGTGAATGCTAATGAGTTGAGCGAAGCGTCCGTCTGTCCATGCGTGCGTTTGTGATTCTGCACGTGCTTCCATGCGTCCGTGCCCTCTCTGCCCATGTGTCCATCCATCCGTACGTCCAGACGCACGGACGATAGACGCAGTGACGCGCGGACGGATGGATGAAAGCACAAAATGATGGACGGACGGAAGAACGAACGGTTGGCCGGACGGGTGAACGGACGGACGCACCGACGGTTGGACACACGGATGGCTGGACGGACGCTTCGCCCCACTCATCGCCATTCCCTCCGCGGATGTGCTGTGGAAACCACTAGCGCCATCTAGTTATAATAGTTCCAAGAACATATACACACAGTGCCATCTATTGAGTAAGTCATAAACTAAAGGTGGCTACATGCAACACAGGAATGAGCTCGTTTTCATACATACTGTACTCTGACATTACGACACGAAACGAGCTTCTCATTACGTGCTCCTGCAAGACTTGACGATGATTTCATGGCCACTCTATATTTAGCTCTATCGGTGGTGCACAAGCAGCTTTTTTGAGTAATTTGGTGCCTGACGTTATTACGACTAATCATACTGGTGCGTGAAGTCACCATATATGACACTATAGGCTGACGTCACATAGTGATGATGTGGATAGGTCGTCCATGCGAAAATGATCAATAACGTGAATACCCCGTTGGGGTCGGACATTGCGGGCCTACACCAGATCGTCTATCCAGTGTTAGATCTAAGAATAAATACAACGCGGTAGAAAACACGGGTGGGAAGAAGACAAGGCCAAGCACCAACTGGTACAAGCGTCCAATTTAATTAGCTATATTCCTAGTTCTTCGAGCAGTGTTTCGTTCTTAACCCTTCATCCTTACATTCTCATCACCATTGATAGGGGATTTTTTTCACAGCTGAACCACTAAATTGGCACTGACCTTTGCAGTACCTTTTGCAAACACCAAGATTTGGGCGTGTTGAATTGCAATGCTTATTTTCCTGCATAGTGGTGTACAGCTTTCCTGATTTATTCTCAATATTGTAATACGGGCTCTTTCTCGTACAAGTCGAGCCTTCAGACTAAACATATAAATAAACTAATTGGTGATTACTGATGACTAACAATTTACGCAACCACTATCTCTGGTGATGCGCGCACTACCAGTGCAAAGCTAAGTTCACTGACACCACACCAAAAGTTATTCAGGTCACATGCCAAAGTATTGCTTCATAGCGTTAACAATGTTAACACAAACATTCTTTTAATTCTAGCAACAAAACAAACTCATAAAAGCTCTTTCAGTATGGTAATCGAAGTTTTAGCATCCCTTAGTGAACGCTCACGGGCGTTCGTAATTCATTTTTTTGCCAAGTCTCCCGAATGCACTGATGACGCATACAAAATGCTGAAAAGCACGTTGACAGAGTTACGAAATTCCAGACAAATACAAACTCGCGTACTGTAGCGTCGGTGTTAGTGTTTGCATAATGGTTCCCTGACTCCGTCATTGTTTATTTCTGAATTAGCACTTAGTTTGTTTGTTTGTTACTGATTCAGTTTAGTGTAAATTTCGCCGCTGCTACACCACACTGCTATATCTGTGAACGCTAACCAAGCTTCAAGAAGTAAAAAGTGTGTATTCAAAGGAGTGCGAATGTAGACTCTTGTCGAAATCTGCTCCGAAGCGCACACATGTACTCTCAAAGAAATAAAGTGAAAGTATTTCAGTAGTTGCCAAGATTTAGCTTGTGGAGACCACTTTCAAAGCAACTTTTGATGCGTGAAAGAGAGCTTTCTGAACAAATTACCATTGACCGTATTGTTTGTTTACACTGAATCATCAAGTCCATTGCATTGTTTTCGAGCTAGCAAATGTCAAACGATCAGCTATTTTTGCACCAACTCATAGTGGTGTTCGCTTAGACTGTTTGAATCGTAGTTTTACATTTTCTTGTATATTTCAACTTTTTTTAGCATAAACGAAGTGCAATTTTGACAAGAATAAGATTACCATGTCATTCGTATATCACGCAAACATTTATGACAGCAGTACCGGAAACCAATCCTTCTCAGCCGGACTTCATACCAAACTTTAAGCATATAAACGTACCTATTTGCTCAGCGGACTTGTTCAGATCACCCAGACTCACCCATAAAATATAACTTGCGCTTACGACTCACTCGGACTCACACTTTCTTCAACCGGACTCACTCGGAGTAAAGCTCATCGAGACATTGCTCACCCGAAGTGCCTCAGACTCGGACACACGGCTAGATCACAGTCTGAGTCCAAATGAGTGGACTCATGAGTTGGATGAGAGAGAGCAATGCTGGATGAGAGAGAGAGATAAAAATGCAAGGAAATGCAGGGAGGTTAATTAGACGCACATCCGGTTTGCTATCCTGCAGTGGGGAAGAGGTGAAGAGGAGAAAAGAGGTTGCAGAGAGATAAAAAGGTACACACAATCACAAGCACACTCGGGGGAGCACACACAGTCTACAGGCAGTCGCTCAGGTTTGTTGACTTTAAGTAAAGTAGGAATGCTTTAGTCGCTTTCTGCGCAACTGAGGCAGATGCCCAGGGTCCTAGAATCTTCTGCACACAAAACGGTCTGGAGTCAAGTTGATTCAAAACCATCCGGAGCTGGCATCGCTGTGTGTCGTGGCAAGCGCAGCTGCACAGGACGTGTTCAATGGTCTCTTCAGCTTCGCAATAGTCGCATGTAGAGGTGTATGCCATACCAAAGCGAAAGGAGTACACCTGTGTGAATGCAACACCAAACCAAAGGCGGCATAACACTGTCGCATCGGAGTGGGAAAGTTGTGATGGTAGCTGTATCTTGAGCGACGGATCCAGTTCATATAATTGATACCTTTGGAAGCTGGTAGACGACCAGAACGTGCGTGTAAGATCTCTAGCCAGCAGGTAAAGTTGCCTTGCTGCATCATTCCTTGATAGAGGAATCGGGACCACACGGGTTCCTTCATGGGCTGAGCTGACTGCATCATCGGCTAATTTATTTCCGGTAATACCGATATGTCCAGGCAGCCATTGATATATAGTATCATGCTCTCGTGCTAGACCTTCATGATGGCAATGTCTTATTTCATGTACTAATTGTTCATGATTCCTCCTACGCATGGCAGACTGCAAACTCTGAAGCGCTGCCTTCGAATCACTGAATATCACCCATTTTCCTGGACGATCTTGAACGAGATATTGTAAAGCAGCCCTTATAGCAGCAAGCTCGGCTGCCATAGATGTAGTCATATGTGACAACTTAAATTTGATTGTCATTGCTACAGCAAGAATTACAGTGGCCCCTGATGAGCTGCTAGACGAGACGGACCCATCAGTGTATATCTGCGTTCGGTCCAAGTACAACTCATGTAATATTAGCAGTGTTGCTTGCTTCAATGCTACTCCGGAGTGATTGCTTTTCTTTTTGATACCCGGAATTTCTAGACGTACTTGCGGCTGGTCGAGGCACCACAAACGACATGCCATTCTCGTAGCTGGCGCATATCCTAATGGAATGCTGTTTAGGTGCTTGGCTATGACGTCTGAAAACGTAGCACGTGGCCTTCCGGAGGGTAGAAGGGCCAAGTGGTGGTCGGGGACACGGCTAGCATATTGAATGTGCGCTCTGAGGCAATCCACAAATATGTCCTGACCTGATGGTCTTTGGCAAGCACGATTGTGGCATTAGTAGAAGGGCATCGGGGCAGTTTTAGGCAGATACGCAGTGCCTGACTCTGCGAACTCTCCAATGAATGAGTATTGGATTTGCAAGTGTTATTCAGTACCGGTAAGATGTAGCACAATAGACCCAGAAATAGGGCCCTGTACAGCTGTAGCATGGAGGCCACAGAAGTTCCCCTTGCTTTCCCGCACATGAATTTCATTATATGCACAATAGATAGCAGCCTCTTCTTCAACTACGCACAACGCGGGCTCCACGAAAGACTTCTGTCGATTATTATGCTCAGGAAACGATGCGTCCGTGCATATTTGACACTCTGCCAATTGATGTAAACAGGGTATGACGTCATTGGTTTGCGTGTAAACGCCATCAACGCGAACTTCACAGTTGATATAGTTAGAACTTGTTTCTGAAGGTAGCCTGTTGTGAGGGTTGCTGCCCACTGTATTCGTGCACGCACCTGAGGGCGAGTAACTGCAGCACTCCTGAGGCAAATATCATTGGCGTATATGTATAGGCACACCGACTTTGGCAGAACTTTCACCAGACCAATGAATGAAGTACGAAATCAACCACAGCAACAACCTGCTGCCCTAGTGCCCAAATTGGTCTGCCCTGGCCCATCGCGTCAACGCGACCTACCAACCTTGAGCGGTACAGAAGAGAAGGATGTTGAAGACTGGCTCGCCGAATACAAACGGGTAAGCGTGATCAACCGCTGGGATGACGCCACGAGGTTAAACTACGTGTCATTTTACTTGAGCGGCGTCGCCAGCGTGTGGCATCGAAACCACCAACGTGACTTCCCGGCGTGAGCTGCTTTCAAAACGCACGGGACAGAAGTATTCGGGCGCCTCACTGTTCGCAAGCTTTGAACCGAGCAACGGTTGCGCGGCCGCACGCAGCAGAATGGGGAAACATTCACTAGCTACATTGAAGGCGTTGTCGACCTGTGTAACCACGTTGATGTCGCAATGGGCAATGCCGATAACATCAGGCATATCTTGAAAGGAATTGAAGACGACATCTTTCAGATGCTGTTGGCGAAGAACCCGTCCACAGTGTCTGAACTTGTCAGTCTTTGTCAAAATCTTGATGAGCTGCGCAAACAACGCACAGCCACGCGTCAATCCGATCCACAGGTGACTTCAATGTCGGGATTGGCTGTTGCTCCTGATGACTCCTCTTTGCTGCTACAGATTAAAGATTTCCTTCATGGAGAGGTTACTCGCCAGCTTTCACTGATGCCGCTTGTTCACAATCATTCGAATTCCCCGTTGGCACACCCTCCCCAAAACATCACTAGTAACCACGTCGCCGAAGAAGTCTCGCCTTCCCTCCATCAGGCTCCGGATGCTACTCCCCTGACGTACGCCGCTGTCGCTTCCAGGCCTGTGATGCAAGGTTACAGCCCATCATCATCATCAGCCTAACTATGTCCACTGCAGGACAAAGGCCTCTCCCATGTTCCGCCAGTTAACCCGGTCCTGTGGTTGCTGCTGCCAATTTATACCCGCGAACTTCTTAATCTCATCTGCCCACCTAACCTTCTGTCTCCCCCTAACCCGCTTCCCTTCTCCGGGAATCCAGTTAGTTACCCTTAATGACCAGCGGTTATCCTGTCTACGCGCTACATACCAAGCCCATGTCCATTTCCTCTTCTTTATTTCAACTGTGATATCCTTAACCCCCGTTTGTCCCCTAATCCACTCTGCTCTCTTCTTGTCTCTTAAGGTTACACCTACCATTTTTATTTCCATTGCTCGCTGCGTCGTCCTCAATTTAAGCTGAACCCTCTTTGTAAGTCTCCAGGTTTCTGCTCCATAGCTAAGTACCGGCAAGATATAGTTGTTATATACATTCCTCTTGAGGGATAGTGGCAATCTACCTGTCATAATTTGAGAGTGCTTGCAGAATGTGCTCCACCATATTCCTATTCTTCTAGTTACTTCAATCTCGTGGTTCGGCTCTGCGGTTATTACGTGCCCTAAGTAGACATTGTCTGTTACAACTTCAAGAGCACTATTACCTATCTCGAAGCGCTGCTCCTTTCCGAGGTTGTTGTACATTACTTTCGTTTTCTGCAGATTAATTTTAAGACACACATTTCTGCTCTCCTTGTCTAACTCCGTAATCATGAGCTGCAATTCGTCCCCTGAGTTACTCAGCAATGCAATGTCATCGGCGAAGCGCGGGTTACTAAGGTATTCTCCATCAACTCTTATCCCTAACTGTTCCCATTCTAGGCTTCTGAAAACCTCCTGTAAGCACGCGGTAAATAGTATTGGGGAGATTGTGTCCCCCTGCCTTACACCCTTCTTGATTGGTATTCTGTTGCTTTCTTTATGAAGCACTATGGTAGCAGTTGATCCCCTGTAGATTTCTTCCAGAATGTGTACATATACTTCATCTACGCCCTGATTCCGCAGTGTCTGCATGACGGCTGATATTCCTACTAAATCAAACGCCTTCTCGTAATCTATGAAGGCTATCTGTAGTGGTTGGTTATACTCTGAGCATTTCTCTATTACCTGATTAATAGTATGAATGTGGTCAATCGTTGAGTAGCCTGTTCGAAATCCTGCTTGTTCGTTTGGTTGATTGAATTCTAATGTTTTCTTTACTCTGTTAGCAATTACCTTTATAAATAGCTTGTATACTACAGAGAGCAAGCTGATCGGCCTGTAATTCTTCAAGTCCTTGTCATCTCCTTTCTTATGTATTAAGATAATGTTAGCGTTCTTTCAAGACTCTGGTACCCTTCCCGTCAAGAGACACCTCTTAAACAGGTTGGCTAGTTTTTCTAACACAATCGGTCCTCCATCTTTCAGCAGGTCTGATGTTACCTCATCCTCACCAGCAGCTTTGCCTCTTTGCATTTTTTCCAAAGCTTTTCTGACTTCTTCTATCATTACTGGTGGGGTGTCATCTGGGTTACTGCTAGTTCTTATAGTATTAAGGTCGTGTTTGTCTCGGCTACTGTACAGATCTCTGTAAAACTCCTCCGCTATTTTAGCTATACTATCCATTTTGGTAGTTATTTTGCCTTCTTTGTCCCTTAGTGCATACATCCGACTTTCGCCTATCCCAAGTTTCCTCTTCGCTGCTTTGACGCTTCCTCCGTTTTTCAGAGCGTGTTCAATTCTCTCCGTGTTATACCTTCTTACATCGCATACCTTACGTCTATTAATCAACTTCGAAAGCCCTGCCAGTTCTATTTTGTCTGTTATACTTGACACTTTCATGATTTGCCGCTTCCTAATTAGGTTCTTCGTTTCCTGGGAAAGCTTTCTAGTGTCCTATCTAACTACCTTGCCACCAACTTCCACTGCACACTCCGTAATGATACTCGTCAGATTATCATTCATTGTATCTACGCTAAGGTTGCTTTCCTCACTAAGAGCCGAGTACCTGTTCTGCAGCGACACTCTGAATTCCTCTACTTTCCCTCTCAGTGCTAGCTCATTGATTGGCTTCTTGCGTATCAGTTTCTTTCGTTCCTTCTTCAAGTCTAGGCGAATTCGAGACCATACCATTCTATGGTCACTGCATTGTACCTTGCCAACCACTTCCACATCGTGCATGATTCCTGGGTGTGCAGTCATTATAAATTCTATTTCGTTCTTATTTTCGCCATTAGGGCTCCTCCATGTCCACTTTTGGTTTTCTCGTTTTCGGTAGAAGGTATTTAAAATCCGTAAATTATTGCGTTCTGCGAATTCTACTAGTAGCCCTCCTCTGGTGTTTCTAGTGCCGATGCCATAATCTCCTACTGCCTGGTCTGCAGCCTGCTTCTTCCCTACCTTTGCAATAATCTCGCCCATTACTATAGTATACTGTGTTTTTACCTTACTCATTGCCGATTCCACGTCTTCATAGAAGCTTTCAACTGAAGTGTCATCACGGCTGGATGTAGGCACGTAAGCCTGTACTACCTTCATCTTGTATTTTTTTATTCAGCTTAATTACGATACCTACTACCCTTTCATTATTGCTATAGTATTTCTCTCTGTTGCCAGCTATGTTTCGGTGAATTAGAAACCCCACTCCCAGTTCTCTTCTGTCTGCCAAGCCCCGATAGCAAAGGACGTGCCCATTCTGTAGCACCATATACGCCTCATCTGTACTTCTAACCTCACTGAGCCCTATTATATCCCATTTAACACCCTCTAGCTCCTCGAATAGTACAGCTAGACTTCCCTCACTAGATAAGGTTCTAGCGTTAAACGTTGCCAAGTTCAGGTTCCAATGGCGGCCTGTCCGGATCCAGAGATTCTTAGCACCCTGTGCTGCGTTGCAGATCTGACCGCCGTCGTGGGAATTTGCTTCGCAGCTGCTGGGGACTGAAGACCGTGAGTTATTTGACGTATGCATGTGGGAGGTAGAAGCCAGATACTGCACCAGGGTGGCCAATCCTTCTCTGGTGAGGGAGTGCGTTCCCGGCGGTGGTTACCGGTGAGGCCGCACCCCAGGCCTCTTAATGCAGTTCCATCAACATGCGGATTTTTTTTAAAAATCCGGTTGGGAACTGTGCGGCACCTGTATCATCTTATCATCTACGACTTATCAATGGATAATATAGCCTAGCACTTGCTTAAAAATAATCTTGAAGAGCATGTCCCAGCACCGCATAAGAGACCTTCTATTATTTTCAATGCACACCTCTTCAAACCAGACCTTTGAAAAGATAGAGGGAGGAGACTAGCATGAGAGCACACGAGATGATGTCCTTGCCTTGGCAGAGCATTTTTCGGAGTTTCATATACCCTAAAAGACCGCATATTGCTCGGACCCGCATATAGGCTAAGGTGTAATTTGGGGATAGCAAATGCAAGAAAGAAAGTTTTCACCCGAATATAGGCAGAGTAAAATGGAAAATTGCATTCATTGACACACTTCATTCATCGCCGAACACACTCTCTTCCGAAGCTCCCTTGTCAGAAATGTTCTCCCTCAACACATCACCCCCAGTACCATCAAGTGAGTTCGAGATGGAGCACTTTTTGAACGCGCGGATAACGAGCGCCTCGGAAATGCAGGCTGATTCCTCGACTATCTAGAAGCACTGCATCGTTGCCGAGGCCCGTTTCAGCCGTCCGGCTGGGGTCATTTCCGGTTCTCCGGACCTCATCCACTCCGCGTACAGGCACTCAATATGGTCCTTAAATGGCTTATTCAGGCACACATCAAGCAGCTGCAGCTGCGATGTCGCCCCAGGAGGAATGACGATAAGCTCAATGCGAAAGTTGCGCAGCAGTTGTTTTACGGAGTCGGTCAGGTGACATCGAAACCCGTCGAGCACAAGCATTGAAGAAAGCCCCAGCAGTGCTCCGGGCTGTCGACACCACACAGACGTCCAGTCCAGTCAAGTACTAGCGATTCGTCCGCCCACACATTGTCCTGGCGGTGCACGATGACATTTTTAGGAAACTTTTCCTTTTTGATAGCATCTTTCGTTTGAACACCACATAGGGTGGTAGCTTGCGACCGTCTGCCGTGCAGGACAACATGAAAGTCACCCGTGTTTTTTCGTTTCCAGTTGATCGCATGATAACTTGCCTGGAGCCTTTCTGACCCACCGTGAGCACCAAGGGCATATAAAGGTAGTTCGCCTATTCGCCCGCCAGTACCGCCGCTCACCCTCCCAGTCGTACAGTACGCACGAGCCGACGGCCCTTGGCGCACGCAAGACAACCGTCCTATTTGTTTTCATTGTGGCCTAGTTGGACATGTGGCCCATTACTGTCACTTTCGTGCACCACCTATCTCCAACAGTGTGCGTCCACCATGGGTCACGTATGCGCCACGTCAACCCCGCCGCAATTATTCAGACGACTACGAATCTGATCCTACCTCCCAAACCCCACCCTCCTCTCGCCGCTCGCCTTCTTCTCGCCGCCGCACCGTTTCCTCTATGCACTGACGGCGGAGCCCTGTGTGCCAGGAAAACTAAGTAGCACAGTTCAGGAGGAAAGAACTGCGGTTGCGGAAAAATGCATAAGGCCTCAAATTTCTCCCCGAAAGGTTATTGAAGTCGCTGTAGAAGAAACATGAACGCTAGCCCTTGTGGACACCGTTGCTTCCCTTTCAGCGATTGATGCCCGCATTCGCCGCCATATAGGAAAAGTCACGGTGCCTGTTTCTGGACTATTCCTTTGTACAGCCAACGCGTAGCACGTAGAGCCATCCGGAGCCTGCAGAGCCCGTGTCGTCATCCAGGATGTTCTTTATGTGATTGAATTCATCGTGGGCCATCTTGTTCTCACGACGTCATATTAGGCTGGGATTTCCGATCTACACTTCGTGCGATCATCAATAGCGCCCACGCTGAACTCGAGTTCTTTCCACTTTCGACAACCATCATCAATGACAAGGAGCCATGTCGCAAAATCACAGTTTGTGACAATAACATTGTGCCTGCCAAGTCTACTGTTCTTGTCTCCATCACTTGCGGCTCTGAAGACGGCGGCTCAGTGCTTTTCGCACCGTCTGCACTCGTAGTTCACCGCCGATCATTGCCATTGCCATTTGCCGTTCACGAGTTCCATTCAAGCGCCTC
This sequence comes from Rhipicephalus microplus, assembly GCF_043290135.1. Taxonomy (NCBI): domain Eukaryota; kingdom Metazoa; phylum Arthropoda; class Arachnida; order Ixodida; family Ixodidae; genus Rhipicephalus; species Rhipicephalus microplus. The sequence goes on along the minus strand of NC_134700.1, from coordinate 164,904,496 downwards.
TATGATGTACGTCACCAATGCCTCACCCGAGCCAATTACTTTGCGTTGCCGGGAAAACCTCGGCAAAGCCGAGCCGCTGTCGTCATCTTCAATATTCAACATCATGGATGACCCCAGTGATATGGCCACCCTCGAGACATCAACTCCTCAGCCACTACCACGATCTTTCACACCAGCTATAACCAGCGACCTTACGACGACACAACGAGACCAACTTCTTCGCTTGCTCGACGATTTTTTTTCCTCTTTTGACTGTCAAGCAAGGGCACTCGGCCGCACAACTGTTTCGCATACTATTGACACCGGAAGCCATGCACCCATTCGACAGCTGGCGCTACCGCTCTAACAACCGTGATGATGATAGCGGTGATCTACGCTCACGAAAAGAACGCCACCTACCGCGCGATTGTTGCGACCCCTAAGTGAAGCTTCTGCACTAGACAGGTGCGCCACGAGGCGCGAACAACTTACAGAAGATCAGCACCCCACATCCCCCCAACCTTAATTCAAACCATATTCAAAGAAGAGAATAAATCCGCTACACAAGCTCTAACTAAACATGACAACCCATGTCCCTACATTATGTCCGAACACGACGAGACCACCGCCGTTCGACAGTGCTGCACTGTCAGGCTCGACAACTTCACCTCAATACTGGTCCTGCAACAGCAACGTTGCCGTCAGCGCGATGAACCGTCAGTCGCGCCGACACGTCTTTCGGTTGCGACCAGTGCTCACGAGGGCGCCGGACTTCAGGCAGTTGCGCAGGTCCCAAGCATCTCCATCGCACGAAGTCTCAACCACACTCCTGGCTAGCGGCGCTGAAGATGTGAAGAAGATAGCCAGCCGCTGCTACATCACTACCGCTGCGTACATTCAAAACACTCGACAGAACAATGCAGTAGGGCAAAGGGCAGGTAGCTTGAAGCTGCTTACCTACATGGTACGATCGGCAGTACTGCTAGCTAATACATCGGCGGCGGCCGAGACGCCCATCAATATAAAACAAAAATCACTTCCTAATCTTGCACCGCAACATAAAAAAAGTCAGGGAAGCAAAGTGCAACGCCTCGACGCCACGATCCACCAAGTTGTGCCACGTGCGACAGGTGGCTGCGCAGAGCCTTAGGCCTAATGAGTCGCTTGACAACAACCGGCAGCCAGCCTAGGCGCAGAAGAGGCAGCCGCAAGGAGACATCCGCTGTGTAAGGTGGGTGGCCGTATCGCACACCGCACACAGCAGCTTATTGAGCGATCGGTGTCCACCATCCCGGACGTTGTCATGACGACCCGGCGTCGAGCCGCAATACCAGACAGCAACGACGTCCGGCTCCCTGAGCCCAAAGAGATACAAGAAGCTCTTTACAGAAAATCAGACCACCCCCGAGGCTTCCGTACTCACTGGTTTCGGGCCTGGCCTACAAAACACGTGCTCTATTCCTTGCTCACCCCAAGCTGCAGACCGCATGGCTCTCCTAACAACTGAAGAACAGAAAAAAGGACAACTCAAAGTGCCGAAAAGTTCAAACTCGTCACAAAAACCGATCTCCTCGCTTTCAACAAAGCACGTCGCCGGCCCTAGCAAAGAAGTCCCCCTAGACCTACTCTACCCCGGCGCTAACAAAAAATTGTAGTGAACTGCGAAAACTGTCGTCCGATGCTCCAAGAGTTCCTAGGTGGGCGCCAGTGTGAGGTCTCCTTGTGGCAAGAGCACCTGGCTCTTGGAGAGAACGGACACAGCAGACGATGTTGGTCCAAACCAAACCAAACACACATTTATTAAACGCACACATTTAGAACGCCGTTATCGTCCGCCAAATCATTATATAATCAATCGGGATCAACACGCTAATACACCCTTACACAATATCGCGATACACTCCAAAACATGACAAACACAATAACACACCCAAGGTTGCGTCGCCAGCGCTTGACTCACCACAAGGGCCCCCGGCAGACGGCGCGGGGTGCCATGCACCGGGCCTCCCCGCAAAGGACAACCGTTCGCACAAAACGCCACCAGAGAAAGACTCGCTCCTCTGTGGCTGCCGCCACCAAGGCTTGCCTGCCGTCAGGGATCACCACCGGCGTTACCGCTCCAACAACCATGATGGTGATAGCGGTGATCTATTAATGGATGGATGGATATGGCTGTACCCTTTAGATCGGGCGGTGGCTAGCGCCACCAAGCCGTAATACCTATTGAACCAAAAACTATATTTATTTTTTTCCTTAAAAAGTGAGTTTGAGGATTCGTACTTTGCAGTGAAGAGTTTAATTTTCACTCGTGCCTTGACTTTAGCCACCAATCAGATAACCTTCTTCTAGTTAAGTCTACCCGCTTAAAGTTTATTTTGCCCTCCCGGTCCCTAAACCCCAGTGCTTTGAAAAACTCTGCGCCATCATCCTGAACTATAGGGTGAAGCCCTTTACAGAACATTATCAAGTGTTCGGCAGTTTCTTCTTCCTCTCCACACACACTGCATACTGTGTCTACCCCTTCGTATTTGGCCCGATATGTCTTGGTTCGCAGTACTCCCGTCCTGGCCTCAAACAGTAGACAACTACCCCGAGTATTATCATAGATCCTTTCCTTGGCAATTTCCTGCTTAAAAGTTCGATAGATCTCTAGTGCGGACTTCTTAATCATGCCCATTCTCCACATGTCAGTCTCCGTTTCCTTCACTTTCTTCTTAACCGATAGTTCTTTTTGGTTTGGCCACCTGCTGTTTTCTAAGTATTTACCAGTCAACTTCCTGGTTCGCTTCCTCCATTTTGTATCGACATTCTTCATGTACAAGTAGCTGAAAACCTTCCTAGCCCAACGCTCTTCCCCCATTTCCCTCAATCGCTTCTCAAATTTTATCTTGCTGCTAGCTTCCCTGCCCTCAAATGATGTCTATCCCATATCACCTTGTACTCCCTGATTTGGTGTATTCCCATGAGCTCCTAAAGCAAGCCTACCTATTCCACGTTGCTTAATTTCTAATCTTGTTTGAACTTCTGATCTCATGCACAAGACCGCATTGTCGAGCGTCAGCCCAGGAACCATGACCCCTTTTCATATTCCTCTCCTCACAACATGATACCTATTGTAATTCCACAGTGCCCTATTTTTCATGACTGCTGCATTCCTGTTACCTCTAGTCATCACGTATATTTTGTGTTCCCTCAGATACTCGGTCCCATTGCTTATCCATACGCCCAGATATTTGTATTTATCTGTTATCTCTAGTGTGACCTCCTGTATTCTAAGCTCACTACCTTCGTTGTCATTGAAAATGATGACTGCTGATTTTTCCTTACTGAATCTAAAAGCTAACCTATCTCCCTCATTACCGCAGATGTCCATCAATCTCTGCAAATCTTACTTGTTGGCCATTAGCACTATATCATCTGCGTACATTAATGCTGGTAGTGCCTGATCAATAAGTTTTCCTTGTTTGACTAAAGAGAGGTTGAAGCCCAGTTCACTTCCCTCTAATTTTGCCTCTAACCCTTGTAAGTACATCATGAATAATAAGGGTGACAGGCGGCACCCCTGGCTAAGCCCCCATTTTACCTCTGCAGGCTTGGATACCTCTGCACGCTCGCAATAGTTGCGACCCCTGAGTGCGGCTTCTGCGCAAGATAAGTGCGTCACGAGACGCACGCAAACAAATTCTTAGGGGTGTCAGCACCTCCACAAGATAGTTCTTCAGCGTAGCCGTGGTGGAGCCTGGCATAAAACACCTTCTTTCAGTTAGCAAATAAAATTACCATGGACACAGCGGGACTCGAAACCAGGTCTCCTGCCTGCCAGCCCAGTATTCTATCGCATAGCCACTCCTGTGCTTGAAAGCCTGTCGCAAACTTGCCTTAAGCAAGCTTGATGACGGGAAAAGAATCGCGTTAGTGTGAGTAGTAAAGTGTTTGAGAACAGCAAATAAACAAGCAGGCATCACGCATTGTGATTTGCGTTATCAGTGGGTCATCGAATGCTCCAAGTCATTACGAAAGGTTGTTCTCAGTCCCCTAACAACTGTGGCACATACCGACTTCAGCCATAATTCTTCATCGTCGTCAGCCACTGCAAGAACAATTAGCACGAAATTCCTCTCAAGTGTGTAGCAGATACCATGCTTCTCAGAAGCATGACGAAAAATAGCATAGTGAATGCCGGCCAACTACACAAAATGTTATGATTATTTATAGCGCAGTGGGTACCCAGCAAGTGTACTTGAAATCGTTACAAGAAAAGGCTCTGAAAGACCTGTCTTCCGGCTTTATCATTTTTAATAATTTCATTATAATGTTATTTATATTATAATATTATTAATATATTATCATTATATTGCTATATCGGAAGTAGGGAATCGGGGGATTATTGAACAGATGTATCTGATGGCGAGACCCCAAGGCACAAACCTGCCGAAAGCTGTTCTTCTTCTTCCAAAGTTCACATTTTTAATCACTCTTCTCTGTCCAGTACATACACATCGTAATATTTCCCCTTTCGCAGAAGAAGCGCGCCACGCGTTTCATGCATCGTCCCGCCGCCTAAAAGCTTTGAGGCGAGCCACACAGGTAACCACGGTCTTCGTGGATTCTCTCCCACAAGCTGTCCGTCATGCTATTTTATAATGGACTGCAGGAAGGCACTCAATGACAACGAATGGGTCTGTGTAGTGGGCGAGGAGTTTCGGGTACAAGCCACGCATGAGCATATGGTTCCACACCTGGACAAGGCCTCCCGGTTTATATCTGACATGCTGTAACGGGTCCCGTTAATTCGGGAGGCAATCGCCGGGCTAATTCCAAGGGCCGAAGTATCGGCCCCCCGAACGGCACCACGAAACCGTGAACAATTTAGAAGTGGTCCTTTTTGGCGCGCCAGCTGACGCCGGTTGTGGCCCAAAGAACAAGTCAGAGCCGAGAGTTGATAAACAAAAGAAAATATATTCTCCATAATGGCAGATAAAAAACAATACACAAGTATGCACACTCCACTATAGTTGAATACAATATGTCACCAATCAAACAACGTACTACACAGTACAATCAGCCACACTCTAAACAACGGGCACAGACAACAATACGCACTACAATGCAGTCGCATGCATTGAACAGCCAAGACACTTAAAGACTAAAGGGTTAGAAAACTTATTCAGTCCAAAAATCTTGGAACAAATGTCTGAATGATACTCTTCCGAGAATCACTCACTCAAAGTCCAGCGTTGTTGTCGTTCCGCTGCCCCCGAAGTTTCTCTTCCAGGAAACCTCGCGTCTTCAATTGGCCGCTCTCCAAGCTCCAAACTTCTTCGCCGGAAACACGTCGGCTTCACATACGCAGCTGCTGCCACGCGTCTTCGCTCGAAAGCGGTGGACACACACTCTTGCCTGTAGCTCGAGTCTTCACCCCTCAGATGTAAATCCTCTTCTTCTCCTCCGTTGTCAAGGAAGACAAAAGGCTTCGCCCACAAGGCGGAACACCCTACGCACTCTGGCGCATACTTTCTTCTTCTCCTGCTTTGTCACTAAGGACAAAACCTTCACCGACAGATACGGTGGAATACCCTACGCACTCTGGCGTTAACTTCCTTCTTCTGCTGATTTTCCATCTCGGCTGCTCGTATAAATACCTTCCGCGCGAGATTCCAGAAAGTTCTCCTCATTTCGTTGGCGTGATACGCAGCGAAGGCTGGAGGAAAGGGCGAGACGATACGGGGGCCGTCCGTGACGGATGGCGCAACACGGCATTACCACGCCCCTTTCCATCGAGAAATTTCTAGGGCTTGCTCGGCCGCCGACGCGACGAGGTTCGTTCGCGAACCTACGCTTCCGAGAGGAGAAGGACGCGCGTCTGGGGAGTCTTTGGATGCTTGCTTTCTTTCCCTTTTTTATCGTTGACTTCTCGGCGCTTCGTTGCGAGAATTTGGCGGAGCACCCTTTTTTGAGCGCTCGTTTTGTGACACTGCCCCCACTTTAGGAATAATATCTCAAACTATTCAAAACCACACAAACGAGTGCGAACAGTCTCCGCACATTCAGAGACTGTAACATAGTCCGTCGCTCATGACACGTCACATTCCCAATATATCACTCAATACAATTGTACATTGTAATTCAATCTCACAACACATGAAATATAACCACAGGTGCATGAGTACAGCACTCTATCACATATTCCAGACAATACAAATGTACAAAGTTCTCTCATTACAACAATTGTAGAATCACATCACCGTAACAAACATTTTGACTCACTCGACACACAGTTGTGACACAAGATAACAACCACATTAACTTAAAATAGAGCACTGTCAAACACATTCCGAATAGACCTCAGCACCTATCCTGAGTACTTCGAGCAGCGCTTGCGCCCTTTCTTCCGGTGCTTGCTCGACTTCTTGTTTTTCCTCGTTCTTTTTCGGCGAGCCCTTTCCAACGACGGTATCTGAGGCGGCGTCTCAGCCATCGTTGTCACTTTCGACACCGTTAACGGGTCATAACGTTCAACCGATCCTGTTCGGTTATTCACCCGCTTGTTCATGTTACGACATTTGGCCTGGCTGGCTGACTCCATCACCTTTACACTGTCGGTCAGTTGAGGTCGAGCTGACGTAAGTCCGACTGCCCAGCACGTGAACTCATTCAACACGATCATCTTCTCATTCACTGTCTGTTGAACCGTGGCTTCACCTTGGGCTCGAGTGAGATCCGTCACGAGATGCTCCTCCACTGTATCTCGCGGTCACTGGGTTGGCAAGGGCTCTATCTTAGGGTCTTCTCCCAAACATTCTGGATCATTCGGCCCTCGCGCCTCGTCGATGTTTCCGATGACAAGGTCGTACAGGGGGTCGTCATGCATAGAGCAGTAACCTTCCCGCTGAAGTACGGGGTTTCAACCTCAATTTCTGCTTCGGGAAGCATCCGAACCGTACAGTCAATTAGGCAAACTGGTTTCGTTTCACCTGTTAACTCACTTTCCCGTACCAAATTTCTCCGCACGATAACCGTGGAGCTACCGGTGTCCCTTAACACCGTAATCTTCTTGCGCGCAACTTTTCTAGGCAGCGTTGGCATTCCCTTCGTAACACCTATTGGCTGTTTTCTCATTACAGCTCCCACAATAGGAAGTTTCTCCCCATTTTCCAACTCTACGAGTCCGTCGGTGACGGCAGTTTCATCGGATTTCGGTGCTGCTAGCACACAGGATACCTGGTGAGTTTGACTCACTCCGTTACGACAAGCGTCTGCTTTGTGCCCAGTCTGACCACACTTGAAACATTTTACTACCGTACGACTCGTAAAGTTAGTACGACAGTTGTTCGCGCGCTGACCCACTCGGTTACACAGAAAATATCGTGGAACACTCTCCGGTGCACGCTTCTTTTGTTCGGGTGCCGAATTTTTCGAATCTTCGGGAAACTCCTTCTTGAACTTGGCCAAATTAGTTCCACCTTGCGCTTCCAAGAATTGATCAGCCAATTCAGACAGGAGCGCCTGTTAAGCACCTGGAAACCTCTGCCTCCGCTCAGTGGGCGTGGAAGTACCGCAGTGATGCAGCCGCTTCAATCGCCATTCTGCTTTATCGTGCAGGTTTTGATAACCGCCTTGGCGTGCAACCAGCAAAACAGCGCACATGCCGAGCCGCCACCGCCCCAATGTGACAGCTCGTTTCTCGCCGGACTGCTTGCGTTGTCTTCGGCGTCTTGCAAAGCTCCTGCTTCAGTTCTTCAAGAATCCCTGCATGTGCTCCCACCAGCCTGGTCTTCCACATCGCCGTACGCATCACAGGAGCGCCTGTTAAGCACCTGGAAACCTCTGCCTCCGCTCAGTGGGCGTGGAAGTACCGCAGTGATGCAGCCGCCTCAATCGCCATTCTGCTTTATCGTGCAGGTTTTGATAACCGCCTTGGCGTGCAACCAGCAAAACAGCGCAAGTGCCGAGCCGCCACCGCCCCAATGTGACAGCTCGTTTCTCGCCGGACTGCTTGCGTTGTCTTCGGCGTCTTGCAAAGCTCCTGCTTCAGTTCTTCAAGAATCCCTGCATGTGCTCCCACCAGCCTGGTCTTCCACATCGCCGTACGCATCACAGGAGCGCCTGTTAAGCACCTGGAAACCTCTGCCTCCGCTCAGTGGGCGTGGAAGTACCGCAGTGATGCAGCCGCCTCAATCGCCATTCTGCTTTATCGTGCAGGTGGGTTGTGCCTTTCCGCTGTACTGTAAAAGGTCCAGCGACCGTTGTTTGCTAGTACTTCCATGCCCACAAGTGTTGTTCTCTCTCGGTTGCGAGTGTGTACATGTAGCGGGGTTATTGTTTCTAGCGGGTGATGTGGAATTGAATCCTGGGCCGCCGAAGGAGGAGACAAGCAAAGAGCACAAAGAACTTCTTTCTTTGATAAAATCCCTTCATAAAAACGTTGACACGAAGCACAGCGAGGTTATGGCTTCTCTCAGCGCTGTCAAGGAAGCGCAGCGTTCACTTGAAGAAAAAATTTGCGACATTCACAGCAGGCTTTCCGTGGTAGAGGACAGTATGCGCTTGAACAGTGAAAACGCGAGTGTGGGCGTAGCGCCAAAACTGGCAGCGTTGAGCGAACGTCTCAACGAACTAGAAGATCGCTCCCGCCGGGATAATCTGATATTACGCGGCATTGAAGACACTGCATCCGAAACATGGACCCAGTGTGAAAAAAAAGTATGCAATGTCCTTAATACAGAATTACAGCTAAATCTTGGTGACGATGACGAACGCATATCTCGCGCGCACAGGCTGGGAAAGTATGCGCCAGGAAAATGTCGACCCGTCATAATTAAATTCGCATCTTCCAAGCTGCGCGAGAGCATCTTGGTCGCTAGAGCCAAACTCAAGACTTCTGGCTTATCGGTTAATGAAGACTTCTGTGCGACTACGAGAAGTGTGCGTAAAAAGCTTTTTGAATATGGAAAAGCTAGCAAACAGCAGTTTTCAGTACGTTATAACAGACTATATATAAACAAAAAGTGCTTCGTTTACTCGCGAACAACCGATAGCATCTGTGAACTGGAATCCGACAGAGATGAAAGTGCGAACGATTCTTCGTCTGCTTCTACGCTGCAGGTAGAGGCCCTTGCTTGTCCTAGCCCGAACATCGAATGCTGTGACCCCTGTTTTGGCTGGCACATCCTTTCTACTATCAAATGCCAGAAGCATAATCAATAAGCGAGACACATTATCGGCTGTCATTGACTCGTGCTGCGCTGACGTCGTGGCGCTCACCGAAACATGGCTGTCCCCCGATGTAGCCAGTAGTGAACTATTTGACTGCGATAAAAAGTACACCATCTATCGCTGTGATCGTAGTAGCGGAAAAGGGGGAGGTGTGCTTATAGCGGTAGCCGATAACCTAGAGTCACACATGATACCGTTGAATTCTTCTTTAGAAATTGTTTGTGCAAAAATCCCTTTACGCCATCAGAGTGCTCTATTTTGTGTGTGCTATAGGCCGCCCAACGCGGCGCCTGACTTTTGTAGCGAATTGCATGACGTGTTGAATTCACTAGTTGTACAATTTCCGCATTCTCATCTGTTTCTTTTGGGAGACTTTAACTTTCCTAAAATTGATTGGTCAAGTACGAGTCCTAGTATCACAGAGGTGACAGCGGAGAATAAATCATTTGTTAATTTATGTTTAGATTTCAATCTGACTCAAATGGTCACCGAACCAACAAGAACAGCCGTTACGTCTGCTAATGTACTGGATTTAATCCTGACTACGACACCAAACTTACTGAACTCACTGACTTGTTTTCCTGGTGTTAGTGACCACTGCTGCCTGCAATTCACTTTAAATATTGACATTTCACCACGAACTAAGGTTACGAAGACCATAAGAAACTACAAAAAAGAGGACTATGCCGCGATAAATGCGGAACTTGAACAGTTTATTGATAGCTATATGCCTGGTTTTTTGACCGATCAGTCGAGCAGAATTGGTGTCGTTTTAGGGACAAAATTTCTTAATTGATCGACAGGCATGTGCCGCTTCAAGTTATATCAAAAAAGCAGTGATCGCCATGGTTCACAGTAAACCTGAAAAGGCTTCTTAATAGAAAAAAACGCCTCTTACGCTCTGCTAAGCTCGACAGCAGTGTTTTTCGTTGGAAGGCTTATCGCGAAGCTCTTTCCGCGTATCGCTTTTCCATGAAGAATGCCAGGCGTGACTATTTTAACACTACACTTCCCTCGTTGTTGTCTACTAACCCGTCGAAATTTTGGATAACTGTCAACCCAATAAAACGAACCGTCGTATCACTTATTGATTCCAATGGCCGCGCGATGCGCAACGAAGAATGCTGTTCTGTTCTTAACAACGTCTTTTCGCAATGTTTTTCAGATTCATGTGCAGTTTCAGTGCTGCAGGTATATCACAGCGGGTTTTTTCCAATGGACTATATAACTATTGAATTTGAAGGAATTATTAACTTAATCCGGCGACTTAAGCTGTCTTCTGCCTGTGGCACTGATGAGATAAACGCGAAATTTCTGAAGAACACTGAAGTATACTGTTCCATTGTATTGTCGCACATTTTAAGCAGTCTCTCCAGTGTGCCACTTTGCCAACTGACTGGAAGGTGGGGAAGGTTATTCCCGTCTTTAAATCCGGAAACCAACACTCTCCCCTGAACTACCGACCAATTTCTTTAACAAGTATTCCATGTAAGATGCTTGAGCACATAATCTACTCTAATCTCATGGCATTTCTTGAAACTAACCTATTCTTCAGCAAGTTCCAACACGGATTTCGTAAGCATCATTCGTGCGAAACACAGCTTCTATGTTTTACACATGACGTCATCTCAGCACTAGATAACAAAATACTAGTAGATTGCATTTTTTTAGATTTCGCGAAAGCCTTTGATAAAGTGTCACACCAATTACTACTACTTAAGCTTAGCATACTGAATATCGACCCTAACACTCTGAAATGGATTGAATGCTTTCTTACTAACCGCACTCAGTATGTCACCGCTAAAAATTGTTCCTCAAATCCCTGTGCAGTTAGATCTGGCGTACCGCAAGGTTCCGTTTTAGGTCCCTTACTCTTTTTAGTCTACATCAATGATCTAGCAAGTAACATTAAGTCACCCATAAAACTGTTTGCTGACGACTGCGTTTTGTACCGCAGAATAACTAACGAAGACGACAACGTTCTTCTTCAAGGTGATCTTAATCGCGTCTCTGACTGGTGCAATACGTGGCTAATGAACCTTAACGTTACTAAGTGTAAAAGCATGACAATCACACGTTCTTCTATCACTCCGAAGCTTTTCAAATACACATTAAATGGAACTAGATTAGAGCAGGTTAGTAGCTACAAATACCTTGGAGTTCACATAACAAATGATCTATCGTGGCATTCTCACATTACCTACATTATCAATAACGCTAACCGGTCTCTTGGTTACCTCCGCAGAAACTTTCGCCAAGCACCAACACACCTTAAATTGCAGCTTTACCAAACAATAGTCCGACCAAAACACGAGTACGCATCTGCCATATGGGACCCAGCTCAATCAACATTAATTGAAGCCTTAGAAGCTGTCCAAAACCGATCAGCCCGCTTCATTCATAACAACTATGCTCGTACTGCCAGTGTGACCTTAATGAAATCTACTCTTGAACTCCCAGATCTGGTCACGAGAAGAACAATTTTCCGTCTGTCGCTCTTTCATAAAATTTTCTTTCATAATCAAGTACTTAGAGAGGAATTAATCTCAGGACCTGCATACATCTCATCCCGTGTTGACCATCAGAATAAAGTAGCCATTCCTTTCTGCCACACCAACCACTTTTTGCAGTCTTTTCTTCCGAAGACAAGCAGAGACTAGAACCGCCTTCCCCCCTCCATTGCTGCCACTAAGGATCAAGGGCTGTTCAAATCCGCAGTGTCGAAACACATTATGGCGTAACTGCACACTGTTTTTCGTTTTTTTTGTCTTGTTTTTTTCTGTTTTAACTATTATTTGTTGTATTTCCTTCACTGTTGTTACTATTTTTTGCCACATTCATATTGTACCCACCCCCTCTGTAACACCCTCTGGGTCTTGAGGGTATACTAATAAATAAATAAATAAATAAATAAATAAATAAATAAATTCAAGCATGCCTTCAAGTCACTCAGCCTTCCTCTCTTTCAAGTACAGCGACAGGCTTGGCTGGCAACTAGTAAGAAATTGCTCTCTAATAAGGAGCTCTCTACGCACATCGTACCCCTGAGCTGACCCTGAAAGTTCAATCCATCTGTAGAAATAATGGCTAAGTCGGGTGGCGCACTGCGTAGCCGTCTCACCATCAGCTGGCTTTCCTGTCTGAAATCTGTCCCGGAAACGTTCCACAGTAAATTTAAATCGCTTCATCAAACAGCATTCATCTTTGCATAGTTGGCTGCATCGGTCGGCGTCAGCCTGCTGTACACACTGAGCGCTTCACCACTCAAGCAAGTACTCAAAGCAGTTGCCCATTGATGTTCCCGCCAATTCTGGCTCCTTGCAATCGACTCAAATCAAGGTACGCGTCAAGGTCGTCCTTCCTTTCATCAAACGCTACGAACAGCTTGCTTGGGTTCAAGCGGAAGCCATGATCTTCCCGTTCGCTGCTTTCAACTCTAGCTTGGACCGGAGTTTCACTTCGCCTTTGCAAACGGAGCCGCTCGAGTTCCATCTCGTGCTGCCGCTGCCGTTCCCTTTCAGCCATCTCCGCTTCTCTTTCTTCTTTCGCCCTCTCAGCTGCCAAATTTTCTCTCTCCAGCTCCTACTTCAATTGCTGCTCTCTTTCTTCCTTCAGCTGTCGCTCTTTTGCCTCTCTTTCTTCTTTCAGCTGTCGCTCCTTTGCTTCCCTTTCTTCTCTCGCCCTTTTAGCTGCCAACCTCTCTCGTTCCAACTCAGCTGTTTTTTCTTCCTTGGCTCTCTCAGCTGCCAACCTCTCTCTTTCCAACTCAGCTTCTTTTTCCGCTTTGGCTCTTTCGACCGCCAACCTTTCTTTTTCGAGCTCAGCTGCATTTTCTTCTGTGGCCCTCTCTTTTTCTTCTTTTTCCTTCTGGGCAACCCATTTCCGGTGTTCGGCGCCAGAAAGACCCATCTTCTTACCAAGAGCTACTAACTTTTCGAGATCCATTGTGTCTCGCAAATAAGGTCTTGCCGCGTGCAAAAAGTATCTGCCTAAATCAGTATATCGGAACACTCTCCTGCACTCGTCAACGACAACACTGAGCAACACACAAAATTGTTCCGATAGCACTATCAACAACTCGAGGCTCTTTTTCACTACTTTGGACACACTGTGCACCAAAAGGTCCTTGTCGCGGACGCCAGATTAATTGTCACCCGGTCCCGTAAATTAGGGAGGCGATCGCCGGGCTAATTCCAAGAGCCGAAGTATCGGCCACCCCGAACCGCCCCACGAAAACGTAGACAATTCAGAAGTGGTCCTTTTTGGCGCGCCAGCGGACGCCGGCTGTGGCCCAAAGAACAAGTCAGAGCCGAGAGTTGATAAGCAAAACAAAATTATATTCTCAATAATGGCAGATCAAAAACAATACACAAGTATGCACACTCCACAATATTTGAATACAATATGTCAACAATCAAACAAACTACTACACAGTACAATCAGCCACATTCGAAACAACGGACACAGAAAACAACACACTACAATGCAGTCGCATGCATTGAACAACCAAGACACTTAAAGACTAAAGAGTTAGAAAACTTGTTCAGTTCAAAGTTCTTGGAACAAAAGTAGTCTGAATGATACTCTTCCGAGAATCACTCACTCAAATTCCAGCGTTGTTGTCGTTCCGCTGCCCCCGAAGTTTGTCTTCCAGGAAACCTCGCGTCTTCGATCAGCCGCTCTCCAAGCTCCAAACTTCTTCGCCGGAAACACGTCGGCTTCACACACGCAGCTGCTGCCACGTGCCTTCGCTCGATAGCGGTAGACACACACTCTTGCCTGTAGCTCGAGTCTTCACCCCTCAGGTGGAAATCCTCTTCTTCTCCTCCTTTGTCACGGAAGACAAAAGGCTTCGCCCAGAAGGCGGAACACCCTACGCACTCTGGCGCATACTTTCTTCTTCTCCTGCTTTGTCACTAAGGACAAAACCTTCGCCAACAAACGCAGCGGGATACCCTACGCACTCTGGCGCTAACTTCCTTCTTCTCCTACTTTGTCACTAAGGATAAAACCTTCACCGACAGATACGGCAGAATACCCTACGCACTCTGGTGTTAACTTCCTTCTGCTGATTTCTCATCTCGGCTGCTCGATTAAATACCTTCCGCGCGAGATTCCAGAAAGTTCTCATCATTTCGTCGGCGCGATACGCAGCGAAGGCTGGGGGAAAGGGCGAGACAATACGAGGGCCGTCCGCGACGGATGACGCAACCCGGCATGACCACGCCCCTTTCCATCGAGAAATTTTCAGGGCTTGCTCGGTCGCCGACGCGAGGAGGTTCGTTGGCGAACCTACGCTTCCGAGGGGAGAGGGACGCGCGCCTGGGGAGTCTTTGGATGCTTGTTTTCTTTCCCTTTTTTTATTGTTGACTTCTCGGCGCTTCGTCGCGAGAATTTGGTGGAGCGCCCTTTTTTGAGCGCTCGTTTTGTGACACATGCCAGTGCCTGCTGTCGTAGCGGGGCTTTTATCGGTCCTGTGATGTACGCAGGCGGGCAAGACGTCGAGTTTCTTCTGCGAGACAATGTGTTTCCGCTAAATAAGGATTGTTATTGTCATAGAATGAAAATATGGTGCCCAGCGTATAAAGGGGGGGTCGAAGATAAAGAAGAAAGAAATGGCTTTGGCCGTTGGCCTCGTGTTGGGCAGTGTTGAAGGTATACTTGATAAACGATAAAACATGATCCAAGTTCTTGTGATTGGACGCCACGTACATTGGCAGAATAGTCCCCAGTGTACGGCTTGTGGTTTTAGTAAGGCAATTCGTGTGTGGACCGTAAGGTGTTGAATGACGAAGTTCCTGGCCACACATAGGGAGGAGTTCCTCGATAACATCTACCGTAAAATGACAGCCACTGTCACTTATTATGGCGCGATTAAGTCTCTGGTGCAGTATAATAGAGTGCAAAAGGAAGAAGGAGACTTGATGAGCAGTCGCAGATAGCAGGGCAGCCTATCGCAGTAGTGGCCGAGTTATTGGATGCACAATAGAATACATCAGTTTCCTTTTGCGGAGTGTGGAAAAAGAGCGATGAGTTGAATTCCAACCTGCTCAAGTAGAACACTGGGAGGCATCACAGGCTGTAGAAGTCCGGCCGGTGCAGTCGTGACTGATTTGTGCGTCTGGCATTGAGTACAACTGGCCACGTACTGCTCAAATGACTGGCACTAACATGGCCAGTATAAACACTCCTGTGTACGATGAAGTGTTCACATCATTACCAGGTCACCTGAAGTTGCGTCCTCATGCATGGCACGCAGAATAGAAGAACGAAGTGTATCGGAACGAATAATAGGAAGCGGGAACCCGTGGCCGGGAAGGCTTTCTTGTTAAGTAATCGCCATCCAAGCCTTCTGTTCAATAAGCTCCCGAATCCCTAAAAAACACTTTTTTTCAAACGTAATAATACTTTATGTTTTCAGCATATAACAAATGAGTGTGTTGTTTACAAAACGTGTCGCGAAAGCAGCATTACCATTTGGATGTGACTTTATGCGATGTAAAATATCTTGGTAGTGTTCGTACATGCCTTCCTTTATTGTCTTTTCAAAACAACCTTTCTAGTTGCTGTTGCGAAGCCACCTCCGAAATCCCACCGCGGACCTCCACTGTTGCGAAAGACGGCGACGCCAACCCGGTCCCACAGGCGCCACTGCTTTCAACTCCGCCGGGAAGGTCACCAGCCGTTTGGTAGCGTATGTTTCTCAGCTCGCGACTGCTTCTGCGCAGAGCTGATAAGACGAGCGGACGAGACGACGGTGAGTTAAACAAGGTTTATGTACAGCATATATACAGAAGCGTTACAATTTCGGCACTGGGGCCGACAGAGACTCGAAGAGCCGAGCTCTCCTCTCTAACACATAGGTCAACTTTTCGCCTAAGACCGCCGACTCACACACATGTCGGCTCTCCGACATGGGGACTCCTCTCTCCCTAGGACCGCCGATCGCGACGCGCCGCAGGGCTTCTTTTATTTACACCGGGTCCAACCAAAATGTCCAATCAGAAGCGCCGCTGGTCGTCAGGGCAGATTCCTCCAATGGGGTCGCCGCGCCATGCGTCAGACCACCAGACACGAGGACGCCGGCTCGCTGTCACGTGCGCCGCGGACTCACTGCACGTGGGCCAGAGAAGCGCCGCGCGTGTTTACGCCGTTGAGTTGTTCGCGCCAGGCAGACTGCGGGCTGGCCTTGACCCAGATTGCCTTTTTCAGAGGCACGGACGTTTGACGAGGACTCGCTGGCATAACAGCACCCCCGCCGCCAGACAATGCACCGGAAAGACGAGCTGCTTCCACGGGGCTCGGATGTCAGGTGCGCTCGTTCGCCAGGTCCCTCCAGGTTCGCCTCCAGGGCCATGGGGAGAATACAGCTCCAGATCGTTTCGGGAACACATCCCATTCTTGACGACGGATTCCAGCTCCACTGGTTTTTCACCACAACTTGTCGACCAGCTTCACTCGTCTCTTCTGACCATCTTCGGCTTCAGCACTTGTCGATGGTTCTACACCTTGCTAAGAACGGTTCGGCAACAAACAACACACGACACAAGCAAGTGCCCTCGGTCACCCGACAGAACACCAGACAAAGTATAGTACAACATATACCTATCTACGTGTCTATCGGAATTTTGTTCCCTCTACATCAAGAGGCACATGTGGGACACAAGACTCTTAAAATGACAACTCAATTTTTTTCCCACGTACAAGAACGTAACGAATTAGAATACAACATACAATTGGCTCCTTGAGCTCACTCTGGACGAGAGCGCTCAGCTAAGGTCGTGATGAGGTCAAAATTTTGCCCCGAATCGCCAGCGAGAAACCGAAAGGTTGAGAAGTTACTAGCTGGAACGCACTGCTCAATGCACCTGCATTAGCGTTTACCTTTCCTTTATTTTTTATAGCGAACGTCAAAGTTCCGCTGTGGAGCAACATGCTCCATTTCAGTAACCGGCCACTTTTAGGCGACGATACCTATGCGGCACCAAGAGTGGCTCACACTTTCGACGTTGCACAGGGGAACAACGATACGGCTTGCTACGGATTGACTCCTCACCGCTTAGCTCGATATCGTGTTCGATCACCTTCATGTTTCCAGGACGGTCCGAAAACACATCTTCAAACACCAAAACAATCTTTCTCAGGTCTTCCTTCCGGACTTCACTTAACCTAGGCTCTAGGTTTATCTGCTCCCGGATTACTTTCGATCCCCCTTCAATTACCTCACTAGAACTCAAAATTCCTGCTTCCTCTTCCTCTGAAGCATTCAACAACAGATTTACGACCGCTTGATGTTGAACGTATGGTTTCATCAAGTTGTAAATTTTGTCCGGCCGCCTTCCTAATTTCACTTCATAATTTGTATCGCAAGGCTTCGATAATACTTTGGCGGGCCCTTCCCAATCAACCTCAAGCTTGTTCCTTTTGAACGGCTGCAGCAGCATTACCTGACTCCCTACTTCAAAAGCACGCTTCTTCCCCGATTCCTCGTAGTGCTCCTTCGACAGCACTTTTGCCGCGTTTTTCTGGCTTTCCACTAGCGCTTCAATTTGGCTTTCTACTAGCGCTTCAATCGAGAGATCCTCACGCTGCTCTCGAATGAGCGTCTCTCGATCAACTCTCGGCAGCTCGCTCCAACTTTCCGCTACAGGCGAGAGCTTTGCAACCCTCTCGCTCTGACTCAATGGCGCCATGTCGTCTCCCCCCACGCATACCGCGCTGGCGTTTCCGCGACGGGCCGCTCGCGTGACGACTGCTCACATCACTCATGCGGAAAATTTCCCTTCTGGGGTTCCGTCGACCCGCCGACAAGGTCACTTGAGAGTTCACCGCATTGAACCAGATCAAGCTGCCGCGATAGCTTCCGCGCTTGCGATCGCGTGAGGGCCATGCACGCAAAGCTGGGGAAGAACGATTTGCCCTGCTCTTTGAGAAGCTGCTCGGAGTTGTTGGAGAAAAGATATGGAAAACGATCATTTAGCGCGGCAGACACAGCCGCTTCAGTGCGAAGCTTACCGAACGGGCCTTCAATGACAACCGTGGCGATTGGTAAGCGAACACTCTGCTCCTCGGCGACTTGCCTGATCCACGCGCATTCTCCGGTAAAGTCATCCGGAGACACCAATGAAGGATGGACAACGTCCATAGTTGCTGCTGAGTCTCTAAGTGCTCGGCACGTTTTCTCATTTACCCTAATTTCTTGGAGATACGGCTCCAACAACCGCATGTTTTTTTCTGATTCTCGGATTGTTGCGAAGGCAAATTTTTCCTGACAGTTTCTCGCGATGTGTCCTTCCTTTTTGCAGTTGTAGCAAATTAGCGGCTTCCGTTTGTTTTCCGATTCAAATGCCTGTGTGGTAGAAACCTCACTCAATTTCTCCGCTTCTGTTTGCCCTTCCCCTACACTGTCCTTCGTAAGAGACGGGTCCTTCTTGAAATTACGGTGCGGAACGGGTTTCCGTTGATCAGGTTTCCTTGAAAAGCCCTCTTTCCTTTCATCCTTTTCAACGCGCACTGCCCTGCTATGCAACTTTCGGCGAGTATATTATTCCTCAGCTAACTCAGCTGCCTTGTTTAACTGTACTTCCCCAAGTCTGTCCTGCAGCCAAAGTTTGACATCCTCCTTGATGCAGCGGTAGAATTGCTCCAATGCAACGCATTCCACCACTTTATCGCGGTCGTCATACACACCTTCGCCCTTGAGCTTTTCAACGCGCACTGCCCTGCTATGCAACTTTCGGCGAGTATATTATTCCTCAGCTAACTCAGCTGCCTTGTTTAACTGTACTTCCCCAAGTCTGTCCTGCAGCCAAAGTTTGACATCCTCCTTGATGCAGCGGTAGAATTGCTCCAATGCAACGCATTCCACCACTTTATCGCGGTCGTCATACACACCTTCGCCCTTGAGCCATTCAATTAAATCGGCCTTAAGACGAAACGCGAAGTCAACGTGTGACTCATTCCCCTTTTCAGCATACCGGAACCTTTGCCTGAAAGCCTCGGGTGATAACTTATAACGTCTTAAGAGCACTTCTTTAACCTCGTCATAGCTCTCAAACGCTTCTCTCGACAAGCAAGTTATCGCGTCGGACACTTCGCCGGGAAGAAGAGCTAACAGGTTCCGCGCCCAAAGAGACCGCTCCAAAGCGTTTCGCGCACAGACGTGTTCAAACTTGACGAGATACTTCGCCATGTCCTCGCCTACTACGAACGGTGGCAGTTGGTCACGAATTCTAAAACCGCTGACCTGAATCGTCGGAGAAGTTACGCTAGGCGCCTGCGAACACTGTAGGATTGCCAATTCTAGTCGTTTCATCTCAAGGCGCTCCTGTCTCTCGGCCTCCTCACGTTCGCGAGCTTCTCGCCTTTCAGCCTCCTCGCGGCGTGCTTTAATATCCACCCAGGCCTCATCGACTTCCTCAGCCGACACTCCCTCATCCTTCATGATCTCAAGGATCGCTTGCTTTCGTTTCGCACGGCCCAAAGTTATGCCGACTTCCTCACAAATTTCGATGAGTTCCTTCACTTTAAGGTTCTCCATCGTTCACACTAGCCTCTTGCTGTTTGCCCCTGTTAACAATTTACTTGCCGTACCCACTATAAGTCAACTAGCAAGTCGCGCAAGCAATTTTTCACACTCCCGTGTTTACCCCCTCCGCATTAACTTTGGTTTCAAAGCGCTTCGACTTGGCTTGAAACGATCAAAGCTCACTTCAATGCTTCACACAGCCCTTCTCTAAACTACTACAACCTGAGCTAGAGTAGTCTGGTGAACTGAGGGGAAAACATCAGGCACTCACCGCATCGATGTCGCTGACGCCGGCCGATCCCGCAGCTGCCAACCACTGTTGCGAACGACGGGCCGATCCCGCCGAAGCCACCACTTTATCGCGAAGCCACCTCCGAAATCCCACTGCTGACCTCCACTGTTGCGAAAGATGGCGACGCCAACCCGGTCCCACAGGCGCCACTGCTTTCAACTCCGCCGGGAAGGTCACCAGCCGTTTGGTAGCGTATGTTTCTCAGCTCGCGACTGCTTCTGCGCAGAGCTGATAAGACGAGCGGACGAGACGACGGTGAGTTAAACAAGGTTTATGTACAGCATATATACAGAAGCGTTACAATTTCGGCACTGGGGCCGACAGAGACTCGAAGAGCCGAGCTCTCCTCTCTAACACATAGGTCAACTTTTCGCCTAAGACCGCCGACTCACACACATGTCGGCTCTCCGACATGGGGACTCCTCTCTCCCTAGGACCGCCGATCGCGACGCGCCGCAGGGCTTCTTTTATTTACACCGGGTCCAACCAAAATGTCCAATCAGAAGCGCCGCTGGTCGTCAGGGCAGATTCCTCCAATGGGGTCGCCGCACCATGCGTCAGACCACCAGACACGAGGACGCCGGCTCGCTGTCACGTGCGCCGCGGACTCACTGCACGTGGGCCAGAGAAGCGCCGCGCGTGTTTACGCCGTTGAGTTGTTCGCGCCAGGCAGACTGCGGGCTGGCCTTGACCCAGATTGCCTTTTTCAGAGGCACGGACGTTTGACGAGGACTCGCTGGCATAACATTGCCTAAAATGCCTGGTTCTACTGTGCTTTTTGAGCCTCCATTTTTGTGCCTACGCTTGGCTTACACGTCGCCTTTCAAAACAGGCCTGATAAGCTGCCTTAGGCACGCATTATGGCAGCCTTCGTTTCTCTCTATAGGCTCCTGTCAAATATTTTACCGCATCTGTATTGCAGGTTCACAATAGTTTTGTTGTATTTTAACGAAAGTAACTTGCTTCATTTTATAAAATCATCAGCCCCCTATTGTTTTTAAAGGGTCTGTAATGTCTATTGGGGTAACCCTTTCAGCCATGCCATCGCTATTCACTATATGAATGCCATGTAGCCCTTAATTTTTTGTCTTAATGTTTATCTGCGTGAAATTAGGGTTCGTAATACACCGCCAACTTTACTGGTTTATTCGTAGAATTTCCGTCTCGTCGGAAGAACGCTGGTCTCACAATAAACAGACTTAGTGAATTCTTCGAATGCGTACCGTTGTTCGGGGGCTTACGCCACTAAGTTAC
Organism: Rhipicephalus microplus; assembly: GCF_043290135.1. Taxonomy (NCBI): domain Eukaryota; kingdom Metazoa; phylum Arthropoda; class Arachnida; order Ixodida; family Ixodidae; genus Rhipicephalus; species Rhipicephalus microplus. The sequence goes on along the minus strand of NC_134700.1, from coordinate 164,883,227 downwards.
GGAATGACAATTCTCTCCAAGATTATTAAAAATAGGCAAACCCCACTTAGATTGGGAATCGATAATATGTGAAGCATAAATGAAAAATGTTGATATGTCACTTTAGAGAGAGAGAGATAAAGATGCAAGGAAAGGCAGGGAGGTTAACCAGACGAACATCCGGTTTGCTACCCTGCACTGGGGAAGGGATAAAGGGGAGAAAAGAGGTTGCAGAAAGATGAGAAGGTACACACAATCACGAGCACACTCGGGGAGCACACACAGTTTACAGGCGGTCACTCAGGTTTGTTGACTTAAGGTAAAGTAGCAGTGCTTTAGTTGCTTTCTGCGCAACTGAGGCAGATGCCCAAGGTCCTAGTATCTTCTGCACACAAAATGGTCCGGGGTCAAGTCGATTCAAAACCATCCGTAGCTGGCATCGCTGTGTGTCGTAGCAAGCGCAGCTGCACAGGACGTGTTCGATGGTCTCTTCATCTCCGCAGTAGTCACATGTAGGAGTGTCTGCCATACCAATGCGAAAGGAGTACGCCTTTGTGAATGCAACACCCAACCAAAGGCGGTATAACAGTGTCGCATCGGAGCGGGAAAGGTGTGATGGTAGCTTTAGCTTGAGCAAAGGATCCAGTTCATAAAATTGACACCTTTCGAAGGTGGTAGACGACCAGAACGTGCGTGTGAGATCTCGAGCCAGCAGGTAAAGTTGTCTTGCTGCATCATTCCTTGATAGAGGAATCGGGACTACACGGGTTTCTTCATGGGCTGAGCGGGCTGCATCATCGGCTAATTGATTTCCGGTAATACCGATATGTCCAGGCAGCCATTGATATATAATATCATGCCCTCGTGCTAGAGCTTCATGATGGCAATGTCTTATTTCTTCTACCAGTTGGTCATGGCTCCTCCTACGCATGGTAGGCTGCAAACTCTGAAGCGCTGCCTTCGAATCACAGAATATGACCCATTTTCCTGGACGTTCTTGAACGAGATATTGTAAAGCAGCCCTTATAGCAGCAAGCTCTGATGCCGTAGATGTAGTCATATGCGACAACTTAAACTTGATTGTCATTTCTGCAGCCGGAATTACAGCGGCACCTGATGAGCTGCTGGATGAGACGGACCCATCAGTGTATATCAGCGTTCGGTCTAAGTACAACTCATGTAATAATAGCAGTGTTGGTTGCTTCAATGCTACTCTGGAGTGACTGCTTTTCTTTTTGATTCCCGGAATTTCTAGACGTACTTGCGGCTGGTCGAGGCACCACAAAGGGCATGCCGTTCTCGCAGCTGGCGTATATCCTGATGGAATGCTGTTTAGGTGCTTGGCTATGACGTTTCAAAACGTAGCACGTGGTCTTCCGGAAGGTAGAAGGGCCAAGTGGTGGTCGGGGACACGGCTAGCATGTCGAATGTGCGCTCTGAGGCAATCCACAACTATATATGTCCTGACCGGATGGTCTTTAGCAAGCATGATTGTGGCATAAGTAGAAGCGCATTGGGACAGTCCTAGGCAGATACGCAGTGCCTGACCCTGCAAACTCTCCAATGAATGAGTATTCGATTTGCAAGTGTTAGTCAGCACCGGCAAGCTGTAGCGCAATAGACCCAGAAATAGGGCCCTGTACAGCTGTAGCATGGAGGCCACAGAAGTTCCCCATGCTTTACCGCACAAGCATTTCATGATATGCACAATAGATAGCAGTCTCTTCTTCAAGTACGCACAATGTGGGCTCCACGAAAGACTTCTGTCGATAATTATGCCCAGGAAACGGTGCGTCCGTGCATATTTGACACTCTGCCCATTGATGTAAACAGGGTATGGCGTCATTGGTTTGCGTGTAAACGCCATCAACGCGCACTTCACAGTTGATATATTTAGGCCTTGTTTCTGAAGGTAGGCTGTTGTGAGGGTTGCTGCCCGCTGTATTCGTGCACGCACCTGAGGGCGAGTAACTGCAGCACTTCAGAGGCAAATATCATCGGCGTATATGGATAGGCACACCGACTTTGGCAGAACCTTCACCAGACCAATGAGGGCCACATTGAACAATGTGGGGCTTAAAACACCTCGCTGAGGTACTCCGCAGTAGGTGTAATGTTCAGCAGTTTTACCCTCATCTGTTTGCACAAAGAAACCCCTGCCAGTTATATAGTCTTTTATCCATTGAAACATTCGTCCACCAATGCCCATTGCTGCGAGAGAAGTGAGGATGGAATCGTGAGCTACATTATCATATGCACCCTTCACGTCAAGAAAGAGTGCCACTGATATGCGCTTGCGACTTTTTTCTTGTTGAACAAATGTCGATAAATCAATGACACAGTCAATGGAGCAGCGGCCCCGACGAAAGCCTGCCATGCAAGAAGGGTATTTGGTGTATCGTTCCAAGTACCACTCGAGACGAAATAGAACCATTTTTTCCATCACTTTTCCGAGGCAGCTTGCGAGGGCAATAGGGCGATACGCTGTCAAGTCCAATGGTGATTTTCCCGATTTCAAAAGTGGTATTAATCGACTTATTTTCCATTCTCGGGGAACACTGCCGCTGAGCCAGGAGTTGTTGAAGCATGTTAAAAGTTCTTTTTTAGCTTTTTGTCCGAAGTGTCCCAACGCACTATAAGTAATACCATCAGGACCTGGCGATTACATGCGCTTAGAAGCGACTAACGCACCTTCCAGTTCTTCCATGGTGAACGGAGTGTCCATTTCTGGTAATCGCGTCTCAGGAATGATCACGGCGTCGATGCTCTCATTCATAATATTCCCGGCAACTCTCGTGCAAAATTCTTCAGCCACCTCGAGTTCTGTTTTTCCATGATGGAGTGCCAAAGCTTTAAAAGGGTGCCGTTGTTGTGGACAGGAGCGAAGACCACGAACTGTTCTCCAGATATATGACAGCGGTTTATGGGGGTCTAGAGATTCGCAGAATGCTTCCCAGCGTTCGCTCTCCAGTTTGTAAATGCGTCGTTGAATCTTTTTTTGGGGCCGCCTTGCTTCCCTCAGATCGTAAATTGATCTTGTGCGTCTGTATCGTCGTTCCGCACGCCTTCGTATAGCTCGTAATTTTTCCAGTTCGATGTCAAACTGTGTTACTTTAGACGAAAATGGTAATTTGCGTTTAGACGCTTGCATAGCTTCCACTATGGTATTTTCCAGGCTGCAGGCGAGGCCTTCTTGGCAAGCGTTCTCAACACGCGATGCAAACATCGACCAGTCAGTGCCAATTGCAACACCGGAAGATAATTTTTTATGATACCATCGATCGTCATGTAGGTGGGTATGTGATCACTCCCATGAGTCTCAATATCGCAAGACCACTTAACTTTGTGAGAGAAGCACCGTCACACCAATGTCAGGTCAAGGCAACTGCCATACGTGAGACCCCGCAGATATGTGGGGGTACCATCGTTCAAGATGAAAAGGTCGTAATCGGAAGCGAATGTAACAAGGTTCCGGCCCCTGGCATTCATCCTAGTGCTTCCCCAAAGCATGTGATGGGCATTGAAGTCATCGGTGACGATCCAAGACCCATCGGTTCTCATTAGGATGTCTTTTAATCTGTCGCAGTCAAATCGCGATGACGGAGATATATATCCACCAATAAGCGTGAACGAAACTGCATTCTTCTTCACACGAAGACACACGTACTGATTGTCGTCATTTGAACTTATTGGGTGCGAAAGATAAGTCAAGTCTGTGCGAATGTAAACAATTACTTTGCTTCGTTCTTCGCAAGCGGCTGAACAAAAAGCTTCATAACCGGACAATCTATAAGGCATTGATACGTTTGGTTCACATATGACAAGTATAGGGAATTGATTGGCCCGAACAAATTGGCGAAAGTCCAAGATACGGGACTTCATGCCTCTGGCATTCCACTGAAAAATCGACGCACTTTTAACTTTAGTGCGGAAGATGAGATTTTGTTGAGCCATTGTGCTTATACGAAGTTAGCAAGAACTGGATTCAGTGCATCCAGTATTTGCAGTGCACTCTTAGCAGACGGAGACTGTATGCTGCTCAGTAGCGTCCGAATCGTGGCAATTAATGATTGCACGATTGCAGCCACTTGCCTGTCTTGGTTGGAAAGATCTCGAACCGGCACGATTGCAGTCACTTGCCTGTCTTGGTTGGAAAGATCTCGAACCGGGAGCGCGGACTGGCCGTCATGAAGCTCCTTCGGTTCGCTTGATGCTGCTTCCCCTTGAAGTGCAGGCCACTCTGTCGCAGTTAGGGTATGCTCACTGGCTTTGTCCTTTACAGCCTTTCCCACGGCATGTGGTCTGGGAGGCAAAGAAGGTGGTACTGATGAGGGGTCACGCAAACGTGTCGAGGAGGTAGCGGGCGTCCTCGAAGACCGACGTCGACGTGAACGACGCCTTCTGACTTTAGCTGCGGCTTCTCGATGAGATGAGTGATCGCGCATCATCTCCTTCAAGATGGCAATTTCCTTCTGAATCCGCGGGTAGTCCTTCGATGTGGCTTCATGGGATCCATTGCAATTAGAGCATTTCGTAACAGTTGCGACGCACTTATCCGCTTCATGGTGCTCGGCGCAGCGGTGGCATACCACCGAATTCTCGCAGACGCTGCTCACATGTCCAAGTTTCATGCATTTACGGCACTGGAGAGGCTTCGGAATGAAAGGCCGCACAGCATGTCTGAAGTACCCCACCTTCACATGAGAGGGGAGTGATGTGCTCTTAAACGCAATCTTCACACAGCGAGACTTGCCTAGCCGGGTGACATCAACAATTGGAGTATCAGTTGTTGACTTGACAAGAAGTTGTAAGTCCTTATTGGAAATAGCGACATCAATGTCGTAGATCACGCCGGTTACTACATCACATCCCAAGGGAACATGAGAGCGCACCTGGTTGCTGTCCAAGTCAGTTACAGTGCGCAGAACGCCCAACGCACTTGCGTGCAAAACGTCAACAGCCAGTATATACTTTCTGGCGTTCACTCTTATGTCCGTGATCTCATTTGGCACGAGCGTTTCCAGAGACCTCGACACAGACTGTCTGTTAAGGCGTTTCATGCTGACGGTAGCAAGTGCAGGCAGAAACAGGATGGTATAGGTGTTCGATTTTGGCGCTTCACTTACAGTTTGAATAGTTGAGGATGAGGATGTCCTCATGTTCCTTCTCTTCGCCTTGCGGCTCAGCACAGGTTGAAAACCGTCATCTGAGAAGTCCTCACTGCTGAGATAGTAAGCATGAGTATCTTCACTGTCGCTGTCGCTCGCTTGTCCCATCCGCTTCCTGGAGGCGGTCGCCGCTGACGCCGCTGGTGCCGGCAGGCGCCCTGGGTGGTCTACTTCCATCCCCTCCAAGGTAGCAGCGGAAACTGATCAACAGACTTACTTTACAAGTGAAATACGCCGGAATTAGCAGAAGTAGCTCCTATTCAAAACACACTTAAATCACTTTAAAATCAGCACAACGTTACGAGGTGGAGGTAAATGATGCCGTACATGGCTTATGTGTCATGAGTCTCGTGCTTGGATGTGTCGTTTCCTTCATCATCTATTCACGGGACGTGATACCAAATTTAGTATAAGTGGAGCTAGCTAAACGGGCGTGAGCACTTTATGAGCGTAATATGTTGTCATGTTCTTACATGACACGCGTGTCAGGATTACCATGTTTGCACCAGCCATACATTTCGTCATCCATTAACGTCACGTAAACCTAAATTTGGTATATGTAGAGCTAGCGAAACGGCCACGAGCACATCATGAAAGGCTCAATGTACTCCAGTGTATATAGCGTTGACGCGAGCGCCCGCTGGGCACAGCGACGCTACGTTCGCAAAACGCAAGCATTCTTTAGTCTGACGCCAGGCGCGACCAGCGTCCGTCGGCGCCGCCCGATGGCAACCGGCGCGAAATGCGACATGCTGCATTTCGCACCAATGCCATAGAGTAAAATTACTCTATGCCGATGCGTTACCCAGACAACACTGCACCTCCTTCTTTTCGTGACAGAGGGACGCCGGAAGCACTGAAACACGCGTGCTTCAAATCAACGCAGCACGGCGCACGCATGCGAGGGCCGGCGCCTGGCGTGGCAACGCCGGCTTGACGCGATGAAATGAACGCCAGGGAGCACGTGCACCGCGTGATTTCGAAATGTATTGGCGCCTTGACTGTGGCATTAAGTCATGTTCTATCATGACACACATATCATGAAAATTATGTTTGCTCCAATCACATACCTTCGTCATTCATTGGCGTAACGTAATACCAAATTTGGCATATGTGAAGCTAGCGACACCGCCGCGAGCGCATCATGAGTGTGGCATGTGGTGATGTAGTTACATGACATGCATGTCGTGATTAACATGTTTGGATATGTCATTTACCTAAGTCGTTCGTTCGCGTCGCGTCATACCGATGTAAAGCTAGTGAAACGGGCCGCGAGCGCATCATGAGCGTAGCATGTATTCATGTTGTTACATGACACGCATCTCAAGTATATTACGTTTGCACCACTACCATACCTTCGTCATTCATTCACGCCACGTAATACCAAATTTGGTACAAGTTAAGCTATCGAAACGGCCACCAACGCATCATGAGCGTGTCATGTAGTCATTTTGTTTCATGACACCCATCTCATGATTATCATCTTTGCACCAGTCACATACCTTCGTTATCCATTCACGTACCGTAATACCAAATTTGGTATATGTGATGCTAGCGAAATGGCCGTGAGCGCATCATGAGCGTGGCATGTAGTCATATTGTTACATGGCACGCATGCCATGTTTTTAATGTTAGGGTCTGTCGCTTGTGTTCACCATGCAATCATGTCATACCATACCACTTTTGCAACATACCATGTGAACGAAACCACCGCAAGAGCTGCAGGACCATGAAATGTATATCATGACATTCATGACACAGATATCATGATTTTCACGTTATGACTAGTCGAACATGTTCTTCATACAGCCATGTTATGCCATACTAAGTTTGGTATCGATACCATTATCGAAACGGCCAGGAAAGCTAGAAGTTGTAGGCGGCTAGATAGATAGATAGATAGATAGATAGATAGATAGATAGATAGATAGATAGATAGATAGATAGATAGATAGATAGACAGACAGACAGACAGACAGACAGACAGACAGACAGACAGACAGACAGACAGACAGACAGACAGACAGATAGATAGATAGATAGATAGATAGATAGATAGATAGATAGATAGATAGATAGATAGATAGATATACAGACAGACAGACAGACAGATAGATAGATAGCTAGATAGATAGATAGATAGATAGATAGATAGATAGATAGATAGATAGATAGACTCAAACTCGTGGAAGTTCGCTGAGGAATGCTTCGCATTTAAAAATGCTAAACTTTGGAACAACTTCCAATAACTTCGTGCGCCTTGCATTTTAAAGTTGGTGTGAAGAAATAATGGCTGTTAGAATATTCTGCAAGCAGGAAACATACATCTATACAAGCCTTTCATAGGCTTTATCAAGTTCTGCTCCCATCCCTATGTCGTTTTCGCTTGGTGTTCCTGTTGGCTAACACTTCAGCTGTGATTACAAAAATTCGCTGAAAATGAAGGACATGAAGGATTAACCATTTTAAACACACGTTTTTTCGGTGGCATGTACAGCCCTCTGGTACTGCATTTAAAAGCTGTCCACAAAATTTCTGTATTACACCTAGAAACGTCGACAATAGGCGCCTCTTTTATTTAACTGCACAAAGCAATGTGTGAAGCTAGCATCTTTTCTCCTATTTTGTATTATCCTACTCCTAAATGAACAAGCACTGAGAGGCCATATCTCTAAATTAATGCAGTTTTCTTTCATCCAAGCATGGCCTTCCAGCATTTGACAAATACAAATTTTAAGAGAAATTTTGAAGGCAAAACATTCCTTTGTTTATAGAGGAATGCTTTGCACTACTACATTGAAAACAAAACTGAGTGCGGAATATGGCGTTGTTCTACGTCTTTGTGAGCCTTTCGTGACCTGTTAATGTGGCTTAGGTTTAAATAGTAGTTTTCTGGAACCTGTAAGCCTAAAAAGACTAGCGATGAAAAAAAAGAGAAAAAGATGGCGATTGTGAATGCTAACATCTTGTCACAAAATGCTTGCATGCTACGCAAGAAACCAAGAGCAAAACAATCTTTTCTTTACACATTGTAGGCATTTGAAATGCCCTCGGAACATATTCACTTCACTTAGCGGACAAAAGAACTGTCCCTCGCAGGACAAACAAGTTAGCTTCTTTAAAAGTAATAGGTCGCTCTTTACGAAAGCAGTAATGCGAGCAGACGTGAGGGCACTGTTTACTTAAAATAGTCACTCTCGTTTTTGCAGAACTATATTCTTACCACAACAATCAATGTCATAAGGGCAATTCTGTGCTTATATGAAAGAAATACAATTCCACATTTAGGTGATCGCGCCAGGCACCGAGAAAATAGTTTCTGTTTTATTAAAGAAATCGCCAAATATGACCACAGTGATAAGCATTTCATGATATACAAACTATAATTTTGAACAGTAAGTTTATTTTTGTAATTATCAAAACATAAAAGCGCTTCCAACAAATATATCTGAAAGGGCTAACTGTGGCGTTGCATTAAGCATTGTGGCCCTTGAAAAAATAGAGACTGCAGCTGGTGCAACTTTTGCTTATTTATGTGGCTTATACAAAGCTGTAAAATAAATAAACGACAAGTATTATGAATAATCGGACCGCCCGTACACCAATTTAAAACTAACGCTACACCGCCTGCATTTTACTTATGAGATGTAGTAAATAGAAACATGCTCCCGAAATGGCCCACTGTGCCGTATTCGTGCGTTCGTTTGTGCTTTGTTTGAATTAAGTGTGCCTGAAAATCGTTACTCTTATTTGTACAAAGTAGACCTGTCATCGGAAATTCTGAATTTGCTTTAAACCTGCACGTACTTTGGTACGCCAAAAGATGCTCGTTCATACTTCCTTACAGACATGATGGCGATTTGAGGATACTGTTGTAAAACAGGATTTAATTACCCAATACAGTTGAAAGCAAGCCGGTAACGTGGTTCTCGTGATAAGAAATTCTTTCATATTTCAAATTTTCAACGTTTCGCAAGGGTCAAGCTAGATGGCTACTAGCAACACTAGATTGTAGTAAATAGCGCTCGCTTGACTAGGTCCTGATCACATCTGCGACCATTAGTGAACAATAAGAACCCTGCGTTGTGCCTGGGACAGTTATGTGACAGAGAAATGAATTCCACTTGGTGCACGCCGGATAGCTTTCATCAAGAAAAATGGCTTTAAGCCGTGCTAGAGAAGCATCAATTTGAAGGCAATCGCACGTATCATTTATTGCACGGAAAGTTGTTTCCGACATGGCGTTTGCGCCGTTCTGTGGAACGAATGAAGCTGCTTGTTGTTATGCAATCGAGTGTCAGAACTAACAGGACCACGTTTATAGATAATGACAGAACAACATATACAGGATCATCTCTGCACTAATTTGATTTGGTTGAAACGCTGCCTTTCTTTTTAAAGTATAGTTTCGCCAGTTGCAAATGATGTAGAGCATGCAGTGAGCTGAAAGCAATGGTCAGAGATAGCAAACCTGCTTCATTCATTCTGCCACGATTTACGTCTGTCTTTTTGTCTTTTGAGCCACAGATGCACATTTATCAGCGGATATTTCTTTCAGAAGTACTCTTTCTGCGGAATGCATTGTATGCGAAGTATATTTCAGCGGGTAGCGATACTCTTGACTTATATGTTCAAAACACATGAATGCGCCATTAACCTTAAGAGACGTCTTTATGGCTTCCATTGTAACCTTGAAGATTCCATGTTGACCGCAACGGATTCCGTACACTTCCAGTCTTACAGCTAAAATACGCCTAGAATGTGAAATCTAGAAAGCGCCTTCTTTGATTGTATTGTATTTGCTTGCATTGCCTCAACTTTTGACCGCGTTTCATTTGACAACACTGCGCCAGCTATATGGCATGTGAGCACATGATCTACTATGCGCAGAGCTCTGTGCGGTAGTCTGCCAGATAAATATGTATTCAATATGTAACACACTATGGAACAATTTGTGAACACAATACTTCAACTATCGGCATATTGTCTTTCAATATTATAAAGCATAAGCTTAAACTTTATTAGCTCAACGGCTCGACTGAAATTTCACGATGATTCCTAATAACCGAAAATTCGGAGAGGTTGTACTTAACCGCTTGGCATATTTAATTAAGCTGTGGAATTCCTAGGGCTCTGAATAATAAGGCTGTACTGCACCAAATAATCTCTACTGAAGGTGATGTGTTGCCATGTTTGGCTTCTCATATCGTTTCTTTCTCTTTGCTTCAAATGTCGGTCCCTCCAAAAAATTTTAAAATATATTATTTCAGCAACTGCTTCAACTATCTTTTCGTTTTTTGATTCACCAGAGAGCTAGTGTCCATGAAGTTTTAATGTACATGAACATGCAATAATTATCTGTTAAAAAGCAGTTTCGTTCCGCAAAGACGTTTCATTATATTTAATGTTAGTGCATTGTATATAGCTGTCTCAAATCACTTTTTTTTCTAGTTGGCCTCCACATTTCACAATACGTGTATTATGAAGAAATAAACTTTGTTTCCATTCTTCTTCCACGCATACAGCTATTCGATATGCGACGTGCCAGACACACTGGTCCACCTAACACTCGAGTGCCTGTGGCACCATGAAGGTGACAATACCAAGCTCCCAACGACCGTACGTGTCGACCTCCTAGCCGAGACGTGTGAGGCCAAGCACTTCGCACGAGACCTAGACGACCAACGAAGGCTCGTCGCCAGGCCCTGGAAGGTGACTTTGATGAGAAGATTCCTGGAATGAGGAACCCTCCCACGGAAAGTGACTCGAAACTGACAAGCTAGGGAACCCTATTTTGGAATAATAAACGTTTATTTCATCATCATCATATCATCAACGCCGCCACCACCACCACCACCACCATCATCATCATCATCATTATCATCATATACATCATCATCATCATCATCATCATCATCATTATCCTCATCATACCTTTACTTATTATCAGAGCTGTGTAGCCATGTACGACTTTTGGGAAAACTTGCTTCAGGAGCCTAGACCTACATTAGGGAACACTTACTTTTGGGAAGCTGGACGAGTACATCACTAACAGGCATACGAGATCCATTTAGGTACGTTTAGCCGCATTGTTCCTTGAGTGCTTCCGTGTCACCGGCACGCGGCACTTAGCCAAGTGCCAATTGCTAAAATCGGCAGTCGCGCGAGGCCAACCAAGTTACAGAGTATTGCCTCCGCCAAGATATTCCCGGAGGGACTTGTCCCAGGATTGGCATTTTTTATTAGCATTAGCAAGAAAAACGTCTGGCCATTAGTGCCCTCTCTTTGGACAACGAAATACCCTTACGAGTCCTTAACGTCAACAATGGTTACTCAACATGGGCACTTCAAAAAGCTTGTGGCTATATTGGGCGCAACATTTGTTTATGATGGGTTGACGACATACATTAGGGAAACAGATAAATGCTCATTTATATTACCATGGTCACAACAGAAATGAAAGTTGAAGAGCATTTGTTGCTTGGGTGGTATTAAGAAAACGCTAATCATGCATTCGCCTTTCTATTGATAGTGATGTTCCATCGTGGCATATAACTATTATGGGTGCAGCTGTATCTGGTAATACTGCCATAATACCGAGTAAATGTAGCCTTTTCACTACAATTTCGTTCTCCAAAGCAGCGCTACCGTGAATTCTGAGTGTGATTTACTCAGTTGCAGCGCCAACGTAGTCACTTGTGATTATAATTACACAGGAGAAACAAATTTTGAACAAAGAGTCAGACATATCGCCTCGGCAAGAAAACTTGAAAACTTCTCAACACCGTAATGAAATGCCAGAGCATTACCATAGAAGAACCATGGAAGGCGCGCATCTTTTCAGAGGCTGCGATTTTCAATATGAATAGATATATTAAGTGGTCAGCGTTTGATAGATTAACAAGTTGCGTTTATAATAGTGAAGAAACGAGAGCAGAAAACAGATTGGTATACTCTTAATCGCAACATGCCATGATTCCATACAAAATAAGTATAAACTCAACCATGAAAAAATATGGTTCGTAGAAAAGTCTGTGTCATGGACTACACGTTTTGCGACCCGGCGTCACACCAAGTTAACCAGCGCCGGGCTTTCCCCTGACCGTGATACCGCTTGGACATCGGAAGTTTCTTTTTAAGTCGCCATGGCTTGGCGGGAGTGCTCGTCGAAGACGTCCGCCGCTGAGAATTAACCCTTTTGTATCAGTGGCGACAAGAGGCAGGCGCCAAGATCTCCGAACCATAGTAAGAACCCCGCATGCCCCGGCTGAAAACCGAGGTAGTAGTCCATTTCTACGGTACAAGTAACAGGCTCTCGACATAAAAGCGATCGTCTCGATGGTTTGTCGCCCTCGTCCAGTTGATAACAGGCCCCACTTATGCAAAACGGGCGGGATTCGAATGTAATTTTAGGGTGTAGTTTTGAAGAATATCAAGCGCACTATTATACCCATGTCGATGGTCTTCTTTTGCTCAAATAAAAGAATGAGGGGGACATGAAGAAGTTTAAGTGCAGGATATCGCCGTGCTAATCAGTCTGGTTGCTTGTACAACATGGGGCAGAAGAGCATCATCGAGTATCCCTTTTAGAAGTTTTAGTGTGCCTTTGTATAGGCCGTCCGCCTGAGCTTAGCCGTTCGTCTATTCAGACGCGTAATGAACGTCTAACACATAAATGGAAACTTCAACTCAAATTAGCTCAACTTGCCTGCGTTTCCCTTCAAGCCCCAGCTCCCGGAACATGAGCGCTGCAACGCCACTGACATTCGCAGTCGTGCCAGAACTCTCTGTGACTTCTTGCATCCGATCGTGGCGGACTCAACGCTGGCGGTCATCGTGTGTATGCCATCACATGTTAATCCTTCTGAATTTTCGTGTCTTTAATTACTGTTTATTTATTCAACTGTTTGTTTTATTGTTTGCTAATTTAATGCCTGTTAATACTTCAGGCTGGTAGGCTCATTTGTTGTATTTTTATACGTGTGTTTGTAGTTGTTGGAAGTATTACATTCCTTGTGTCGCATAATAGCATATTAAACCTATCGTTTCGTTGTCCCACACACGTCTCAGATCTCTTCACTGCTCTGCTTGCATACTGAACGAACGAGCTTGCTGTCATTCCCACAGCCGACTTCGCGCCGGCGACGCTCAAGTGGCAGCTTGTCTTTTAGGGAAGTATCATTGAAACTTGTTTACCTTCAAGAAGGCATAAAATATTTGTTGCTATTTTCTGCTGCATGTTTGTGTTAGAATAGAACGCACAAAAGCTACCATTTTTGTTTTTTAATTGCATCAAAACAATTTAATTGGCTGCACCTCATATCTAATACTTCTGTCACACGGTAAGTCTAACCCATTTATTACGAATGACATTAAGAGAACCTGATGTCAGCTTACCATAAGCAGGCACGCAACGAAAAGAAATATTATTTTAAAATGATGAATATGACTTTAGCTCTACCGGCCTGCAACTTCAACAGAAACGAAAATTGAGAAAAACTTGCAAGTAGCGAGCGTGTATCCTCGATATAATTTCTGAATTTTACTATTTGAATATATTAAAGCTTCAAGACTGTAAGCGCAGCCATTTTACACAGTTAGGAGCAGCTGCTTGACAAAAATGTAGTAAAACTTCTAATCTATTGATATGAGAGGTTTAACGTCCCAAAACTACCATATGATTATGAGAGACGCCGTAGGGGAGGGCTCCGGAAATTTCGACAACCTGAAGTTCCTTAAGGTGCACCCAAATCTGAGCACACGGGCCTAGAACATTTCCGCCTCCATCGGAAATGCAGCCGCCGCTGCTGGGATTCGATCCCTCGACCTGCGGGTCAGCAGCCGAGTACCTTAGCCACTAGACCACCACGGCGAGGCGTAGTAAAGCTTCTAGTCAAGCCAAGAGTGAATTGAAAGACAGCATGTCAGACACGAGGGAGCGGTGGAGCAGGACTGACGTACGCCTCCAGAAATGACACGGCGGTGGCTAATGCGTGTGGTCACCACCTGCATCACCAAAACACATGCAATCGAATTATTGACACCCGCGAGCCAGGCAAAGTAGCTGAACGTACCATATATAAGTACCTTAATAGTTTCCGGCTGGATAAACGTATTATTTCGGATAAACATATTGCTTACAGAAAAATTTTTCAATTGAAAATACATGATTAAGAATTAGAAAACAATTATAAATAGAAATGAAGAAAAAACAAGAAAAACCTATTATCGGTAAACTTTTAGATTGTCGTGAGGCAATAAATTCTTTGAAGAATAAAATTTTACTTCACAAGATTGAAGTATATGGTATTCATGGGATGGAATTCGAACTCACAAATAGATACCTAGAATCTCAACTGCAGTACCCTTTTTTGTAAGGTCAAAGTTCAGAAAAAAAAGCGTAGCTGACTAAGGGGTGCCACAGGATTCAATATTGGGGCCATTAATGTTTATCATGTATATCAGCGATAGAGAAAACATTCCACCAACATATGAATTATTATTTCACGTGTATGCATTCTAATTTGCTATGAACCTTCAGAAACTAGAAATTACAGCCAGTTATCGGTCGAATGAACTTCCCCTATGGCTACATACAAACCAGCTTAAGGTAAATATAACGAAACCAAGTTTACTTCTTGTTGTTCCAAGAATGAGGAAGACAACCATGCTGCCAAACGCATTTACATTGATTTTAACGCTTTTACATGTGACAACTTATTCTTTTTAGGTGTTATATTTGACAAAAACTTAAGCTCGACAGAGGAGACAAATAAGGTGCGAAATAAGGTTGCGCGATCAGTTGGCTTACTTCGACGAATACAATGCTATATATGTGCCTGTAAAGCTCATCAGACAACTACACTCTCCCTTGTACATTCACATTTTAGATATGGCCTATTAGCTATATAGGGATTGGTTACGAAACCAACATAGAAAAACTGCCCATACTTAAGCGATGAACTGTTCGTTTGCTTAACTTTTCTATGAATACATAGGTTCTTTCAACCTAATGGTGCCCTACAGGATCTTTAACTTGAATAACACTTACAGAGTGAAGATCTGTATTCGGCTATAAAGATTATGGAGGCGAAATGTTGTAGACCCATGCGCTCAGATTTGGGTGCACGTTAAAGAGCCCCAGGTGGTCGAAATTTCTAGAGTTCTTCACTACGGCGTCTCTCATAATCATATAGTGGTTTTGGGACCTTAAGCCCCCCCATTTCAATCACCAAACAGTCAGTTTTACAGATTAGAAAATCGTACAGGGAAAGACCTGCATTCCAATATTCAATGATATCCCTGGCACCCTTGAGATTTTTTCATAGAGGTACCTCAGTCGAGACACAGGACACAGTTTACGCCCCACATCAATATTAACAAAGAAACACGGAAAAAATTATGGCACGCATACAATTGAGTACGAAACTACGTGTTTATTCAATATATATTCTATCGTAGAGGATATAATAAAAATTGTAAAACAGTTCTAGAATATAAACATTTTATAATGGATACGTTTGTTTCTCCAGACGCGAATGCGTTGTAAAAATGTTGTTCTAAACGTGAAAAAAAATAATAATCATGATGTTCGGCGACACTATTGTAATTTTACAATTATTATTGTTGCTTTTACGACTATAGCTACCTAAATGTGACGTTTGGTTGTTTTTCTTGTATTTGTGTTTAAGTCTTTACTTTGGCTACGTATCACCTCATTATGTTCATTACTATCGTTACGCTAACTTCTGTAACTGGTGATTATATGCCTACTGTATTAATCATTATGCCCTTCTTTATTTATTATTTATTGTGTTTCAATGTTGATTTATTATTTTGAAATTATTGCTTTTGCTGTTCCAGTGTAGTGAGGCCACTCAGGAGGTTTTAGTCCTTTTGCCCAAACACGCGCGGGTAAACTCACTATATAAATTTTGGCCAAAAAAAGTAAAGCATGGTGGGTGTTCAGTAAACGTAGCCGCTGTAGTGCAGGAAAGCTGTCCGTACTACGTTGTCAAACCAGCAAGAGAATAGTTTAGCAAAGAACTAGGTACGTTGCGAAATACGAATGTTACCAATACAGAAGTCAGCCATTATTTTGGCATCTAAAATACACCTTAGGTTCAACAGAGTATGCGAACGTGTTTCGTAAACTAATTCCAGAGAAACTGTCGTTTTCACCGAATCGCATTGGTTACCCCCTGCATGGGACAGCAAACAAAAGGATATAATATTCGCTGTAAAAGACACTACGTTTGCCGTGTTAAAGAGTTGTAATGGTCTTGATACCTACAGCCATTTCATCCATCCTAAGGGCTCTGATATTTAGTTGAAGAGAAAAGTATAACGACTTCTTAGATCACTCTTGTATTAAATTTTCTTCAGCATTCGCAAAGCTGCAACGACTTTCTTTTTCATGCCATCAAAATTTATGAGTGTTTCATTTATCATTAAATGTTCTATATCTGTGGATAGCATGTTACCATTTTTGTTAGATATTTGGGTACAATTAATCGTTTGCATGCGTGATTTTGTATAGAACAGAAGAAGCCCTTTGGAGGTCAGTAGCTAGTACAGCTGGCCCCGTCATGGTGATCTAGTGGCTAAGGTACTCGGCTGCTCGGAATCGAATCACGGGATAGAAACCCGGCTGCGGCAGCTACATTTTTGATGCAGGCGAAAATGCTGCAGGCCTCTGTGCTCAGTTTTAGGTGCACGTTAAAGATTTTCAGAAGGTCGAAATTTCCGGAGCCCTCCACAACGGCGTCTCTCATGATCTTATAGTGGTTTCGAGACGTTGAACCCCATATATCACTCAATTATCAGCTCGTGCAGCTGGGTTTATATATAAGTGTGTTTGTTCTACGAAGAGAGCCTTTTGCATAAGAACAAGCAGCAGTCTCACCTAGTAAAAGAAGCTGTGATTAGCGAAGTCCTTCACTGTTCGATATGAAAGCAGTGGTTCAATGGATCGGTAAGTGAACACTTGAAAAGATGATAGGCCGCCATATGGAAATACACACTGGTCGTTTTATTTATTTATTCACATTAACCCATAAAAGTAGGCACATTAGCATAGTAAAGACACTGAAACGGTTAAACCATCTCTTCTAACACATTGCCTTGATATATTAAAAAAAACAACGGGTGAGTGGCTTCACCAACTGGACGACACAGGGAGTATCCCAATGGACACAAGAGGCCATATGCGGATGCCGAAGATGGAGCTAGAACTGCGCGTCATTGCGTAACACCCGAGTGTGAAGGAACGAGTCAACTTCTGTTTTCTGCGCATCTCGTCGTTCTTAGCCTCCTGGGAAATAAATGCGTTCCATCCACGATGCACTGCGTCTTGCGCTGACAAGTGGTCCCCGGAGGAGGCTGAGCTGGCAGTTCGCATCCGGAGACTTATCTTTCAGCAACGCTTACATGAAACTTCGTACATTTACTTTTGAAATGAGAATCCTTGAAACAGCAAAAATTACTAACGCCTGTACGTGGCTATAAGGTATGTTATTGTATAAATATGTGAATTTCTGTTTTATAAATACGCAGTGAAATAGTTGATGGTATGACAAGTAAAATAGTAAGATAGCATGCTTTACACTGAGAGGCATGCAGTGATAATTGTAGCTTTCGATGAAGGTATTTGACTCAAACATTGAACGACAGAGAGACGGATGTCGTCCACAAAATATTCTGCCTGTGTCAACGTCGCCTTCCTCTTCTTTGCTCTGCTCTTGCCCTTATGATGCTTCAGGTACAGACCATTTTGATAAATATAATATGTAGAATTTAACGTCCGAAAATCACTATATGTTTATAAGAAACGCCGTTGTGCATGGTCGCGAAAATTTCAGCCACCTGGTGTTAATTAACGAGCTCCCAAATCTGAGAACACGGGCCCACAGCACTTTCACCTCCACCGAAAATGCAGCTGTGACAGTCGGGATTAAATACCACCACCTTCGGCTTAGCAGGTCCCTTCTCTCTCATCTTTATGTCCCCTTCCCATTCCCCCAGCGTAGGGTAGCAAACCGGGCATGTGCCTGGTTAACCTCCCTGCCTTCTCTCTTGTTGTTCATCCCCCCCTCGGCTTAGCAGCCGAGTGTCTTAGCTAGAACAACGTGGCGGGCAAGAGTCATGCAGTGAGTGTATAGAAGCAGAAATGGATTTCATTAAGCTCGCTTGCTCATAGTTTGGTCTTGGTGGCCTCTGGGGGCTCTTCAGAGTTTGTGAACGTGGTCGGCGTTCTTGGTTTGCTGAGCGGCCCAGAAGCGGGTAATGCTTTAGCTTTTATCTCAAAGAGAAAAAGAAACCATACGTTAAAAAATAGCATGAGTTTCTATTCCTCGAACGATATATATGTAAGCGGCGGTCATTCGTTGGTAAATAAATCGAAATGCATATAGTATAACATTTTGTGACGCCATGTACAAAAGTAAAGTTTACTTCTCGGCACTGTCAGAAGGATCGTAACATACAAATTGCATCCCGTGAGCTGGCAAAGGAAACATACTTCAGATCAATTCTGAGAATGGCAGAGGTTGCAATGAATTTCATCTCATGGCTTGTGGAGAATAAGCATGCATGTATTCCAGACATTTGTCCTTGAATGCGTAAGGAAAGACTGGCATTCGTAAACTACGATAACTATCCACCCTTTGGAGACCACATGCCAAATTACAAGACAGTGAACAACAACGCTACTTATATGAGGCAAACACAAGGCTACTATAATCTACTAGAGTATTATTGCAAAAGAGCAAGGCGTTGCGTTATCAAAGCACAGAGAGACATCACCGGCTCTGCAGCGGCCTGTCGCACCATTCGAAGAGTCGCGTGTATGTTTTGAAAAAGTCAAATGATCCCGATGGATCATTTGTGGCTTCAAATGTATTCTTAGAAACACTGTCTTATGAATAAATTATTATAATACTTGTAAAGAGTACTGCTTAGGGTTCTTCATTAGAGGCTATTTAACGTTCTTTCAATTTGAAATGCGCATTTTTACAATCATTAATATAGAGAAGTTACTCCTTTGCTAGTTTCGCAAGCCATTGTGCACACATGCTTTATTTGTGATGGTAACAGCACTGAAAATTTATTCAGTGCTTGATTCCTATTATTAGAAGAGTTGAGGAGCTTCGAAGAATGTTTCTGTGGCGCTAACATGGGTGATAATGTCTAAAATCATTAATGTGAATCTTCACTGCTGCCTTCCAGCCTCTTCCTGTTACGTATACATGTAGTCAGTAGAGCTTAAAACTGCAACTGACGAGTAAAAAAAAAGTCATGGCCGACCTAAAAAATAGAAGGGTGTATTTTTTTCATCACGTGAAGCTACTATAGCCTACCAAGACAACCTACTTACCGTGCAAAGATCGTAGGCTTTATGGACAGAATGATTCGAATTGAAAAGGAAAGCACACGTAGAGTTACATTTTAAATTTGATTTCGGCTCGGACGACACCGTAAATAAGTTTACGGTTATCCGTTCGGCTATTGAAAGCTCTTACGAATGTTGTTCTACTGGACACCGGACAAAATTCCTGTTCACAGCTATTATGCCGAAGATAAAGCCGCTAGCGAATCCCCCCATTCCATTAAGTACTCAAACCAATGCAGTGCGCCTCTGACTGCCCTAATAAACTCCATTGTTCATCCTCCATTCGTCCAGTCTCGGTCCATTCAAAGTCGCGGCTAACAATCAGTGATTGGCAAACAGAATAGCGTATGTAGATTTCATTAGAATGCCAAATTAGAGACGCTGTAAGCGTCATGAAGGAACAATAGTGGAGGAACTTTTTGTGTTGTCTACGTCGAATGGAATACGACTTGGGTGAAAAGATGTGGGTGAGCAAACGTTCTCTGAACTAGCATTTGTTTTCCGTGTGTTCAAGACTGCCCAATGCACCCCAGTGATGCCATTTTTGAATAACTATCTAAGAGAATCTTTATTAGATGTTTTTCGTCATGTTTTATATTTTGCTGTAGTTGAGCGCTCGAAGTGGCTTGAATAGGCTTGATGAGAACAGGCAATGATGTCAAGAGAAGTATGGGTGCTGTTATTATAGAACTAACTGTATTGTAAATGGGAAGAAATAAAGAAAAAATAAGGACTAAACAATAAGTTGCCACCGGCAGGATCTGAACCTGCGAGTTTCGAATAACGTCTCCGATGGCAATTAAACGTGGTGCAATTAAACGTGGAAGCGTCAGTCAGCGCCACCTGTTGCCAATGCAGTGAGTGTGCAACACTCGTTTTGCCTGTTAGCGTAACGTAGCACGTCGTGTTATTACGAGCTGGCAGCTGGCCATTAATCCCTCGAATGTTAACTAAAGGCATGAGAACTGCCAGAACTCTCGTTATCTCAGACTTCATGCCTTCAACTTTCTACACTTCAGGCTTGTTGCCTTCAGACTTATTGGCTGCCAAACTAATGTTCTCGCAAGCAAGTATGCCAGAACTTCTCTGCCGGTGGCAAGTTATCCTTTCGTCCACTTCACTTTAGTCACATTTACCTAACAATGACTTCTAATAAAATCTCGCATACTTCCCTTCTCATAGCTGCCTGTTACTTCTCACAAATGTTCCATCGAACAAAGAACACGAATCCCTTAAGTGTACACCCTTTGCTTGAAATAGTTAGGGTATATAGGTTGCAGAAATTATTGTATAGATTGTCAAAATGCATTACGACGCGGTGTGTTTACACGCATTAAAACAAATCGATAAGGACAGGGATGTTTGCATGCTCTGTACTTCTGTATAGTGGTGTAATGCCTGTGCGTAATACTCCTGTTTGATATGCTTTTAACGGTTTGTTTGGGAGTGATAGGAGGTGATGGGAAGCGTGGCAGGTAATACCCACAGAGCCAAACAAGGTTATAGGAATAACTAGGAGAATGAAAATGGCGGGGGGGGGAGCACATTCAGCAAGAACTCTCAAATCTTGACTGGTAGATTGCCACTATCCCTCAAGAAGAAAACATGTAACAGCTGCATCTTGCCGGTACTTACCCTACGGAGCATAAACCTGAATGCTTGCAAAGAGGGTTCAGCTTAAATTGAGGACGACGCAGCGAGCAATGGAAAGGAAATTGATAGGTGTAACCTTAAGAGTCAAGCAGAGAGCAGGGTGCATCCTGGAAGGAACTGGGGTTAAGGATATCATAGTTGAAAAAATCAAAAAAGAGGGAATGGACATGGGCCGGACATGTAGTGAGAGGCAGGATAACCGCTGGTCATTAGAGGGGCCCCGAAACAGTTTTTTAGTAATCATGAAATTAATTCACTGCAAAAGCGTGTTGACTCACAAGTTCAATGCCGAAAAAATTTTTATAATTAGTTCAGTACGAGCGGAGTTACAAAGATTTGTCACACGCTGCAATCGCATTCTCTCTTCTCTCGTCCCGACGAAAGCTTTGGAAGCAAAGCCGGAAGGGATGGTGGGGCAAACGAAAACTTTTATTCGCCAAGTGAGCTCTTTTTTGTTTTTGTTTTTCGAAAACGCATTTTTTTTCTCAGTGTGATCGCACACGCACGTGTGGACAAATGACGACCTCTCGCGGTTATCTCTGTAACAACCGAGCGCGCCAAGTTCAAATCAGCCAATGCCTGATAGATGGGCAATCTATGTGTCATTATTTAGCGTTTTCCGTCAGTTGTCGAGGGAGGAGAAAGTAATTTTTAGCTGATTTGATAATTTATTGTGAATTCTAGTCCACGTGCTGCTCTATAACATTTGGCTCGCGTGTTTTCGGTAGCCTCTACTACCGATCGGCAGCGCTTTTTGACCATGCTCAAAATTGTTGAAGGGCCCCTTTAAGGGAAACAGACTGGATTCCCAGAGAGAGAGAGAGAGATGAAAGGCAGGAAGGTTAACCAATACTTGGCTTAGTTGGGCACCCTATACTTGTCCTGGATTCCCACAGAAGGCAAGAAGGTTAGGGGGAGATAGAAAGTTAGTTGAGCTGATGAGATTAAGTTTGCCGGTATAAAGATATAGCAGCAGCAAGCACAGAACCGAGTTGACTGGCGGAACATGGGAGAGGCCTTTGCCCTGCAGTAGACGTAGTCAGGCTGATGATGATGATGATGAAGATGATGATGATGATGTGCGTGATGAAGACAAGAGCTCAAGTTTATCGAACCTTTATGCGCCATGTCTACATTGCTACAACAATCAGTTGTAATGGCAGAGCGACAAAGCCGCTCTAGCAACGGCCATGATTATGCATTGTTGTTTTGTATTTAAGTGCACGTACGTTGACAACAATTATTGCATGGAGTGCCCTCTAAAATGCAACGAACTGCATGCAGCCAAAAGTAAATCTTAAACATATTTGCGCTTTTCATGTCGCCCACTTGCGTAATTAAGCGCAATATAAAAGCGATACACCAATGAGTACACGACAGCGAATCATATTCCGTTTGTTTCAATAAGTTCTGGTGCTATCTATTTTCTGAATAATTTCCTTCTAGTTAAGCCTAACGCCCCATCTCTCTCTCTCTCTTTAAGAGTATGCTGAGCAAGGGCAGGAAATCGCCCCCCACGAGTTGCCGATGAGGAAGAAAAAAGAAAAAGAAAAGGGGGGGGGTGATTGTAGTAGTGGCTTGACATGGACTTACACGTCGTTCTTCCTCCGTCCGTTTCGTGGTAGTCGACGTGGTATTGCGGTTTCGTTTGGAAATTAGGCTGCGCATGCGCTCGTAGACGGTTGTGAAACGTTTCTTTCGGCGGACAAGCTCAGCAGCGCGAAGGGATAGCATCACACTGTTTTCTCAGTCCTCTCTTTGCTCAGAACAGACACCTGCCGGATAGAGTGAATATTACTTTGTCTGGGGAAGTAAAGCGCTGCGCCATTCGCTCAGTGGCACCAACAAGCTTTCGCAAGATTTTCCCATGAGCACGGTATAAGAAGGACGGTTCATGGCTTTTTTGGTCTTGGAAGACTTACACAACGAGCAAGCCCAATGTAAAAAGACGAGTTGTCAAGCTACATGCACTGCGCGTCTGAATCTTTAATAGCCGCTAAGGGATGGGTAGGGTTGAAGGAGAACTGAGAGGAGTCTTCTAATTGGTTTATTTCTCAGCTGCTTTTAAAATGTTTTCACACTAGAGCAAATTGCATTCTGTTTTACTGTTCGTAATTGCGTTCGGACACGTTCTGAGATTGATTAATGCTGCCGAAACCTATCTCATACTACGACAGCAGCAACCCCCTTTTCAGAGAACGTAAGAGCGTGCGTATATGCGCTCAAAGTGCCCCTCAGCGTGCAGGAAAAGTCATGTACTGGATAGAGACAACCTTTTCAGTGCGTTGTGCATTCTATCCAAGCTGAAATTGGGAATTGATGATACATTTACCCTATTTTCATATGCACTGGCGTGTTTGTACAGTTATAGGTGTAGATACACCGGCTTCCTAAAATATTTTAAGAATGTCATATTTTTGCATATAGCACAGTCACACTCAATATTTTTAAAGGTAATTTTCTCCAGCTTAAGAAACAGACACAGCAGGGGTGGTCTTCTGCTTGAAAAAGAAAATAAAGAACACTCTGAAAAATGTGACCAGAACGAAAAAGGAAAACAAGAATGAGTAGTTGGCAATGTATGTAAGGCAAATAATTCGAGTTCACACACAACATTTTACGGAAGACTACACCCCCCTTTCCACGCATAAGAAATGGAGTTGGATGTTTCTCGATCAAAATTAATTTACTCTCACAAAAGCCTTCATGCTTGTATCATAGCGATGAGTTAATTCAGATAACCAATTAGGCATTGTTAGTTGGATTATAATTATAGTGGGGTGCCGATCATTCATATCGCTAATGTTTAGTTAATGATGGAGGCAGGCATGTCTACAGCACGAACCGTTGCAAGGAAGCTACCTGCTGTTGTAGCTATTTCACTATCTACACTTGCCAAGAAGATGCGAATGCGTTGATGCAAGTACTTGTTGGTGTAGTTGTCAAACTTATACCAGTTTAGACCTCAGGTTAAAACAGACAGCAGAAAACGTGAGCTTGCACTCAAATACAGTGTCTCAAAAAGCAACAAGGCTGTTTGCAAGGAGCAAAGAGCTATTGCGGGTACATTGTAATAACGCGTTCTCAATTGGAGTTCAGTGTCCTCAGTGCGACACTCCTTGTTTCAGCAAACCAGCACAAGACTTCTGCATCCATCTCATTTTTGCCATAAGAAACAGCACGTAGTGGGACATTTCCTCTTGTTCCCTTTTAGTTCCTCTCTAGAGGAGCAGTTCCAGAAGTCAAGAGTAGCGTGGCGGCTGAATGCAACCTTGTTTGCTTAACAACTGTTGCAGCTATTTCTGCTGCCAACGGCTCTTCTTCAAAGAAATCAAAGTTTGTTATTATGAGTGTTGGTTAAAGCAAGTGAAGTATCACTATTGAACGCTCGCAAAGGAGGTTGTTTAATGCCTAAATAATAATAAAGATAGACTAATATGGCGGCGCTCAGTAGAAGAGGCAGAAAGGGAAAGAAAGAGAACATGCCGCTATGACAGCGTGTGCGTGCGACTTGAAGTGATGTTTGCTGACCAAAACTAAAAAGGAGGCCTCATGCATACCTATACAAATTATGCTCTTAAAAAACATTAACACGCGCATTATGGATGTTCTTTCTCAATATGAGCGTGCAACGCATATATTGAAGCAAATAAATTAGCGAAACATAAAAAAATCACAGCATATTCACGGAGTGAATGTTAACGAGTGGGGTGAAACGTCTAACCGTCCATTGGTGCGTCCGTTCGTGCATCCGTGCATGCGTCTATCCGGAGGTGCATGCGCCCGTCTGTGCATGCATCCGACCGTCCATCCATCCACCTGCCTCTCTGTCAGTCCATCTGATCACTCCTATCACACTGAAGCATGCATCCGACGAACGGACGCTTCGCCCCATCGATCATCATTCACTCCGTGGATATACTGCCTACGCAGGAAGGAACGACCAACCAAGTGATGCTATAAGAAGCTTCACCCTTAAATTTTGAAGGCAGCACCTGCAATTTCGATAATTAGATATGATATAGAGTTGTATTAAACTAAAATGGTATATATTGGAGCCTGAAATTTCCGTTCCTTCCCTTACCGCGGGCCCACTCAGGTAGGTTGTGATTTTTCACCTGCTAACTTCTCTATCAGCTAAAAGCTGCACATGCACCAATAAAATTCAATGCTCAATTTAAATCAGCTGAGATATAACTATGCACAGGCAAATCAGTTTTTTTTCTTTCAGAGCTGTAAGCAGGCGATTGTATCGTCGTATTGTCGCAGTAGATCATTTTAAAGCAATACCAGAAGTCCACGTCGGTGCGCGAAGCATGATGGAAAAATTCTGTACAGTCGAGTGCATAATTTTAGAGACCACGGGAGCGCGTGCCGAGGCGCGTCGCTGCGCCTTCTGGCGGCTGCACGGCTCTGTCCGGGAGCGCGTACTACGCACGCTCGTCCCTTATCACCCGGCAGCCTGCCCTTTCGCTCGTTTCAACGGCGCGCATCTCGAAACGATGCGGACGGTGCAAGGTGTCACTTCTGTAGTCGCTGTGAAGACAATGAAAGAAGCCGAGCGCTAATGTGACGACAGCACATCATTTGCGGGTTTCGGTGTGCTGCACGTAGTGCACGTTACTCCTAGGCAACCCGCTGCGTGATCAAATTTGAATGTCGAGTCAGGCAGTCAATAAGCTCAGCCAGCAGTGTTGCCTTTTGCGCTCTCATTCGCCGAACTAACGCACGTAGTAATACTCGGTCCAAATATCATCTGTCTATGAACATGCATGAGACCACCAAACGTCCAACAGCTGCAGAAATGAGCCGAGGAAGAAAGGTGAAAACAAACTCGGTGTATTAAGGATAAATCCTTTATTAAGGCCGCTGCGGTGGTGCAGTGGTTTCGATGCTCGGCTGCTGACCCGAAAGACGCATCTTCAAGTCTAGTCGGGCATGCCATATTTCGATAGAGGAGAGATACTTGAAACTAGTATACTGAGTGGACGTTAAAGAACCCCGAATGAGCAAACATTCCCAAGACGTTACTTTGGTGGAGCTCTATGTCATATCTATATAATAAAATTTATTTCTCTCTCTATATCGTGGTTCTGTCACGTCGAGAGCTCGCACTTATTATTGGTAGGAGTCGAGCCTCGACCGAAGAGTTTCTATGATTAGAATTTCAGATGTTCATGTGTCGTCTTCTACAACTCGAACCATAAACCCCGATTGAAGTCAACCCATTAATTGGATGCATCATAGTAGATTAAGACAAGTAAGCGTGAATTATGTCTTGAACGGGCTTATGTTTGAATGGGCCGTTCAAGGATAGTTGTTTCGTATACCAGCATGACAGGAGCCCGATTTACACTGCTCGCAGTGCGAAATCCTTGCTGAGGGCCTTGCTGTTCGCTTATTGGAATGGCGACCTGTAGGAGCGGACCTGAACCCCATTGAAAACGTCTGGGGTCTCGTGAAATGCCGACTTGCGGCACGGAATCTTAGAAGTTCAACGAAGGAGACCCTATTCGCGGCCATACAGGAGGAGTGGGAAGCACTTCGTTTACGCCCTGAGATCGTGGCCGCACTTTACAATTCGATGCCGTCTCGTGTGGCGCAAGTGATTGCCGCCAATGGGCGTTTGATTAAATACTGAAAGTAGTGATCTTTCCTGGATAGCAGTTATAGCTATCGTTGTCTTTTTTTCTGGCTTATAAGAATAAACTGTTCATTTATCGCGTTTCCTGGCTATTCATTCTTGACGCGTGATATTCAGTGGTTTACTGCGTACCACTGCACGCGCGATATTCGCACCAAGAAATGGAGCTGGCATAACCTCTCCGAGACGGAGCACAAAATTCATCACTGCAAGATGAGCATATCACGCAACTCCGTTTGAGAAAAGCTGAGAAACTGCATGTTTTCCGCGCTGCACCAAGGAAGAAATCGTATTGCATGGCTCACTCGAGCCATGCCATTACATTAGAAGCATTTTCGCCGCTATATTATCGCTCGGGAGTACCGGTGCTTGCACAGCGACTGCAAAAGTGGCACCTTGCGCCGTCCGCAACGTTTCGAGATGCGCGCCGTTGAAACGAGCAAAAGTGCAGGCTGCCGGGTGATATGAGACGAGCGTGCGCAGTACGTGCTCCCGGACAGAGCCGTGCAGCCGCCAGAAGGCGCAGCGACGCGCCTCGGTACGCGCTCCCGTGGTCTTTAAAATTATGCACTCGACTGTACGTTGAATGCACTAGATGTTCCCTTCTCTCTCTTCTCGTTGGTGCCGAGGGATTCAATGAAATAAGAAAAAGCATCCAATTAAAATAAAGTCGCCGCTTTCAACTACAATTAAATCCTAAATATAGTACACATGACTAAACGCACTTGCATGTATCCCTACGCATTAATTGCGAAAAGTATAGGTGTATATTAGTGCACATCAATAAGCCAGTGTATATATCACTGAGATGATGTATACAGCACGTAAAATTTACGTGGCACACGAGTTATTACGAGTCGATGCATGCAGTCAAAACGTACTATCATGAGCGATATGAGCATGAGCACTAAGTTTCCTATTGGTAGCTCTTGCTCCGCAAAAAAACACAAATATAAGTGGATTGTTGCAGAAACTTATAGACGCGGAGATTTCGTAATCACACCTTCATGCACAGAACAAAACAAAAGGAGATGTCTACGACAGCGAAAGTACTATTTACAAACACACCCCGAAAAGAACACCAAATTTATGAGAACGGTAAAAACGCCATAAAACCATTTGGGGTGGCCGGTTCGCTCAAGCTTCGATCATGTTATGGTGCAACAAATTAAAAAAAAATCACCGCATTTCAAGCTGCTTGAAGAAATTATGGGGCGAGGCTTTCGGAGGTGATTAGTGTGATTAAAGTTGATACAGTACTAAGATTAGATTAGATTTGTGGGGTGTAACGTGCCAAAACCACCATATGATTATGAGAGACGCCGTAGTGGACGGCTCCGGAAATTTTGACCACCTGGGGTTCTTTAACGTACACCAAAGTCTGAGTACACGAGCTTACAACATTTCCGCCTCCATATACAGTACCGAGACTGATTGTGGTTGTGATACTTACATATTTTTTTTTATTCAAAGAGATAGAGCGGAGACCGATTGTGATATAGCGGTGATTCTTCTTTATAGCTGATATGAGGTTCCGAGTTCCGGGTTACGTTTTGACTTCATGATCACAGCTTCATTAGCTATCGTCTCTGGTGTAGAATTTTCTTGTCGTTAGTGCCGCCTTGCATCTGCTTCAAGTGGTCTCAACTGCGCGTCAGCTTGGCGTTTTTCCCGCTTAGCCTTTTTTTGGCTTCCTTAGCCCTAGTCTGTGGTGTAGAACTTCGTTCTCGCCGTCGCTGCTTTGCATCCGCTTCCTTCTTTTTTGTCTCCGCGGTAGCTTCCCGTCGACGGTGACACTGATACTCAGCACGTCGCGCTTTCCTGCGTTCGTCTTCGTCTATATGAGAGAAGAGAATGTGCGGTATAAAACGTGGTTATATATGTATATATATATAGCGTTGACAGCAGCGCCATCACATCTACAATTAACCACAGCGCCCTCTATTGCTTATAATTTGAAGGTTACATGCAAAACGGTTACAATCA
Organism: Rhipicephalus microplus; assembly: GCF_043290135.1. NCBI lineage: Eukaryota > Metazoa > Arthropoda > Arachnida > Ixodida > Ixodidae > Rhipicephalus > Rhipicephalus microplus. Next base: position 164,854,408 of record NC_134700.1, on the reverse strand, counting down.
ACGCCCTCTGTTGCTTATAAGTTGAAGGTTACATGGTCTTACGGAGAGACGGGAGACGGCGGACATCGTGAGGTCTTGAGGAGCTTAGCCCCTAAAACACAGTCAAAAGCACGCACATATCTTGTGCGTGGTTTTGACTGTGTTTCGACACACCAGTTTCGAAAGTCGTTCCCCAAATACCCAACATAGCGAAGGAAAGGTGATAGAAAACAGCAACAAAGCTTGTAATATCCACGCTGTAGTCACCAGAGGCATTCTTCAAATGCCATTTCTCGCTCTTTGTTCTCACTGTCGATAAACGAGTACTTTTAAGATCGCTTAAAAAAAAAAACACCTTCCATTTATTTTTAGAATGCTTCGTGCACTGCGTGGCACGCAGCACGCAGACATCTTGCGGGGCTTGCGACGAATCAGAGCTGGTGACACGGAGGCAGGGGCCACGTACACGTTTTAAAAAATCTTGGGGACGGACCCTCAGGCTTCGCCTTTAAGAGTTGAACGCGATAGCGAAATACGGCCCCTAGCGCGCCCATCGACGGCTAAGTGCATACTTATATTATGTTGTTGCAGACACACGTACACACGCACACAGACACGCACACAAACACACGCGCGCGTAAGCGCGACGTATCTATAGTAATGCAGTGACTGTACAGTGTGGCCACTTTTCTCTGCTAGAACGGCGCTCGATTTGCTGTCGTCGAGACACGTTTTAGGGGCCAAGCTCTAAATAGCGGCACCTGTTCGTCCCTCGTAGCCGTTGTAGTGTGTAAGGAGTATAACATTTTGACCACCAAGGTGGTGCCGATGAGAGATTTCATCTGTAAGTTGTTGAACAATAAAAAATAGTGCTCAATGTGCATGCTAATGGCTACTAATAGAGAATAAGAGACATGAGCATTTGGCTTTTAGTTAACGCGCACGCTGCGATCCCCATTAGCAGCCATTGGCTTATACATTGAGCACTATCTGACAAGAAAGATTGCTACGTTATACACGCTGGGTGCAACCTACTTAGTTTTAGAAAGGTTTAGCGGGCGTTGAGCTGCAGTGCCATGAATACAATGATCTAGTATATGCCATGAACTCGAGGTGGTTAAAGGTGGGAAGTAGATACGAAGCGCAAGCCGTAAGAAAGTAAAAGTCGAATTCTCCTGTCTCTCAATTTCCATTAGCAGCAATTGGCAAGTACATTAAGCACTATCTCACAGGAAAAGGTTGCCACGTTATATTCGCTGGGCGTAACCTCCTTGATTTTAGCAACGTTTAGCGAGCGTTGGGCCACAGTTCCATGAATACCATGAACTCGAGGCGGTTAAAGGTGGGAAGTAGACCCGAAGCACAAGCTGTAAAAATGTGTGCGTGTGCCACCTCTCGTTTAGTCCTTGGAGTGCCCGCTGGATGGCGGCGCTTCTACATGGGGAATATATGATGAAAAGACGCGAGATGGTGCTACTTGGAGTGTTGAATAGATGGACGATTGGACACACAGACAGATGCATGGATGGACGCATGAGCGGACGCAGGGCCAGATGCATGGACGAACACAGGGACGGATGCACGAACAGACGCACGCACGGACGGGCGGATGGACGCGTGGACGGTCACACATACGGACGCATGGATGGACGGAAGCAAGAACGAATGAACGGATGAATGCTTCGCCCCACTCTCCTTCATTCACTCCGTGAATATGCTGCCAATTTTTTCACAATGTCTCACAGATAACCTACAGACACACATACATGCACATGCGTGCTTGCGCGAATGGTACATAGAAGTTTTTATGGACAGCAAGAGTCGCATGTTCTCCAAGATACACGCCACGCGCTTGCAATCTCGAAGACCATAAAGAGTCTCACAACGCCTCACAGATGGCAGTACATTATTTAGCGTTTGCAGCTTGCCAGATGAACGCCCCTGGAAAGGCTTGATATGTTTTCCGCTGAATTGGCGTAGTTTTTCGTTTTAGAGCTGTTTGAAGGTTCTTCTGTGTTTTTAGCGGTGATGGCTGCACTATCCCGACATCTTTCGATGCAGTTTTATGGCCTCCCAAATGCGCCTGAAAATCGCTGAACGGGCTCGTTTGCCTCGTGACACCTGTTGAATAGAATGCGCTAAGGAGGCTTTCTTCACTACATGACATTTATGTGGTGTTCTTTCCCGAAGCACCTGCAAGTAACAACGTAGCTTTGTGGTAGGGCACCTCCTTGCCACACGAACAACCTGGATTCGATCTTCAGAGAGCCGAAAACTTTATTCTTTAATTTATTTGCTTCTTTCACTATTTTTCGCTCACGGACAATTTTTCGCTCACAACCAACGCTGCCGACGCCAACGACGGAATTTCTGCAACGACTGCTCTTTAACAAAGTCGCGTTAAAAGTGCAGCATGGGCCAAAACATGGCGAACGTGCGTGGCGAGGTGGCATTGACCGTTTCGATGAATGATCGCACACTGAACGGGGGCGTGTGCATCGGGGCACTTTTATGCTTACAGGTGCCGGCAAGCCACCTAGCGAGCGTTGTTGCAATCACCGGAGAGGTGACTGGAGCGGTGACTGTGGAAGTGTACACTGGCAACACTGGTGTAAACGGCAGCAGCTGGCGGGCAAGGTGCCAGCGTACGAAGCTTGCTGAGCAAGCTCTTAAAATTGATCACAAAAGCATTCAAAGTCATAAACCTGGCGTCTGCGTAATTTTCCTTGTTTTCTTTTAATATGTGAAGCACACGCTCTTAAAAAGGCTGTGGTACTTGCTAACTTTGGGGAAGTATTGATTTGTCACATACGTTACAACCCTGCTATTAAATGTAGCTAGGAACAGAGAGGGTGGTATCAGTTACTACCTTTGCCATCACTACCAGAACTTAGTAATTGTTACTACTCTAGCCGTTAGCAACCATAGGGAGTAACTCTGAAAGGTTTCAAGAAAAAAAGTTATAACGCACTCTACCGTTTTCATTGTGCCATAATATTTCTTCATTGTTCCTACGAGTCAACTAATATCTCAATATTAGAGCCATTACTAAACAACTTCGGCTATTTTTGCATACTGTGTCATGAACGCGAAGAATGCATGTGTGTTTAGAAAAAAGTGCTTAACGATTCAGAATACTCAGTACTCTGCTATGGAAGAGCTGAAGGCCATCCCTTAGGCCTCACACTTGACAAGGCCGCATCGTCAAAAATTACGCTGAGGCCAGGGCCGCGCTGGTGGTGTCCATGTGAGTTTAGAAAAAGTGAGTTACAATTTAGATTGCTCGGTACTCTACTATGGGAGAGCATAAAGCCATCCCGTGGGCATCAGACATGACGAGGTCGTGTTGACAATAATGAGTGTAAAAAAAATTTCAACGACATTGAGTACCATACTCCACTTTATGGCACTGAGTCGTGCAGCTAAAAGGTTGCTACCGATCACCAAACTCGGCTACGTTACCGACTACCAGTGACTACTACATAGGAACTACGTGTCTGGCACCAGTGAACACCTGTATTTCAGGATAAGTTATCAAAAATGTAAGCCTACAGCGCTATAGTATACTAATTGGTTATGTGTGTTTGAGGACGTAGCACTGGACTTTTGATAAGTTGTATTGATAAAAATTGATATGTTATATAAACTTTGTAAAAAAGGGCCACGAGAAAGCATTTTATAAAGCAGCCGACTCAGGGCATCAAAAGCATTAGCATAGTCTCAGTATATTTCAATGTTCCACAGCGCTAATATAATGGCAGTTAAAAGATTATTATTTAGAGACTAGATTATCGGCATATGCCTATTTTGTTTCTTGCATTCCCATATCGCAAATTTGATATACGAGCATGAGTCAGAAGTTAATAAGAGCTTTTATAATAGTTTATACTGCCTATAACTGCCTATTTTTGACGTTTGGACCTGAATTCTGGTATTCCTCACAAGTGTTCATTTTCAAAATCGGTGCCTATATGAACCTTATTTACCATCGAACTATGCTTCCGAGTACAGTTGGAGAATATTATTTGTGTTACGGGGTAAAATTGAGCTTTCGACATTCAGTGACATGAAACCTATACTCCATCTAAGAAGTTTATTTAAGCACCGTAAAGGCTACAAGGCATCCTAGCCTGTATGAATGTCTATTAGACTACACATAAATCATCCGCGTCGCCTCGTCAGCTCGTAATCTCCCCAGTATCTATTCGCACGCGTATGGTACCGGAGGCGCTTCTGTGCAGCTGCACGACGATAGAGAATGAATTCTAAACCATGGGGTGTCGTGAGGGAAAGGTTGGGTGAAGCTTAAAAAAAAAGATGCGATGCACACGTGGTTCTTGTTTAGTTTGTCATTTACTTCTTAACAATGTTTGATTGATATGTGGGGTTTAACCTCCCCAAACCACCATATAATTGCGAGAGACGCCGTAGTAGAGAGATCCGGAAATTTCGACCACCTGGGGTTCTTTAACGTGCACCCAAATCTGAGCACACGAGCCTACAAAATTTTTGCCTTCATACTAAAATGCAGCCGCCGCAACCGGGATTTGATCCCGCGACCTGCGGGTCAGCAGCCGAGTACATTAGCTTTAAACCACCGCGGCAGGCATTTACCTCTTAACAGGCGCTTCACTAGGTCACATTCGAAATTTTAGTTTTAGTGGAATTTGTGGCGCGCCACCTTTTTGTACTGCAAGATTTTTTATTGGTTTATTTAGCCACGAAACCGTGATGCGGGAGGGTGAGCTTAAAACCTTTGCCACTCGCCCGGGGCAGATTTAGCAAGCCATGTTCTTTGCCTGCTACCTTCGGAGTCGGATCTATTCAGAGCCGGAAGACCACACGACGCAGGCGATCAGCACGTCATGCACACGCTAGGTTACATTCGCATGAAATGCCGAAGTTGTTTCTGCGTTCTCTGTAATCTATATACTGCCTGTTTCTGTGGAGTGGATCTCTTTATGCGCGTGTGTTGGAAAAGGTGGCCATGGATCATGTATCTCTTACTAAGATACACAGAGTCGCGCCATTAGAATCGCTATAAGAGACAATGCACCGAAAGTGCATCAAGCATTGTCAGGGTTGGCACTGGCACGATTATACAACCGTGAGAACACCAATGCAGACGAAATGAATGTAGCTTAGTCTCGCATTCCACTCAACACGAAGCTAAAAAAAATAATAACGCGCACAGATTCAATTTGTATTTTTAAAAGTTTCTATCAGCTTTCATTCCTCTATTGAAGCAACATTGCCCACAAAAACACACGTCACCTTGAATAATTCTGGCAGTGTCACTTACTACTTAGAAGTACACTGGACAAATTCTTGTATGCCACCTGAAATTTTCTAGCCGTGGCTCACACCCGTGAGATGAACAAGTGGTGTTCAGTCTGCAATTTGATCTCTTTCCGGGGCGCTTAGCGCTGCAAATCTTTGCTGACGAGATCATGAGGGCCCAGTGCATGCATTCCTCTTGTCTGCTCGAAATGCTCAAACTCGGTGAGTGGCCCTTTAGGGTGCTCACAGACAGAGAAAAAATTGACCCTGTGTGATTAGATCCAGTTAGGACGAGGCTAAAAGACCCTTATAACCTATTAGTGGTCTGGCTATTTGCTCCTTTGAGGCGCTTCTTAGCCATGCCGAAATGAAAAAGACCCTGGAGCGTGTTTTTTCGACGATGAGCACTTTACTACCCGTGCTGGACAATAAAAAGAAATACCGTATTCTGGCAACACTGCGCGAAAATAAAGTGCATGGCCGTGCTAAACCATTGGTGGCATTGTGAATCATAAACTAAGTCACATCTTCTTGCTTTCGGGTCATAGGCACAGGTCGCGCACGAATTTTTTTAGAAAGTTTAATGTTTTGTAAAAACTTCTTGTGCTTGTATTTAAAATTTTGGGGCCTAAAATTCTGTTATGACTGCCTATTTTAAGCCTCAAATTCAATTTTCTTGTGCATATAAATTGACAGTTTTTTGGGTTTCACATGCTAAAACAACAATATATTGTAAAACATGCTGTAGAGAGTAATTGATATGTGGGGTTTAACGTCCCAAAACCACCTCATGATTATGAAAGACGCCGTAGTGGAGGGCTCCGGAAATTTGAACCACCTGGGGTTCTTTAACGTGCACCCAAATCTGAGCACATGGGCCTACAACGTTTCCGCCTCCATTGGAAATGCAGCCGCCGCAGCCGGGATACGAAGCCACGACCTGCGGGTCAGCAGCCGAATACTGTAAAGAGTGATGGTGGATTAATTTTGTCCATCTGGTTAGTTGGGATCAGCCTGTTTTGTTAGTTTGCTGTAATTAGCTACGTTTGTTGTAATTGTCTACTGCAGCACATGTAGCACTTGTCTGTTGTTCACTAACTTTCGTTTCTCTGTTTTTACAATAGCAGAACCACGCTCCCATACGTCAGTTGTGCGATTACAAACGCTCTTTTTCTTCATCCGGGCATATCTTCTGCGTCATGTTTTGTTTATTGCTAATACGTCAAAACAATTTCTCTTAAGAAATGGTTACAATCGGTAATGCCTACTGTTTTGATTAGAATGTCACTGGCCGGATAGCGAAAAGATAGTAATGGGGCAAAAAAATTTGTAACGGCTGCAGCTACTACGTATTTCATTTCAGTTATTAACTGTGTACTAACATAGTTAGTAAACAGATATGTGAAAAAGTTAGTAAAAATTGTAGTTAGTAGCTCTGTGGTACCGTAAGTAGTAAACAGATAGGAAAAGGTTAGCATGGCAGTCAAAGAAAAGTAGCAAGTGCTTTGCAATAGGATGGAAAGGTGGGCTAGTTGGTAATTCATGATCATCCTATTTTCCTGTTGACATGCGCAACCTTGTGTACTTATATGCCCTTCGAACGTGAGAATAAACCAGTTGTTAGTTGAGCGTTCATGCTGTGTGCCTCCTTTTTGGTTTGTGTCTGTGCCCCATGTTGCCAGTTCGCTGAACCATCGTAGCAAGTGCTGCCGCTACGACTTATTTGCTTGTAGTTGCTACGGTTTTGCTAATTTTTTTTAAATGCATGATGTGGAAAGCTTTCTTCAACCATAATGCAATATCGAAGATGTTCCTCACCGTATTACTGCGCCAGCTCCTGTGCGCGCTGTCGTATAATTGAAGAATGCCGGAGCCACAATAAAGTTAAAGTGGCCCTGCAAACATTTTCCAATTAATCGTCGAACGGCTTCATTAGAGGAAATTACGGCCACCTGAATCGACGGTCACAAATATTATTAGAGACTCTCATGGGCTAATGGAGTTTCAGAGACTTGTAGCACGTCTCCAGCGCTTTCTCTCTTCTTCCGTACTATAGCGAGTGCATTGAAAGCAATAGAGAGAGGTGGATGACAAGGCGGAAACAAAGATGCGTTCCTTCGTCAGTGCACGTCATGAACTTGAACACTGTCTTTTATTTTTTACTTACCTGTAAGAGTTTTATGCCGGGTTCAGCCAGGACGTTAGTGGCGTGTTTTTCTCACTGATGTGCCGGTAATGAAATAATGAGACTAATTGATTGATATGTGCAATTTAACGTCTGAAAACCACCATATTTTATTTGAGACGCCGTAGTGGAGGGCTCCGGAGAGTTTGACTACCTGGGATTCTTTAGCGTGCACACACGTCATGAGCAAACGGGCCTACAGAATTTTCACCTGCGTCGAAAATGCAGCCGCCGCAACCGGGATTTGAGCCCGCGACTTGTGAGTCAGCGGCCGAGTACCTTAGCCACTTGACCACCGCGGCGGGGAAATGAACAGAATGAATTAGGAAGGAAAAAAATTGCCGAACTAACAACCTCTCGGCCCGCGGTGATATGCACCCCGCCCACGAACGACAATGCCACTGACGCAGATGCACTATACACCACAGCCACGCTTTATATCTTTCACACATACTCTCTGGAATGGTACTCTGTGTTGAAGGTACTAGACACGATGATGTGGTGGCTCGGTCAGTGAGTGACGAAACGAAGTAATGCAGCATGGCACTTACAAGCACCGAGAGGGCATGATTCAGCAACGACACAGTTCAAGCTTGACCTAAGATTCGTAATCTCGGAGCCCATGGTTAAAGCGTCCCGATAGGAGTAACAAACGCTCACCGTGCTAGCATCTGGTATTCACCAGATGTAGTTATCTGTCGGTCTCGCTATGTCCTTTGCATTTCACTTTGTGTTAGCGTGCAACGGCTTGTTGTCAGAGGGGTGCAGCTTCCGCATGCACCTAAGGTGTTTCGCCGCCCACTACTTTCGAGTGAGGTAGCACCGAATAATAAACCTGCTGTTGCATCGCTGTTGAAGAGCAATGATGTAGGAGAGCAGATGTCGAGCCTTGGTGGCCCCTAGACTGAGGCCAGCCGGACGTGGAATGCCTGCGCGCGTTCGCGCTCAAACTATATATACGAACCTGTGACTGCCATGTTGCTCAAGTGCAATGTGGTTGTGTAAGCATAAGCACAGCCAATGTTACTCTATCACTTGGACGCGCACACGATTCCTTTTCTCTCCTTAATTCATGATTCTTTAAAGAAGTGCATATCGGCTGCCTTTGTTTATTATGTTCGTTTTGCTGCCATTTTTGCGCAGTATTCATGTTTTTCTATGTCGAGGTATATGCTAAGCATTTGATCTACTTCAGTGGTTCAGGCAGGATCGTGTGCGTGCGAATATAATGGTGTCATGGGCGTGGGTGTAGCCGGGATAGCAGAAAAAATCAATACAAGTTTGTGACATTTTGAAAATATGCTGAGCTATCACCAGTTTTTCATCATTCTCTCGTAAAGCAGAATCGTGAGTTGTGCATGTTGGTGGATGTTCATCATAGAATATTTGACATCGCATTGAGTTAAGTACGGACAAAAAAAAGGCACAGCGCTGAAATCCGTAAGCTCTCTCGTGAACTTAGGGCGGATCTCCCGGCATTTTATTTTATTTTATATACTTCTACAATTGTAGATTGATTACGTGGACCTGTGTCTTGCTCCTCGTTGTGGAGCATAACGAAAGTCATCGGTGAGACCGGCAAGGCGGTGGTGCCACTGAAGTTCAAACAGTTATAGCTCCGTGGCACGTTCCCGTCATGTACCCAGCACCTCCACCACTCAGTCAGCTCGACGAACGGGGTTTATTCAGACTGGACGCGACGGTAGCTTCAGCGACATTAAGTCTGAACAGAGACTGTCGTGATCGCAAGGCACGTCTTCTTCCTCTTGATCTCTCTTAACCCCGGGCCCACTACACACAGGTGCACATACTTAAACTACAATTGCAACAATACTGATGTGGTGCGTTGCCCGGAAAAATTGGAGTTAAAGGCGAAACGTGAAATTGTCTTTGTCGCTCTGTTTAGGGGCGAAGCTTTTTAAGGCGTGGGTCTGTTCATCCCTTGTATGTATGTATGTATGTATGTATGTATGTATGTATGTATGTATGTATGTATGTATGTATGTATGTATGTATGTATGTATGTATGTATGTATGTATGTATGCAGCTACCGGTGGCACATACCCGCTCTGGAGCGGGCATGTACCACAGGGGATGCGAGTTGGGAGATGGTGGTACTTGAAAGTGTTCACTAGATGGACGCACGGACGGACGGACAGACAGACTAGAAGACGGACGAACCAATGGATGGACACGCGGACGCATGGACAGATGGGCGCATGAATGGATAAACAGACAGATGGATGGACGGAATCACAGATTTACGCAAGGACAGACAGATGGACGCATGGATGAATGCACGGATGGTCGCGCGGACGAATGGAAGGAAGAACGAAGGGACGAATGGAAGCACGGACGGGCTGACGGATGCTTCGGCCCACTCATCATCATTCACTCCGTGAAGATGCAGTACTTTTTTCTCTATGTTTTGTTTTTTTTTCTTGTCTAGTTTCGTCAACTTATCACGTTGAATGCAATGTTTTTGAGGAGTTCACTTGCGAGTCATGTCAACTATACAATTTGACGGTGTAGTAAACTGCATAACTCTCGGAAAGGAGAAAAGAAGCAAGCAGTAACATAACTCTCAAGCACGTCTTCTTTCCGCTTGTAGAGGCCACGCAAACTCGTGGGGCTTTCTGATGCGTACCCTCGCAACCTTTTTTAGTATAGCAGAAAGATAAGGTGTACAAAGCGGTCCTTTCGAGCCAAGTGACTGATCGTTGGTGTTTTTACTTTCAGCCCAGCAGTGCGTACCATGCAGAAATACGAGGTGGCAGCAGTGCATGTTACATTTTTAAGAAAAGACGAGCTTCACTGCACGAAAACTGAAAATGAGGCCCTAGTGCATTCTCAGCGCATTGATCTGGCGGCAGCAAACGCAGCGGCAATCAGCTACTTAGGAGCAGAAACGTCAAGGCAAGTCGACGCGTTGCGAGAGCTTTGAATGGTACAAGTACGTTTGAAGAACTCTGAGAAAAGCGTCGCTGTTGCTGACGTTTGTGATAGAAGCGGGAAATCTGAATCGAAGACTGTTATGTGTCTGAGTTAGTAGAAGCACGCAAGGCTCAAGCAAGCAGCCACGTTGTTGATCGCATGCGGTGACAGGCAGCTTATTCGAGAGCAGAGAGTTGTCAACGGAAAGCAAGAATCGATGCGTATGCGTACCTCTTGTGCAAGTATGTATTCACGCAGTCGGAATCAAGTGGGTGTTACTTCAACTAGGCTTCGGGAGCAAACTTACTGATTGGAAAGTTTCGAAACAAGTACGAATATTCCAACATTCTGACCAAACAATAAAACAGGAAGACCTAAGAGCAAACATATCTACGGCTTTAAAGCTAATAGTAAGCATGCTTTGGATTCTTAAGAAATAGGCTTGCAAGTATGGTTTGATTGAAAATGGTAAAAACAAATGCCGTCATATATAATTAAGTACGCTAGCGGATCCTACAGTATAGCGTCGGTTACGATCTGTGTAATGGAAATGCTTCCATTCGGGTGCAGAAGACGTTCTTTCTTTTTTCTTATGCACAGCTCCTCAGTTCACCTCACACTTATATTATGTCTCGTTGCGCCAGAAGAAATCAAGTTTATGCTTGCGTGGGTGAGTGATTACGCGCGTTGAGTGACGTCATCTAGGAAGTGGGACGGAGACGGATTGCGACAAGCCGAGGTGGGGCATAGGAAACAAAGACGTGGGGCACCATATGAGGCAACTTCACTTCCGTAGATGTGAGTGCCGCTGCGTTTGCACTATTACCAAATCTGGTTTTGCCTCACTGCAACTATCACCTCTTGGACAGAAAGTTCGACGAAGGTCTCTGCTTTGGGAGGTGATTGTGTAACCGTCCCAGACATGTCGACATCAGCAAGACTGCGCGAAATCGCGAAAAAGTTTGGTAACCAAGCAAATGCAAGCAATTGATCTTGGACTGTTCTGATATGGTGTTTCAGGCTTGTATTTTACGAGTTTTTCTTTCTGCGAATATGTCAGCGCTTCATGTTTAAACGTATTAAATTATTTAGCCCTTTCATCGAGGGCCTGGTTCTATGTATATACTCGTGTGTGTTCGCCGTATATTGCGTATATCGGAATTAGTATCGCAATATATTTAGCGCAATGGCTGAAAAAATTATGCAAAGTACCCTTCGAAAGCAGAAATCCGGAGCCGTACGACCAGCGTTTAACTTTAGTGCGATGCAGCCATTCGTGCAAAGAGAAAATTATAGGTGTACCTTTACGGTCAACAAGACAGCAGAGTGTGTCAAGGAACGAATCGGTGTTAAGGACATCTTAGTCGAAATTAAGAGAAATAAATGGGCATAATCAGTCTATAAAGCGCAAGAGCAAGACCACTAGATGTTAAGAGCGACATGCTATATTTCAAGAGAAGGCATGCACGTGACGGTGACACAGAAATGACACAAAGCAGTTCACGAGGATAATGTGGCCGCTGCAAGCGCCGTGCCAGATTAATTGCGAAGCCCTATAGATGTCTTTGCCCTACAATATGCAGACGGAGTCACAATGATGTTGATGCTGATACAATAGAGGAAACACGTTTGCACATTTGGCCGAACTTTGACATAGTTAAATAACTATGACGAACAAATTACAGGGTTGTAATTGAATGTGCCTTGAAAATTGTTGGAACTCATGGATCTATAGTCCTATGGAGACAGCCATTTTTCACGTGATATCGTTGAAGAGCTCATTTGGCGGCAATGCTGGTATCGACGGTGCCTTTGATTGTTAGCGAAAATTTGAGACAGAAAAAAAGAGATAGGGACCAGAAGGCATTTGCACCTGGTCTTTTTTAGGGTAATCTGAAGTTTCCAGCATTAGGCGAAGGTCGGCTAGCGATTAGGAAGGCTATAGCGTGCGCGCGCGCGTGCATGTGTCTGTAAGTGCGTGTGGTTCTTAAAATGAATAAAGTGAACCATCTGTTCTTTACTAGTAAACTTTGTCCAATAATTTCACTAGATGGGCTGGCAAAGCCTGACGTCGTAGGACGCTGCTTCGAACGCGTCTTATTCATAAGATGCAAGCATCCCAATCCGTCGACCAAATGCCAACAAGCCAAACACACATGCTGCTGAGTGGAAAGTTTCGCTCGCAGTGCAGTCGCTTTTGTCGCCGCTGGCTCCAATGTTGCAGTGTTGTGCAAGAACCCACTAAGTGAGTTGTTCATTTTAGCCTGTTATGATTTGCTATAATCTAAAACCCAGTGGTGCGCAGCCATTTGTGACGGCTGGCTACAAACTCAATATAATCAACGAACGTTAAAATGGGCAATAAACATTGCGGCTTTATTAAATCTATGTGCTCGGGCGTTGATGCAACATATGTTTGTCGGGTAAGAAACTCCGTCGTTGCTCAGTAACGATAACGTCGCACTGCTGCGAATGAAGCTGTTCATTGAAGCACAAACTGCATTCTTTTTTTAAAGTAGTCAGCATCTTAATCAGCCGCTTACCGCACAATGAATGAACTGGTGTGTTATATGAAAGAGCAATAAATAGTAGCAAGGAAACTTCACTGTTCACACCACGATCACTGGTATTGGCAAATGCAATCACAATATTATACACCTGTTTGAGAAGTAAATCCAGATATTAGGCAGAAATGTTATGGGTCGCAAAGGTGCTTCTTTGCAGCAGCCTTCACTATAGCGAGCACTCACGTCAGAGACTATTCACGGCAAGGGCGTAGCCAACATCTTTTTTTGGAGGGGGGGGGGGCTAGAAAGACGGTGTTCAAGCACACACAATATATGCTTGTGCATGCGCTTGTATACGTACGTGTATAAACACGCAAGCCAAATTCAAGACATTTGAGGAGTGATACGGCATGAGACAAAAACGACTGCACTGCGAGCAAAACCATCCACTCAGCCTCAAGGTTGGTTTGGCTCGTGGGCATTTGGCCGACAGATTACGAAGTTTGCATCTAATGAATGAGACGGGTTTAAAGCAGCGACATATGATGTTAGCATTTGTCGGCCCAGCTCGCCAAATTAATGGACAAAATTTACCATTTAACTAAAGATACTTTATTTATATTTTCTAAAGAACACGTGCACAAACTCAGGTGCGTGCACAACCGCAAACACACACACACACAAACGCACAGTTTCATGGGAAACTTGTATTACCCCCACCTCCCCACCCAACCATAATAGAGTAACGTCAGTGATTCAGAGCAAACTTTCAGTTGCATGTAGACGTCGGAGAAAACGAGGCAGCATTAGTTCAGAATGTCTGCAAACTAGCCGGTATATATACTATCCAGAGCAATACCAAAGTAAACTCGGGAGCGTCTTTCAATTGTCCTCAAACTAGAATTCGACGATGATGGCACTCTCCGTAACAAAGCGGGAAAGGTGACGCTTGTTACGAGCCTGTACCGTTGTATAGAATACCGAATGATATTCCATGCTGCCCTTCCGTGTTTGTCTGTCAGTCAGCTAAACGAAAACACCACGAGCGCATTTCATTGGTCCTTTCGAATTTTCAGGGCTCCCCACACGAACGGCGCCCACAGCGAGGACGCGGAGGAAGCGGAACAGTACTCCGATTTTATGTTCAGGTGTAAGGTGTATGGGGTCCCTGTTTTTACGCCCGCTAAGCATCTGCTTTAATAATAGGTGAATGCAAGACACAGGTAGCAGTTTCATGTTACGTTGAATCTTGTCAAACATGCCCAGTCAAAAAAAACAAGAAAAATGCTCAGAAATTAGTGAAAACTAGTCAAAATGTAGACAATTCGAACACAGGGCAAAGAAATAGCCCAGCGTAGCCGTTTCTGCGTGAAAATAAATTAAATATTTTTACTTATGCGACTAAATAAAGAGGGTTTTCAGCAAAAGTGTGGATTAACCCTTCAAAACCAGTATTGCTGAGGTCCAAGCATGAATCGTTTCTTTCAGCAAACCTTTTCTGCAGAATCACGGAAGTTATCCAACACAGCTAAAATGGCAGCTTTGATTGCGTTGTTTCAGAAGTAGCGCACTTTAGGCAGAGTTGTCGAGCTGTGGCGCGCGACACAAGCAGTGTTTATTCTTGACGTGAGAATAGCACCTCTCTCTAAATCTTATTTTGGGTCACGACACCTGAGAGAAAAGTGAACACACGTTGTTTTGTTTACTCAAAACTATGGTTCTCGGGACAGAGATCTACCGTTATGAATTCAGCCACCTGTCTTTGGGAAAGTAATATAGCCATGTAGGAAGACTGCGGGAAAGCTAACCGTGCGAGAATAACATGTGATCCCACAGAAACATGGATGTCTACGAACATCCTACCAACGCACTAGGCACTCGTGTTTTGTTTTTTCATAGTCTAGCCATCTTTGTAGCTCACCATTTAAAGGCAGCAATCCTATGTGCGGAAGAGTTAAGCTGGCGGATTTCTGATTTGCAACAACGCCGCACACGTGGCATTGCCCGCAGCTGCTGCTTCTCACGTATTCACACAACGCTTAGGTTCGACGTGTACAATCTACACACTATAACTTGTTTGCTTCAGGAAGGAAACAAGTTACTGTCGAGACGAAAACTTGCGAATGCAATGCACATGATCAAGGATATTTTTCTTTTTCTTTTGCTGCAAAACACTTTGGTTCAGAATATGGCGCATAAGTAGAAAATGCAGCATTTGTTTTTCTTATTAAGCTGAGCCCTTTGGAGTTGTGATTTCGCTTGTAAGTACGAGTGAGATAGCCCATGAAATCATATATAGTGCTTGTGTTCAACAGGTGTCTTATGCTGCACGGAAGCAGAAAAAAAGAAAGAAAACCATTTCTGGCAATTGTTGAAAACAGGAGTACTTCAGCCACCGTTTAGCAAAAGATCTGCACTTGAGTATCATGCGTGCCATCAAGATTTGATATTTTGAGACTATTTACTTTGTGGTTTCTTCCTCTCTCGAACACCAAACAAATTAGGGTCTTGGCCTAAGCAGGATATGCCATGATGCACTAAGTTACACACTTGTGGGTCCGTGCCTGTCTACCAACACTGCCTCAAAGCATCTGAAGGCACAAAAAAGCAATTGGAGCATAGTTTTAATCAAGTATTGCTAATATGATAAGCTATAAATTGCTAAAACCTAATTATCCATCACTGGTACTTTTATACTTGAAACAACGTTACATTTAAATGACAAACTTTTAAAGAAGCAAGGGTCTTCAGCTTCTCCCTCGCGCCAGCTCGAAGTATACGATTACGTTTCACTTTTAATGATCTGAAGCAAGACTGATAATAATGGTACACACCAAACGCATCGTTTCTCCACTGGCTGTCATAGTATTTCAACCCAACATGAATTCTCGAGCCGCTAGGGAAGCAGGGCTACAAAGAACGCGTTTATAGCAGCAGTTCTTTTTTTGCCAGGACTGCAAGGAACTGCTAATTAACGTCAGAAAACACGAAAATAGTTTGACGAAGCCACAAAGTCTATTCATTTCAGCCCAAAGAGTTTGATGAAGGCCAATAAAAACTCGACGCAATCTCGGTGCTAAGAAGTATTGTGATAGCTTGCCTGCAATACGCCACCGCTTCGCACTTCTCTGTGTTGGTTTGTAGAGACCGCACAAATATACTGACGGAGAGCGCGGATTCATTTCACCCTTATTCTAGCCTCTTCCCATGGGGATCGGCGGCTGTGCAAAGTCTTCTCGAACCTAAGGAGAGTCCACGTCGCTCTAACAGAAGAGCTTTCGGTAGACACATGCTCCTCCGTTAAACGACTTTGCAGATAACACACGCCTGTGTGCCTTGCACGAAACTACAGCTACTTTTCATGTTTCCCGTACAAGCTACCTTCCGTGGATGCTTACCGCCGACAGCTTATCAGCGGCAAGTGTTCGAAATAAATCCGTTTGTGAAATGCTTAAGTTGCTTGATTTGCCTACGCTGTCTGAACGTCGAAAAGTCGTTCGACTTGAATTTCTTTTTTTTCACTAAAGGACGCCTCAATATTGAAACTAAACGTTATCCTCTTCCCAAGCCTACCGGTAATGTCAGATCATGCCATCAATGTGTGTTTTTAGTTTCAAAACACAATTTTATGTCTACGCATATTCTTTTTTTCCACGAATGATAAAAGAGTGGAATCAGTTACCAGTACCCACTAAATTCAAATAGTATCGAAAGCTTTGAAGAGTGAGTTAAAATATATCGTAACATTGCGTATTGCTAGTAATATACGTACAATGCCATGTTGTTCGGAAATTGTGTAGTTAATTCATACTGCATACTATGCCACCATCACATTATCTCTATGTACGTTTTTTTAAAGACGATAGTCTTCTTTGGGGACCTTCAACGCGAAAATTTTGGTCTGTCTGTCTGTCTGTCTGTCTGTACATTTGTCTGTTTGTCCACTCTTACCAGCATGAGGTACTTGAAACGGCCGACCCCATCCACCGTGACCACCAATGTTGCTCAAGGTTGAGCGTTCATGCTTGTGCAATTGTCATATAAAAAGCAATTAGTGCGCATGTCTGGGGCACCATAAGAACACGCATATATTCTGCATCTGCATCTCTTACTAGAAAACTCACCCATAAGTAATTTTGACGATCGTAGCGCTTATCCCGCTGCGCTTGCCATGCAACTCTTGCACGGAACGGGAAGTGTTTCCAACGCTTTGCTAGGACTAGATGGTGGTGGCACCTACCCGTCGCCTCGCGTTCTACACCTTATCACCTCTGAGACGGGCGCGCACGTCCACGCGCTTTGTTTTCCAAAAAAAAAACTGCCAGATGGCGGTCATGGCTTACGTGTGACATGACTTGATGTGCCTGTGAGCCTCCGCTGCCAGCTCGAGGCACTCCAACGCAGCGCCTCCGGAATGCCATTCACCGATTGTCTTGCGCCGAACATCAAATAAATGTTTTGTTCACTCTCTCCACACGCAAGACTATCGTCTTTCGACGAAATTTGCAGATTACATGCAGATACGGGACCATTTTATTGGCGAAGCTCCTTATAGCGGCACCCGTTCGTCCCTTGTAGTCGTAGTCGTAGTCGTAGTGTGTAACCAGTCTTACGTTTTGACCTGCAAGGTGGTGCCGGTAGGAGATTTCTCCTGTGTGTTGTTGAACAATAAAAAATTCGTAGCGTGCGCGTTAACTAAAAGCCGGATTGTCCCGTCTCTCATTCCCCATTAGCAGCCATTGGTATGTACATTGAGCACAATCTGACAAGAAAGGGTTCCTACGTTAAACTCGCTGGGCGTAACCTCTTTGGTTTTACAAAGGTTCAGAGAGCGTTGAGCCGCAGTGCCATGAATACAGTGAAGTAGTATATGACATGAACTCAAGGTGGTTAAAGGTGGGAAGTAGGTACGAAGCGCAAGCCGTAAGAAAGTAAAAGCCGGATTCTCCTGTCTCTCATTCACCATTATCAGCCACTGGCATGTACATTGAAAAACATCTGACGAGAAAGGGTTGCTACGTCATACTCGCCGGGCGTAACCTCCTTCGTTTAAGAAAGGATTAGCGAGCGTTGGGCTGCAGTGACATGAATACAGTGAACTAGTATATACTACGAAGTCAAGGTGGTTAGAGGTGGGAAGTAGACACGAAGCGCAAGCCGTTAGAAAGTGTGCGTGTGCCACCTCTCGTTTAGTCCTTGGAATGTCCGCTGGATGATGGTGCTTCTATATCGGGAAAATATGATGAAAAGATGCGAGATGGTGGTACTTGGAGGGTGGAATAGATGAACGAACGGAAAGACAGATGCATGGATGGACTTACAGATGGCTGCACCGACTGATGAACGCATGGATGGACGCAGGGGCGGATGCATCGACGAACGCAGAGACGGACGCACAGATGGACGTGCGGACGCACGAAGAGATGCACGCACGGACGGTCACACAGACGGACGCGTGGACAGACGGAAGCAAGAACGAATGGACGGACGGATGCTTCGCCCCACTCTCCATCATTCACTCGGTGGATACGCTGCCATTTTTTTCTACAACGTTTTTGAAATATTCTTTGTTCTAGAAAAATATGTATTTTTTTAGTTCTGTCTTCACTATATTACGTTGCACTTGTTTTTTTGTTTAACATTTGCTGTACCAACCCTGTTACGGTTATACCGACCAAAAGTATTTGGAAATAAGTAAAATAAATAATATGATGCGGTTTCGACGTGCACTCATCATGGGCTTGCAGCCCATTCGTTTTGTCTAGACATTTATGCAGCCTTTGGGTGTCAGCCATAAACGTGCGTAGTTCAGACTTCTGTCTCCAAACAACGTTGTGAAAAGTGCAAACTAGCTGCATAGTTTAGCTTTATTAATTTGTAACAAAACGCAGTAAACAAGACAGTAATGACTAAATTACTTCTTTAGAAACAGCAAAATGTAGAATGATATTTTTCTTTACGTTAGTAGCCCTGCGGGGCACACCAGTCGCGCCTTCCCGTTATCGCTAACGTTGATCAGTGCGAAACTAATCAGTAATTTTTAACTATTCATAAAATCAGTAAAACTGGAAGGCAAAAATCTCCACCAAAGCACTCCGTGCAGTTAGGCGGCAAAGCTAAAACGTAGTGACAGAGGTAATTACATGCATCGCAGCCGAAGCCAAAGTGCCACTCAAGAAACTCCCTCCGAAAATGCGTTCCCGCCATAGCCATGTCGCTTCCTCGGCTTTTCATTGTCGTAATTGGTCGGCTCAAAAGGCTGCGAAATTCTCAATGTGTCGTTGCTGCTCGCGCTTCGCCACTCGCACCTGTTCTTGTGCCCAGACTACTCCAAAGGCTCAGCGAATAATTATTTTACCCCTGATCAGCTGTTGGCGCCGGTAAAGAAGCACTGACAAAAATTTTAAAGGCAAGGCTTGACTTATGTTGAGACCTACACAATATCTACGAAGTATTAAGGGCAAATATGGCGTCAAACATATTTGTAATCAATTTTCAAGCGAGATGTGGAGAGCCTCGCGACACCAACATACACGCAGGGGAAATGTAAACAAACCAACGTCAAGAGTTCGCGATGGTTGGTTGCTGCATGCGCCTTGCTCTCAAATGTGCTATGCTTGGTTGCTTCGTCGGAGCCTGCAGCTTCACGTGTGCTGGTTGTGCTGGCTGGCACGGTGGCGCCCACGTCAGAGTTTTTGAGATCACGTCGTCAGCTTGTTTGATAGGCCATGTGACTGCTTTTGTTGCACTCGCACAATGTTCCCCGCCGTGATAAGTGGTTCAAATGCTACCTATTACAAAAAAAGCTAATAAAAACAACGTTCTCTTGTAAGTTGTCCGCTGCTCGGAGCTCATACGACCCGTACCCTCTCCATGTGGAAGTTGTCAGTTGAAACTAATGCGCGGGGGTTAGGTGGCAAGCTATTAACGGATGAATGAGATCACCAACGGCACAGCCAATGGCATGCGTGCTTTTGTACGACACAGAAAATGGCGTCACTAGCGGCACTCCCGTTCGCACTCGCGCTCGGGTGTGACGTAGAAAACGAGGTAACCGGTGGCGCAGCCAGTGCTGACCGATAAACACCAAAAAATTGCTCCTGGCGAGTGGTCTTTCACTTTGTCCAGTCTTACACCGCTTTCGCTGTAAAAAGCTGACAGCCTTATTGCATTAAATCACATACATCGTGCTCTTTGACGTATTGATCCATTTAAGGCTGTTTTGGCTTGTCATAAAACGTGTTTGCTAGAACTAATCGGGAAAGCTGCGTCACGTAGCTTGCTTGTGAAAAAAAAGGCAGTGTAAAATGTACATCACAGAAAACGTTCTAGGTATTATGACTACATATATATGTATCTTCGCGCCACTGACGTTGAATTCAATACAACCTGTTTTCTCTAATGTTAACGATCAAAATATCTGAGCGAAAAACGATAAGCTGCAATAAAATAGAATGTGTTGTACCTTTCTTTTCTCGCTCCCTTTCGCTCTGCACTGTGTTTAAATCTAATAATTACGCACGCGCAAGAAAGCTTCTAGGCTAGTCGCTCCACAGGAAAACCTCTCATTCCAACAATTACGATTGATGATTGATATGTGGGGTTTAACATCCCAAAAGCGTTATATGATTATGAAAGACGCCGTAGTGGAGGGCTCCAGAAATTTCGACCACCTGGGGTTCTTCAGCGTGCACCCAAATCTGAGCACACGAGCCTACAACATTTCCGCCTCCAACGGAAATGCAGCCGCTGCAGCCGGGACTCGAACCCTCGACCTGCGCGTCAGTAGCTGAGTACTTGAGGCACTAGATCACCACGGCAGGGCACCGAATAAGTAGGAGGCACCGATGATTCAAGCGAATTATCAGCACTATTGTCACAGGGAGCGAATGAGTGGTGTTGCTTACGTTGTGCGGTAACTCTTCGGTCAAACATTGGCTCTAGGCATATGACGACCTGCACACTGCGGGATTAATTGCCTCGAATGAAGGACCTACGATATACCATATTTATTGTGCTTCTCAGAGCAACCGGAAAGTATTTGTAGCTTATGTGAACATCGCTTGTTTTCACAAAGGAGGAAGCACTGAAGCACGTGCATAGATAATTGCCACTTATTAGAAACTATAGGCAAATGATAAACACGTCACTCTATCTATTCACCCAGCGTTCTGTTTTCTTTTGGTTTCATTGTGATAGCAATTAGGCGGAAACTGCGGAAGCATTCTTTCTGTCCACATCACAGTGAGCTCACATATAAAGTTCTAAGTGATTACATGACGCCATGCATCTTACATTCTGTGTGCCAGTGAAAGCTTGCGAGGGCAGTCAATGAAATCGGAGCATAAGCGAGATGAAGCATGCCAGCCGCTTTCGTCCTCGAGAAAGCCGCAAGAAGGCACCCCGAAGGTACTTGTGGGAGAGGGGGAAGTGTTCGAGGCTCCCGGAGAAAATTTCCGCCGTCACGTGCGCCATATCTTTCGAGCGATAGCCAACAGCTTTTACCTTTTAAGGGGTTCTGTTCTCATAGCTAAGTCTGCGTTAATGTACTAGATCAGTGGTTCTCAAATGGGGTAACGTGGAGGCTAGAGGTGCCGTAGTTCCGTCTTAAGGGTTACCCACTGATGTGACCATTGAAAAAAAATAATTCTGGAGGCCAGTTTTGACCGATTCTCAGTGTTAGGTTTTGAATCAAAAGATAAACGAACATTCTGAACAAGATCATCTCAAGTGCTCCAATACCTCAATTAAGAACGAAGCCAGCTGCACCGGCTGCAACAGCACTGTATTTCTTTGGCCTGTTTCTTGCGACATGGAGCCCGTCTCCCCAACTCCTTTCCTCTTTCTGGTTCTTCGATTCAGAGAGTCCACTATTACTTCGGCCATTCCGCAAGGGTCGCCGACACATAGATGGCTGAGATTGTGAACCACTGCCTCTGACAGCACGAATATTTTACACTCCTAATCAGGTCCCGTTAAAGTACTGAATATAGCAAGACAACCGCACTTTTTTGGTCTCCTTTCCTCAACAAAGCCAGCGTTTAACGAGTACCTGACTAACAGTGTAGACAGTCCTGTCCAGTTTTGTTCAGTTGCTCCATGTCGATTGGCGAAGGAGCGAGTTGGTAGCCTTCGCCGAACATTGTAATTTGGTGGTATTGCAGTCACCGCTTCGACTTTGCGGTGAAACTGTGGCTTATTGTTTGTCAAACTAAATCAAATCGAACTTAATTTTCATTGGTTTTTAAGGGAGAGGCTACATAGAACAGGCTCGAGGGGTCTTAGGGCACACAGACAATTTACAAATCAAGAAATTGAAGACGCAATAAATACGATCTATAATGTAATATTTGTGGAAAAAGGAAATATGACAACATACGTTTGACATACAGGTCTTAAATATTTTCTAGTATGGCATGCGACAGGTAGGACGCCTACGAAGACATAAACCTAGACGCACGGCCGACATGATGAAAACTTTAGTTCTTGATTCCTACAGCGAACGATGTATATCACTAGGCGAAACAGGAAACCTTGCCCCCCCCCCTCCCGAGTTTCTAAAACGATCTCAATTAGCTGCGCCACCAGTTACTTCATATTCTCTGTCGTACCCAGGAACACGTGCCATTGATTGTGCCGTCAGTGACATTGGTAATACATTTGCAGCCATGCCGTTCAGTCTGCACGCTACAGTTGCAACTCAAAACTTCTTCATGCAAAGGACACCAACCATATGAACGCCTGATTATCAGACAGCTTTCCAAGAAGACCTCCGACAGCTGACATATGAGAGAATGCATGCTCGCAAGGTTGATGCAGCAGTCCGCACACAATATATCCTATCCCGGGGGTCGAAGCACAAGAAGCAGCTGAGCACGGAGGATCCGGCAGTCTTGAAGATGAACGGAAGCGATAACGGCGAGCCGAGGAAACGGTATTGCGGGCAGAGCAGCGTCAACGGGACAATGGCGGGAACGTGTTTGAATGGGCCAATGCCTGCTCTATGTAGATGTTTCTCGAGCAGCACTTTGGCTTTGGCTGCGACGTCTACAACCACCTGTGGCCGCACAATTCAGATTCAATAGTTGACCATGTGCACGAAGTGATTGGGCAAGGATCTTTTTTTTTTCGAATGGAGGGCTGTTTTGACTAAAGTTGCGACCAAAGTCAGCACCACCGAATGTTTTTATTATCAAATGGTTTCGCTGCACAAAAACTGGCCGATACCAGCCGTACCCTGCGGAAAATCTTTCTAACGTGTTGGCTTTACACTTTTTTTGCATGAACATTATACAGCGAAATCGCACATAGGTTGCATCTGTAAAATAAGAAAATAGCAAGCTGGTTAATAAACTTAATATTCTGTCGAAGAAAAAAAACGAGCACACAAGCTTAACATTTGACACTTTTCCTGACTGATGAAACTTGTCTTTTATAAGCTACTGATGTCCCTCTTTTACTGAAAATTCAGTTGAAAGTAGAGTGCTCCATGCAGAGAGTAATATCATTATTGAATTCTTCACATTTGCATCCATAGCCTATCAGCTGGATCTCTGTCCGCACTATAAAGTGACTGACGCAGTAATGTAAGCCAGTAAGAAAAGATTCATACGTGTATATAACCAGTAATACAAGTGGAGTGAGCATCACGGAGAACTTGATTGCTCATTGGTACTACAAGTCCTAAATAAATTAGGAGGTGCCGTATTATCTCTTGTTACATAAAACGTTTGGTGGCTTTTACAAGCCCGCACTGAAGATTTCTTTCAGTGCATCGCAATGAAATATATAATAAAATAGTATAACAGTTTTCTGTGTAACTATGTAGGCAGAAAAAGCCTTCGTTTTTTACGCATGCGAAAACGTTGTGTTACACAAAATGTCTATTGCTTCACGTAATGGACAATAAAACCGTGTATTACTGTGGTAACTATGTATGCAAATGTTTTCCCTCAATATACTTGCCTTCATAATAAACGCTGCGCATGAAAAAGTGTAGACAGCTCAGGAAACTAATCCCCGAGAAAAGATTCACCTGCGCATCTTATAGCGATGAAAAAGACGAGCTCTATATTTAAATAGTTTATTATTTGTGTGTGAAACCGATGCAATGCGTCCTCTACAAAATGCAAATCATGCATAAGTGAGAACGAGGCAAGTATGAACATCTATTCCACTATCAGCTGATAGAAAATGAGTATGTGCTTTATATTCGAAAAGATAATTTGTTCTTCTCTTTCGTAAACATAACAACAACTGTAATTCAGCCCCGAAAACAAATTATTTGCGTGTTTCGCGATTCTGTTTAGACGAACTAACACGTGAAGGACAGTGCGCCAGAAACTCAATGGAATGTGACATAGCGCGAATGCTGGCAAGGCAAAATTTCAGAGGGCGCTTCATCTCTCTATACCTGCGCGTAGAAGAGTGCTCACGCAAAGCTGCAATTTCCGACGCCCCTTGGAATCAATACCGGCTGTTCTTGGAAATACCTTTGATACGGGTAAAAAGTCGATGAAAAAAAAAACGAACCACTATAATGCAAACACAAAAAGAGCAAGTTTCACGTGCCCTATAGTGTGCGCAAACTGAAACCGTCCCGCGTATTGAGCAACACTACCCCGCAGTTTGATTCGGACAGCTGTACTCCTCCACTTTCCCTAAAAGAACGTTCACATGAATATTTTAAGTAATTGAACGGCACAGAAACGTGACAGTAGTATTGACGACGGCTCGCAGTATATAGTGATAGGATCGTGTTCGCTTCACAATGCGACTATAGAAGGCACTGCTCGAAGATTCCCTCTTCTTGAAGTTTTATGTTCGAAGCCGACACAACATTCACAAAGCGCATCTTTATTCGCAATTCATGCTTGCATTGAACCATTACAAAATCAAAAGCGAATGTTATTTCGCTACGGTAGGTCTGATACAAATAATTAAGAGCCATAATCAAAATGTCTATATGGATTTTATTTCATTTCTTTCTTTCTTTTTTCTTTTGTTTTTTTTTCTTTCTTTCTCTTGCTTCCTTCCTTTCTGGTTTTTCTTTCTCTCTCGTTCTTTCTTTCTTGCCACTCGCTTGCTGTCTTGCTTGCTTGCCTGCTTCCTTGCAATTTTTTCATGACGCATTACTCCACCTAACATATTTTCTTCCTATATGCCGGCATTTGGAGAGTTCTTCACGTGCTTAGCATCGAAAGGTTTCAGTTGTTATTTGCAACAACAGCGATGGTATGTTCCTATCTAGGAAGCAATAAAATAATGCTGAACTAAAGATGCCGGCCGACCTAAATAAAATATCAGATTTGCATATCACAAATGACTGATTGCCGACAAGCTTAAGATCTTGAGTACCTCCATCACCCCCAAAAAACACACACACATGTGCATGTGCATCTCGGAAGGCCACGTTTATCGTGCCCTTCCAGTGGTTTTTCTCGCACAACGCCACCGCCGCCAGTGAGTTTGCAAAGATTCGTCAGCTTAGAAATTCAACACCTATATCTAAATTCACATACATTTGAGGTGTGAATAGAAGGAGCTATTGATTTTATTTGTACTGTAGAACCACCAAACGTTTACCTGCAAATTTCACATATTACGACTCGATTTACTCAATGCTGCTAATGCAGGCTTTTCCACTTACTGATCCACTGCGAAGGAGCCTTTTGGAAAAAGATTATAGTGGGGCACAATTACTGTACTAATTTTGACAAGCTGAAGTACAGTGTGAAAAGTTTGTTCTCAGCTGTGTTATGTTCAACCCTTACCAGATAGGTATGGCGGTACGACACAACGGATATATATTGGCCGGCGAATATACCAAAAACGCGTGATAAATGTGTATACTCCTTCGCCCATGAATGCTATGCTTCTACGTGAAAAATATTTATTCACTTTATCAAGTGTGACAATACTAATTAAATGACGCGTATCATTCGCACGCATATAAAATATCGGCGACAGTTTTTTGTCAAAATGCGAAACAAATGCGGTGTTGAAAAACTTTTCTGCCGTACACACCAAGGCGACGAACAGAAGAGGCCGATTACCATGCGCCTTCATCCTACATCTGGGAAGTTTGCCCAGAGCATCTGCCAATACGTTCGGCACCTTCCTGTTTGCTCGGCCAACTCTATCACGTGCCATACGCGATGAGCGAGATGCGGAAATTTCTTCGGCAAACTGTGACTTCGTTGTGGCTCACGTTTGCACACTACCCACGGCCACTCCTTGAAGCATGCATTTTCTTCTATAAATTCTTGAGCGGCCATTCTTCCTAAAAAGAAATTAAGGACGACCAAGTTGGCCGGTAAAATATATGCATGGCCTTTCGTTATCTCGCTGCTGCTTTCATTGAAGCATTATCTGTGATTTCGTTGGCGTAATGCCAATAATTCGAAGGTATCTAAGTTGTATAAATGGTGTCCCATGGCGAGTTTCAACAGTGATTTTCGCACGGCAGCAACAGGATTTGGGGCAGCGAGATTTTCAGCACACATGTACTTAGGTTTCAGTTTTTTTATTTTTGTTGTGCCTCAATTTTCTACATTCTTTTGTTATAGAAACGAATAAACACAGCGAAACCATGCATCAGACACACTATAT
Organism: Rhipicephalus microplus; assembly: GCF_043290135.1. NCBI lineage: Eukaryota > Metazoa > Arthropoda > Arachnida > Ixodida > Ixodidae > Rhipicephalus > Rhipicephalus microplus. The sequence goes on along the minus strand of NC_134700.1, from coordinate 164,827,911 downwards.
GACCATGATGCAGACTATCATAGTCTTCTTGGAATTAATTGTAATCAGCTTGGATTCTTCGAAGGATACCTCAATTTAAGTGGATAGAAGTTTTAAATGGGAAGCATTTCTTAATGAACTGCAGGCATTTTTGTCATTTTTATCTATCTATCTATCTATCTATCTATCTATCTATCTATCTAAATAGCAGCCTGCGTCTGGGTGCTCTCATGATACCTCATTAGCCAGGGGTAGATCAAAATTAATACAGAAGGTTAGAAGGGTTTGTACACATATGAGTGTCTGAGGATGACGTGAATGTCACGAAAATCCTGTCGTGTAGGATACCAAACACTTTCCTTCAGAGGCGTGGGGCACAAAAGCGTATATTCCGGGCTGCCGTTTGCGCGTGTGTGCTGCAGAAGATTGACAGTTAATATTATTTATTTATTTCAAAGTACCTTACAGGCCCCATGGGGGGCATTGAGTAAGGGGGGCTATACATATATACAAATAAACTGGGAAAAATATACAAGACCGACAATTGAGTAAGGGGGGAATACATATAGACACCTCAAAATGAAAAAAAGTACAAAAGAAACAATTGCGTTTCTTCTTAATATCTGCCCAGAGACCACGAGATCCGACATTGGCAATTAAAACGCGAGAATTTTTCAAAATACTAACATCGGTAGCACTGACCCGATGAAATCAAAGAATAAATATTAGGGTTACTGCAGGAATCTAACCCAGGAATTCTGCATGGCAATCATGTATTCTACCACATGGCAAGGTCAGGTCTCGAAATTGCTTTGGAAAAACCCCCTGGCGTAATGCTTCTTTAACTTCAATTGAGGCGGCAGTACTATATATCGAATCTTATAAACATTACATTTGCACTCTTACACTACAGGCGTCGCGTAAGATTAACGTTACTTGCATAATTAAGAGCCATCTATGGAAGTTGGTATACGTAGCACTACCCAGAGCGACCGGCCTCGCAAGCACTATCTCTACATGTAAACTTACTGCTTATGGTTTTGGTAAAAACAATATTAATGTTTCCATTGTTACGCAACTGTAAACAACTGGTTATATAAAACATAAGGGACTGTTCAATATATGTATGTACGTGAAACACTTGTCTATATTTTTAGGGTCACCTCATAGGGTTTATTTCAATTAAAAACTAACCCAAGCTCTACATATATAGAAACTTATACTGCTTATGATTTTGGTAGTACCAATCTTACTGTTCACATCGTTAGGCAACTCTGAACAACTTTTTATATAATGCATATGTGACGGTTCAAATATGTCTGCACGTACAACACTTGTGCATATGTATAGCAAAATTTCGCAAGATTTCTCTCAATAAAAAATCTACTTCGCAGTCCCTTTACCTCCGCATGCTCCGCGTAACGTTGAATCATGTTAACTGGGATCTGCCGAATTTCCGCATTTCGATTCGGTCGAAACGATGCCACTGCGGCCAGGCATCGAACTCGCATGTTAGAGTAATATAGCTTTAAATATCATACATTCTGGGCTAAGCTAATTTCCGGCAGAGCTTGAGGCAGTATGACTTGTGGAAGAACGCTGCAGAACCTAATGCTTAAAAGCAAGCATAACAACATAAAGCCAGCAAAATATGTGTAATATGTGTTCTCTTCGCGCTTAATCTCGCGAGATGTCCGTTGTATCTACCTATACCTCCGAAAAACGGGAATCTGGTGCTAGTTCTGCTGGTGCAAACTTAGTTCTAAGTTACATATTTTGCCTTAAAAACACTGGTGACATTTCTATGGCTCGTTTCCTGTCAAGACTAGTCCAAAGATTAAGAGGTTAGTTGTCCCACTCTGTATTAGAAAATGTCGCAACTGGAGCGTGATTAGAATATTACGGAGAAATAGAGAAAACTTAATTGTGCACAAGAAACGCATTTTACGCAAACTCTCACTACATTGAGAGCCTATGTAATCAGTTAGCTCGGTATATCATGCGGGGACTTGCCCTCCTCGAAACCTGTATCTTATGGACGCAAGTGTCTGTGCCAAGTTCAAACATACGCAGACAACGCAGAACGGCGTCACGTAAAGGGCGTCTTGAGGTGAATGCAACACTTAAAAGGAACCTCAGCTTCGAAAAATGGAATATGTATACACGAAACTTGCAACATCTGCTTAAGGATGTTTCTTTGATTTCATATTGTGTAAGGTATTAGCTATAGCATACGTAAGGATTCCCGCTATTAGGTATAAGTTGCCGCAAAGGAGACTGAAAGATGTTGAATGACTGCGAGACAACATCTTCGCTTTCACAATCTCGAGAAACAAGTGTGAGAGATACCTGCCCCCAACTATGACGGTGGGTCTTCGGCTTATACAGTCGTCATGAAGGGAAGCGTTCGATGTAGTACGGATTCTGAGCACACACGAGCGGACGACTGATGAACGTGTGTGCTGCACCGTACTGGATTCGAGAACTGAATACACGAAGATCCAAAGGAACGCAGTACCACCCTCAGAGCTTGCAGCAGAAATCCCATGACCGCGAACTGAATCAGAGACGGGGATCACGCACGGCTCGTTGTCTTATACCATCGCGCACCCTGTTATTGGCCTTAGTGTGTCGCAGTTAGAGAAAGGTGGGGAAGATTCATGATGTGCAACTATAACATGTTGGTGACGTGATAATTGCAATTCACCTCTCATGTGGCCACTGCTTCGTCGGGAAAACTGCCCGCTGTGTAAATGACCGCCTCAGAAAACACCGCAATCTAATGCGGCGTTCTGTTAGCAGTCACTTCACTGCACATACCTCTGTATGCGGCGGTCATGCTGTTAGATCAATGAAAGATACTTCGACGATAAGGTGAGTGTTGCGAACTGAACTCTCCTACTTCTACGTCCCCCTTTCCCCCCCTTCGTGTTTCTGTCGATGGCTGAAGCGATAGCCATTCCCGCCCCCCCCTTTTCCCCCTCTCCCTGTTTCGTAGATGAAGCTACAAAAGAAGCTCGCGCGAGACAATAAATGTTTTTCACTCGTTGCCCTAGTCTGCGGTTGTCTGCGTATGCTTGCCGTGGCTGAGCGGCTAGCTATGTAACAGTGGCGACGAAGTCGGTTTTCGCTACCCACGGTACCTGACGGACTACGAGTCCTGGCGTCAGACGAACGAGGAACGACCACGATGGCCTCCCTGCAGTTGCCGGATTACGACGAAACGAAAGATAAGTGGAAGCCTTACCTCGTCAGAGCAGAAGCGTATTTCGAGGCGAACAGTGTAACGGACCCGGCTAAGAAGCGAGCACTACTAGTTTCGGCGTTGTCTAGCAAGACGGTCGAGGTGCTAGCCGGCAGAGTAGCCCCGCGTGCACCAAATGAACTGACATACAAGGAAGTCGTTCAGAGCTTGAATGAGTATTATGACCCTAAGAAGCACGAGATAACGGAAAGCTATAAGTTCTTCAATCGCTCACAACTTCCAGGCGAAAGCGTTAGCGCATTTCTCGTTGCTATTCGCCGAATAGCAGACAACTGCAATTTCGGCACGTCTCTTGACCGCATGCTTCGGGATCGCATTGTCTGCGGCGTACGCTCCGTGGCACTGAGGAAACAGATGTTGGCAAAAAAGGATTTAACGCTAGAAGAAGCCGAAGCATTGGCACTGTCTGTCGAAGCAGCTGAAAATGGTGCCGAAAGCATGACCTCAGAAGCTACGCCCTTGCTTAAGCTACGCGCGTCCGAGGCCAACACTGTTAAAACATCTCCGACACTGGGGGCGGCAACAAGAAGCTGCTTTTGAGAAAGCAAAAGACAGCCTAATGCAAGCTCAGGTTCTTGTTCAATTTGACCCGTTGAAAGAGTTGAAGCTCGAATGTGATGCTTCCCCTTACGGTGTGGGCGCGGCGCTTTTTCACACGAGTAACGGCATGCCAAAACCCATTGGGTTCCGGTCCCGTACACTGACGGCCGCCGAGAAAAATTACTCTCAGCTGGAAAGAGAGGCCCTGGCTTTAGTGTTTGGCGTCACTAAGTTTCGTGATTACCTTTTAGGTCGCCAATTCACTCTCGTGACGGACCACCAGCCCCTCTTGAGCTTGTTGCAATCCGACCGCCCGACGCCACCCCTGGCTGCAGCACGTATCCAGCGCTGGGCACTGTACTTGGGTGGCTACCGCTACAAGCTGCAATACACGCCGGGAAAACAGTTGCTCAACGCGGACGCCCTGAGCAGGCTGCCACTGCGGTCTACGGAGGCTGATGACGTGGGTGAGCCACCGGAATATGTCCTCGCTCTGGATAATTTTGACGATGGCGTTATCACAACACGGGAGCTACAGCAGCTATCGGCCACAGACCCCGCAGTAACGGCGGTAAAGAATTGTATATTACATGGCTGGCCCAAAAGTGCAAAACAGTTGGAGGAAACGATGCGGCCGTTTTTCGACCGCAAACTAGAACTGTCCGTAGCCCATGGTCTAGTGTATTGGGGGCATCGCGTAGTGATACCGGAAAAAGCGCGGGACCGTCTTTTGAAACTGTTGCACGAGACCCACCAAGGCTCGTCAGGAATGAAAGCAGTGGCAAGGTCAAAATTTTGGTGGCCCCGACTAGATCGCGATATTGAAGCGCTTTCAGCCGGCTGCACGAACTGTGCCCAAAACATGCCAATGCCGGCAGCGGCACCACCAGTAAACTGGCCGAAAACCAATGAAAAATGGTCGCGGCTACATGTCGATTTTGCCGGACCCATAGCAGGCAAGATGATTCTAGTTGCAGTAGATGCCCATACCAAGTGGATAGAAGCCGTGCCAGTAAAGCATGCCACCACAACAAGCACAATCACCTGTCTGCGCGCCATGTTCAGTCGATTCGGCGTCCCGCGAACCATTGTTTCGGATAATGGGACACAGTTTTCTAGCCAGGATTTTGCTACGTTCGTGGCAAAGAACAACATAATGCATCTGAAAACGGCGCCCTTTCATCCACAGTCTAATGGAGCGGCAGAACGAGCAGTGCGTACAATAAAGGATGGACTTCGGAAGATGAGGGAGGGTAATTTGGAGGACAACCTTGTGCGGCTCCTGTTCAACTACAGGAGAACACCACAGAAGACGGGAAAATCTCCGTCAGAATTGCTGCTAGGGTTCCAGTTACGTTCACGATTGGATGCGTGTTTTCCCTCCACTGTTGCAGACTCGCCGCCGGCATCAGATGACTGGGTGGTCCCCATGGAAAGCAACGTGTACGTGCGGAACTACGGTGTCGGAGAAAAGTGGACACCAGGGCGTGTGCAGTCCACTGCAGGATCCCGAATGGTGACCGTCCAAACTCCTCATTCTGTAGTCAGACGCCACGTTGACCAAGTGCGCCCTCGACAAGCATCGCAGTCCCCATCGCCGGGCTCTGCATCCTTATCAGAGTCTAACATGTCCATGCTGCCGAAACGATCGCCGGGGCCCTCAACTACAAGCTCCACCGTGCTGCCTCCAGAAGCGCTCACTACCGCAAGCCCCCACGACCATCCAGTGCCAACCATGCCACAGGCCGGTCCTACACAAGCGGCGACCCCAAGCGCGGAACCAGTGCTTCGGCGTTCTACCAGACAACGCAAGCCAGTACAACGGTTCCATTTTTAAGAAGAGAGAAGTGTTGCGAACTGAACTCTCCTACTTCTACGTCCCCCTTTCCCCCCCTTCGTGTTTCTGTCGATGGCTGAAGCGATAGCCATTCCCGCCCCCCCCTTTTCCCCCTCTCCCTGTTTCGTAGATGAAGCTACAAAAGAAGCTCGCGCGAGACAATAAATGTTTTTCACTCGTTGCCCTAGTCTGCGGTTGTCTGCGTATGCTTGCCGTGGCTGAGCGGCTAGCTATGTAACAGTGACCAACGAGCATGTGAGATTTACGAGGCGTTTTTCATTGACAATAAAGGTGATACGAGCGTGAGTGCACCTTCGTTAGCGCTTCACACCACGGAAGTTGCGTATTTGTCAAGTGGATGAACGCTTCGTCACAGTTTCTTGAAATGCGTAAAATATTTCAATAAAAACGTATAACGTCAGTGTTATTCTCTCTCTACTTTCATGTTGCGTGTGCTATATACACCCCCTGTATTGAATAAAACCTTGGTTGTAAGTCAGAACTTCACCCGTCTTTTTCACTGTCTTGTGTTTTTTTGCGTGTTTTCGCGCTGTCATGAGCGGATTTCGTCGCCACCGTTCAGCCCTTGACAGCATAGCATATCTTGTATCATCACTTGAATCTCCTTGAGCAAACAGACATTCAGTGTATGTTTTATTTCTTGACATACAGCAAGCGTTCGACCGGTGCCACATAAGGCGATTATTTGTGCACTGATGAATGGAGGAATGTTAGGTCGTCTGTTACACTTTCTCCGTGATTTTCTATCTGAGCGCTGAATGAAAGTGCGCATCGGAGAAGTACAGAGTCAACCTCGCGTTGTTAAATGTGCCGCCCCGCAAGGCAGCGTCTTGTCCCCGCTAATCTTTAACAGCGCACTTGCTGGACTTCCAGGCTGATTACCGCAAGAATGTGACTTTCCTATTGGCATAATGATTTATGCTGATGACATCGCACTCTGGGTCAGTGGTCCATCACGCCATGCTCCACGTCTTCGTGGTATATTGCAGCGAGCTCTGAATGCAACTTCAGAATACTTGGTGAACGTTGGCCTGCAGGTTTCACCTGCGAAGTCGGCTGCGATCGCGTATCATCCAAGGCAATGCACTCGTCGAAGCCTTAGCAGGCTTTACCTCGGAGACACACCAATACAGTAGATACATCAACATCGTTACCTGGGTTTAATCATCGGTGATGGGCTTTCTAGACACCCTGCTGTTAAAACTGCGAACCGAAAATTGCTATCCCTGTTCAAGTATGTAGCCACCTTGACTGCTAGGGGTGAGGGCATTGATCAGAAGATGGCGCTACAGATTTACCAATCAGCTGTACTCTCTTGCGTGATGTATGCCTTGTCAGTCTTGAATGTATTGCCATCTTTAATGTCTCAGCTGGAATGGGATCATTGTGTTGCCCTCCGAGTACTGTTTGGCTTACCTCGTTAAGCACAATCCATCCCACTACTGACTGAAGCACACCAGTTGCCGCTAAGGCTGCAAGCTGACCAGAGAGCGCTACGTCATATTGAGCGTCTGAACCGAGTCCCACATGGCAAGTCACTCGTTAACAGGCTGTTACAGCACTCACTTTCTCGGATGGGTAAAATGGCGGCTTTGTTAAATGACATTACTGGCAATTGCGGTGAAACTATTGAGTTGCCAACATTGACAGAGCACAGGCCATGTGCCTTCCCTAGTCATCTGTCAATTCCAGGAATACGCAAAACGTGTAACCAACCTGTTTTGGAACTATACCAATTAGCCCATTCACACTTATTTGAAAACTTCGAAGACTATGCAAAAGTATATACGGATGCTTCTGTACGCAGCGATGGCCTGAGCACTTATGCAGCTTTCTACTGCCTTTCAACCTATATCAGGCGACTGTTTAAAATACCGCACCTCTGATCGTCGGTGACGGCCGAGCTAGCAGCGATTGATGTCGCCCTTAAGTACGTACAAGAAGGGTTACCAGCATCAAAGGTTGTCATCCTCACCGACTCTCGTGGTGCCCTTAACAGACTCACCAGGAAGGAGACTGGCAGCCCTATTCTGAGCAGAATTATACGGAATCCATTAACAATATTCTGTCACGTAGGGTATGCCTAGCTGCACAGTGGGTACCTTCGCACGTGGGTATTGCGGGCAATGAAGAAGCGGACCACCTTGCTTTGTCATGCAACCATGAAGGCTGTGACTGTCCGGGAATTCTATGTACGATGAACAACGCTCATCTGTTTATACGCCGACACCTCCTAAAGCAGCACCGAGACCAGCGTGTGGCGAATGAATCGCCCTCCCCCGTGTTCGTGGCCGTGGCTTGCCTCGTAGTTCCTGAGCGTTGTTGTACAAACTAAGAGTGGGCTTTGTGCTGGTGCGTGAATGATTACACCACCAAGGACGTGTGGACAGCCCGTTCTGCGCAGCTTGTGGCTCCTGCGAAACACTTGAGCATCTCGTAGTGCACTGTCCCACATTTGCTACGCAGCGGTCTTTACTGATTAAGGAATATAAATTCCTAGGACTTAAGTGCGCGACTCTAGACAACTACCTCTTTTCTAGTGGTAGTGCTTCCCGACGCGACCAGGCCCACCGAGCTCTCCTTACTTTTATAAACCAAATTGACCTCGCCACGTTTTTTTTCTTTTCTTATTATTTTTTATTTATGTTTTTACTCATACTCGTCGAAGTCTTTGTCATTTTTTCCTTTCCTCATCTTCTTCCCTCTTTCTCCCCTGTTATTTTTGTTTCCTCTGTTTCTTCCCTGCTCCCGAAAGAGTGAGCAGGCGTTGTGTCCCTCCAGGTGGCAGTTGCCAGCTTGTTCTCTCCCTCTTTCCACTGTGTCCTTGTGTATCTGTGTATGCAAATCAAATAATAATTTTTCGCTTCGTTGATCAAGTACCTACCGGCTCAAATATGCCATTCAGTACAAAGTGTGGTTGTTTACAAGGTACCGTGCGGGGGCTGCGATGCTACATAAATCGACATAACACTGAGGAGCTGTCATCGAGGCTCAAAAGCACGAAGAGGACGTTACCAAAGCCACCCATGCCAAGCATTTCAAGACCGAACTTGTTGAACACTGCTTGTCAATGGGGCATACCTTCGACTTGAGTAATGCGATGGCACTGGCTCGAGAACAGTGGTTGCGGCAAGAGAAAGCTGTTCGAGTCGTGATTCACATGCTGCGAAAAGTCGGCATGCGACAACAACCATGCGCCTTCCTACAGGATGCGTACACAGACATATGAGGCTAGACGTATAGACTGGGTGACCTTCCCTCATTTGGTGCCGGTGCATACTGAGGATGCCACCCGCATATGTGATAAAACGTCTGTGTAGTTTCTGTCATACTTTGTAGTGTTAAGTCAGAGTTAACACGAGAGTGTTTTATGTCGGGGTGTACCACGGCTCTGCTGACGTACTTCTGTAACAGAAATGACGTTGAAAAATGTTTACCAAAATATTGCAGGGAAGAAAACCAGAACGCAAGCATTTGTCAGGAGTAATTGAACCAGCAACCTCTCGATTTTTAGTACGCAGCGCTAACTACTGCGCCTCGGAGCGCGCGTGGAGGGTATAGTAACGACAAGCCTGTATACACCACAGACCGTTTGGCAGTCCTCAAAGTTTTGAAACTTTTGCGCGTTTTTGTTATCAGTGACGAGATGACACGACGTATTCGCGTTGGGCACGCTCTAAAGGTCATCGCCTCCAGGATGCGCCGCCTCCATGGGGCAGGGTCTCTACTGCGCGTGCGCTTTTTATAGTCGCAATTTGGGAGAAGTTGAAAGTCACTTTTCACGCTGCCGCGGCCGTGCTTACAAAAAGAGCGTGCTGCTGACACACGGCGCAAACAGAATTGTGAAAGTTGTTCGCGCTTGTCTTGTGTATAGTTCTGCGCTCGTTTAATGCTCTTGCCTGTCTTTAAACCTAGTTAATATAAGTTTTTAAAAGTAGTTGTTATAAACAGCCTAAAGAGGATCAGTGAGATGGCATTAAATAGTCTTTCATAACTTTTATGACGACATCTTACCACCCTAGCGTTAAAGAGCTCGTTTTTTTCCGGAATTTCGGCCCCGGTGTTGGCATCGGCATTGGCATTGACGGTTTTCATTGTGATCAAAAAAATGTTAGTTGTCGATGACGAAAAGATTCAGACAGAACCTATTAAAATAAGTGAATAATATTTCGAGATCTAAATCAGGATAAACCCGGGCCGTCTGCGGGGCCAGATGATGTTCTGCCTCAGAGCCCATAGATTTGCTGAGACTTTTTAGAAAAAAGCACTATATGAATGTCATGTAGTTTAACGGGTCTTCTTAAGGCATAATGTATTGCGGGGCAGAAGTGTAGAGCAATGAGTGGTTCTTTGAAAGGCCCACCAGTTATAAAGGCTGTAGATATACATAATCATTTTCAACAGCAGGACCATCTAAAAAGTGAACAGCTGCGTAGGTTTGCGTGCTTTCCAGGCACAGTAGGCCCTTCGCTGATTCACCAAAAGCAAAACAAAACAAAAGTGATTAGGGCATTGTGAGCACTTAACAACTGTACTTGCAGTAGGCATTCCAGAATAGCTTGAAATGGCCGATGTCACAGATACAGTCACTCGTTTCCTCACGGCACGTTTAAGGCATGCACTGTGAACCGAAGTGGGGTAGCAGATCAGAAGGCGATGCTAAAGAGGCCTGATTACGCTGTCGTAAGTTACTCTTGAAGGTGCAACTCAAGCGTATTCTAGTTTTGTTCGGAGAACCCATGTAGGTTTTCAACTGCATATCATAAATTACCTTACCGGAATGAATCCTTCTAATCCGAAAACTGGCATTATATCGTACTAGAAGTACTAGTAAAGGATTCATTATCGGCTGCTACGTACTGCTCGTAAAGTAGTAAGGCTATAATAGTGCCCGTACGATACAATATCCCAGGTAAGCTTGGCTGACTACAAATTTATATATGGAGCCACAACTCTCAATAAAACGGCGTTTACTACATAACGTACTGTAATTCTTCGTGTTGCGGCAGTCGTATATCCTTGGGTTGCCGAGGGAGAGGCTTAACGAGGCCATAAACTGGCCGAAGTTTCTGACAGGTCGTGCCCACTTAGCGTATGCTGGGTGTGGCGCTGCGCACACTGTTTTTATTGCCACCACTTCAGCATTTTCTCGGATGCGAATAGCTCGTAGCTCGATGGCTAGTGCCAAGGCGGACTGTGCACTTGCGTGCATATAAACCTAATTTGTTCTCGCCCGTTGTCGCTATATAGTTACATAATAAAGTAAGGCCAGCTGGGACAAGACTTCGTTGGCTTTCGATGCTCCAACCATTACTTTGGCTATTTTTCGCTGCGGACTACAAGTATATTGCTGCGAGTAATAAAGAGATGAGCTAAGAGATTGAGGGGTTTCTAATAACCCGATATGGCAATATGCAAGCAAGATATCATGCTTCTTTATTCACTTTTTAGACACTACAGTCGCTTTAAATTAGGGTGAAACACCAAATCACCTCAGTGACTATAGGCTTATAATATAAAATTACCCAAGTTCCGGCCTAGTATGATTATTAGCGTCACCTAAGCAGTGCTAATCAATATTAGCGTCACCTAAGCAGCGCTCATAAACACCTTCTTCAGCTAGCACTAACTAGGCCAGAAATCAGTTATTATGAAAAAGCAGGTAACTTACCACCATATTGTAATGACCATGATGCAACCAGGGCAGTCTGAAGTGGTAAGCGATACAACATTTAATTTAATTATTTCTAGGCATGTGCCGCCGCCTAATAAGTGCTTATTGCAGTTGTTTTTCACTACTTGGGATGATCTTAATCCCGCTAGTCAATGTGTAGTTATTACCAGACAGCAAAGCAGATATGAGAGAAAAGAAAGCAACAGTAATGCCGCAGTAGGCTTACTTGTTATCAGCCAAGCGGGTTAAGTCGATTATTGGTCCATCACGGGTGAACAGAAATCACCCTGAATATCAAGCAGCTGACCCTCTCTTCGTCCGTTTCTTCACCCTATGCTTCGCTCATGACGTGAGTTTAATTGTTCTCTGTGGGATGTGATAACTCTGATGAGTTACAGAAAGAGTGCAGAAACAGAGAGCTAGAGAGAAAGAAAAAGCGAAAGAGAAAGAGAAATCAAAATAAAGATAAACACAAAGTTCTTGACGAGAAAACATTATTGGTGAGGTGGCATTCGAACCCGCGTACTCATGATGTGAACGGTGGTTTCGTAACCTATCAGGTACATCGGCACGGCAGCAAAGTATTACATATTCTTTAGCGCATCATATAGTGAAGCGGAAAGAAATTGAAGTGACGGATAGGCGGGGTAAATGAGAAAGAGAGAGAGAGAGCACCACATTTTGCTGCAAGAATTGAAATATCAAGCAAGAGACAGAAATAGAAAGATAGAGAGCGAAATAAATGGAAATAAACAGAGAAAAGAGCACATCAGGAAAGGGAACTGCTAGCTTTGCCTGGCGCTCCTGTTGGAAAGCTGAAGGCACAGTGGAGCTGTATTTCCTGTTATTCGACGGCATTTGGTGGTATAGTTTTCTTTTGCGAACTTATGATATATCAGCTTTTGATCCACTCATAAAGTCACATAAAACTGTGACGGTTATATTTCCGTTGTTTGAATTGTAAGGCTAGGCATTTCTTAGCCCTTATTTCACACCAGTATTATTCCACGATTTACCTATGTTTATAAAAGTACACCTACAAAATAATATAATTTTCAACTCTGGCACTCGTTAGCGAACGTCTCAGCACTCCGTCTTTGATTAGCTGACCTCTGAAACGTCTACTGCTCTCGGCGACCTCCATGGGACCCTTGCTGAGCGCGAGGGCACTCCTGTTTTCGCTAGCTTACCTCTGGAATGCCGATTGAGGTACACAAGGTCTGTGGAACCGTGGGTGAGTACCTTAGCTCAATGCCTTTAGGTGGCTAACCTCTGGAACGTCAACTACACTCTGGGAAGTCTATGAGACAGCTGTTGAGCGTCTTAACCACTGTACTCCTTGCACTCCACTTCTAGGTAATTTACCTCTGGAACAACTACGTGCCTTCAAATGTCTGGGGGACAGCTGGTGAGTATCTGCCACTGACTAGTTTATCTCTGGAAGGTCTACCATGCAATGGAATGTCTATGGAATTGTGAAGGAGCATCCCACCGCTCCGAGTGCGGCGACCTTACGTCTAGATTGTCTACCAAGTGGTAGAAGGCCTACGGAAGCGTTGGTCAGTGCCCTAGCGCTGCACCTCTGGCTAGCCTGCCTCTGAAATGCCTACAACGCTCTGGAAAAGAGCGCTTAAACGTATCTTGTGATGATTATGGTTTTCGTATTTAGCACACACAGATAAAGCTCTTAATCATAATTTCGCTTTTTTAAACAGCAAAGAGAAAAAGAAAGAAAGTATAATTTAAATAGAAACGTGAAACGCTTCTATTTAAGAAAAAGAAAGAAAAGTGGGCGAAAAGATAACTTGCCGTGAGCAGGAACCAAACCTGCAACCTTCGATTAACGCGTTCGATGAAGTACCATTGAGGGGCTGGGGGGATAGCCGCCTGGTAGCCACGCTTTCCTAACACGACAAGGTGGTGCCACCTTCTTGGAGATATACAAAATATGGCGTCCGTAATTGTCCACGCTCGCTGCGCGCTTGCTATAACTGAGGCCGTTTCGCTCTCTGAGGTTACCGCCAGAAGGAGCTCAAGTCTGAATGATTGATTGGCTGAGAATTCAGTGGTGTGCATGAAGTCAAAGGCGCAATCGGGAATGGATGTAAATTAAAGAACTTTGGGACGGCTCGCATTGGGCGTTCACGGGAAGACGAATGAGGTAGGAAAGGTGGATATGGGATGGACAGGCTTTGAAATAGGGGAAGCTTATCGCAAAGTCAGACTTGAAGAGAAGCTTAGAAAAATAACGAGAGTACATGGGCCAGGAAGGTGTTCAGGTATTTGTATAGGAAGAGCGGGGACACTAATTGGAGAAAGAGAACTAGGAGGCTCACCTGTATATATGGCAGGAAGCATGGGCGACATGGCAACAAGGAGCGAAAAGCCAGAGATGTGGAGAGGATTTATTATATAAGAATGATGAAATAAAATCCGGCTCTCACTAACTACAGAAAGGGCGAAAACAAAATTAGGAGGGAGAGCTTTTATGATAATTCAAGGGAAAGTGCTTTACCGTTCGAAGCGAGGCCGGGTTGCCTTAGAACGCGTAGTCATAAAGTGAGACTTATTATAAAGAAGAAGAACAATGTATATGTCGCAGGGGAGTTAAGGAAACGATGGAACACATTCTGATTGAATGCGGTGAAAAGACGCAATACTGTCTAGAGAAAAACGCAAATACTGTTATGCATGCATGCATAGATCACCGAATTCGCTTCGTTTCTTCGTAGAGCTTCTCGACTAAGCACTGAAAATTGTGCGCCTCTATCGGTGAAAAAAAAATTCTTTTTGTTTGGCAGCAAAGTTTCCTGTAAGAAGCTCTGGCCGGACCTTGACTTATATACGGACGCAAGCAAACGTGCATGATGTTTGGTCAGCCGGGGAATCTCTGAACCATGCAGCATGGAGTCCATGTAATGCGGGCAACAATATACCATTGTTGTGTTTTAATCAGCAGCGGCGCGCCTATGGTGTTTGTTTCAACGTCTACCTTTGCAACAAAGAGAAGAGAGTGAGAGTACGAGCCATCACCACGCACGTCTGCACATGCCTCGCTGGCCACTCGTGCCACAGTCGGTGCTTGCGGCGGAATCGCAGAGGGCCGTGACCTGGGACAAATCTGCCTGGCTCGTATGCGTGTGAATGCGGGATACGTGGCTTACCGTATGTAATTATCGCCACAATCTGTTTATTCGCGCATCCATTGACTATACGATCCTGTAGTTTTCTATTTCACACACCATTCTCGTCGTTGTCTGCCTGATGTACGCGATTACGCTGATAATGTTAGGTAATGCTAAAAACGATTGTCTCGCATAGCGGAGCACCTCAGGATAAGCACAGAGGTTGTGCTGGGTTGTGCCTACAATGCCACGCGGCCGCCGCCAGAGACGTGGCAGCAGCCGAATGCTGGAAGAATAAATAAAGCTCGCGCTGCCAACCTCGCGTCAGAGTAGACTGTGTTTCGGCGCGCATAGCGATGCGCAACTTCGCTGCAGTATCGGCCATCTTCTCAGAAAGGCGACAACGAAGTGAAAGCACTACAAGCGCTGCTGCGTTTTAAGGGCGTCCCAATCGTATGAACCAGACGGAGCAAGTGAGACGCGTATTGCACGAGACAAATCTGACAGAGAGCACACATTCTGAAAGACGTGAACATCAAGGCGTCACAATTTTTTCGAAAAACAATATAGAATTTCAAGTTGTAAGGGAATCGAGCGGATGGTCAGAGAAGTACACAGGACAAGGTGGGATAGACAGAAATCGTAAATCAGTGACGAACACACATGAAACACGTGGAAATGTACGCCCGGTCTAGTCTGCTGGAGAAAAGTCCACGTTGCCATGCCTAAACAAAGTTATTACCGTGTACGACATTGTGCGCATCCTGTAATGAAAAGTGCTGGACGAAACGTCGCAGCTCCCGTCAATTTTAAGCAGACCAACCACAGCCAGGACATGCACATCGCTTCGCGTATTTAATACACAATTGAAATCGCCAATTAGAATAACATGACGACCCTCGAGAAGAAATATCCCAGGTATTGAAAGAAATTATTAGAATGTAGAGCTTGCGCTGGCTTATACACACGCTATACTTTTATTCTAACTGAAAAGTAAATGCATCCTAAGGCCAGAACCCTACGGGAGTCATCATAGAAAAACACAGTCCATCCTCAATAAAGCCCAGTTAAATATAATAATTCCTACAATCATCATTTGTGATGGGCTGAAAAATTATAACAATGTAGGTTGAACTTTGATTTAAAAGCCAGCACGTATAATAGCGAAAATAAACTAGTTTCTTGCAGACTCAAAACACCACAATTCGCAGCATGGACTACACTTATCACCTGGGTCTGCTTTGCCGTACGGCGAAAACCTTGAATGTTTGATGACATAATGTTCAGTAAAGTAGCCATTATGATTAGAAAAGACTAAGCTGGATTATTGACGATTCACAGTACTAAAAGAAGCGGGATGTGGTGCCCCGCGATTGGCTCAGTCGCTTCTTACGACCAGGCAACCCACCGGAAGCACGGGGCTTCCAGGGCTGCGTTGATGTCCGAGGGGGACTCCTGTCTTTGCTGGGAGCCTCTGAGTCACTGCTGGATACTTAGTGGCACTTGGTGCCGGGGCTCGTCAGAGAAGACGCTACAAACGCGTATATACTGCGTCTCGGATGATAATAGAAAAGATGGAACTGACGTAACCACAGATAATCAACGCGCCAAATCAGATCGTGAACCGTATATAATAACACAGCCAATGAACAAGCTCATTGTGTGTTTAGAATAAGTGGGTAACGGTTTATAGTACTGGGTACTTTACTATGGGAGAGCATTAAGCCGTCCCGTGGGCCTTTAACTTGATGAGGCCATGTGAGATGGTAAAAGGCTGTGTGTTAGGAGAAAAAATCACAGCATATTCAAGGACTGCATAATGAGGAGTGGGGCGAAGCATCCGTCAGTCCGTCTGCGCTGCCGTCCGTTCGTGCGTCCGTCCATCTGTGCACCCATCCGTCTGTCTGTGCGGCCATCTGTCCGTCTGACCGTGCGTTTTTCCGTGCATCCATTCGTTCGTACGTGCACCTGTCTGCCCCTCCATCCATGCGTCTGTTCATCCGTACGTTCATCTAGTGAATACTCCAAGTACCACCGTCTCGCTTCTTCTCGTCATATATTCATCCTACGGAAATACCGCTATCCAGCTGACATTCCAAGGACTAAACCAGAAGTGGCACGGCCTAACTAGAGTAGTGGCACGCGCGAACTTTTTAACGGCCTGCGCTTCGTGTGTAGTTTCCACCTTTCACCACCGCCATGGCACTCGCCCAATCCTCGCTAAACCTTGCTAAAACCAAAAAGGCTACGCCTAGCGAGCTTAATTTGGCAACCCTTTCTGGTCACATAGTGCTCAAAGTTCATCCTTCTGATACTGATTTTTTAGTAAGCATCAAATTCAAGGCAAAATTTATTGAACAATAAGTCACCGATAGTTGTCTCTATAATTTATTTATACAGAAACAACTATCTTCTTTATTTGTGATTAACGGGCACGGGTTTCCTACTCAATTCAAATGAGTGCGTGGGTGCCACTCCTCTAGCTTGGTTGTGGAAATGGCTACTTACTATCGGTACTATTACGACGCATTATTGCTGCTACTAAACACATCGTGGACGCACGACACTCAGCTCAAGGAGCTTCGCCCCTAGCCGTGGTTAACAACTTACAGTTCCAAGTGCTCTAATATGGGAGAGCATGAAGCCGACCTGGTCGCCTCACACTTGAGTAGTCCGAGCTGACAAGAATTATGGCGTGAACGAGCTCACGGCGTTGGTTTGTTTAGAAAAAGTTGTTAACGATTCAGAGTACTTGGTACTCTACTATGGGAGAGCATAAAGCCGTCCCGTTTACCGGTGTACCAGGTCTAGACCCACTTCTGATGAAGGCAAATGTAGAGGTACACCTAAATGGAGTGACTATGACAAGCGTCCTTGCTCGCCCTAGTCATAATGCAAAGTTCTGCAGCCTATGACAACCGCTTTATTCATGAGCAAGGCAACGAGAAAGGCGCAAAAGCGAAATTTATTTTTCATTTCATTTTTTAAGAAAATGACTCGAAATAATGAAATGCCAGTAAAAGTGCAATTTAAGTGTTGTAACGAGTTCCTCACCAACTAAAGTGAAGGTTCAATCACAAAGTGCACTAACATCAAGAAATTAATTCATGAATGCATAACAGTTATGAATACATGCAGTGTGTCCGTGCGTCCAAGTTATACGTATAGGCAGACCACCTAAACCTAAAATATATTACCCTAATGTTAGCTTGCCATGCGTTTCTAATAATTCTTGTGGCGTCGACCCCAATGGCATGCTTGCCTAAGAGGCAGGCCGCTTATAGCCTACATTTTCCGTCATTCATTCGCCACAAGCCAATATTCGTCGTCATTTAGCAGACACCAGCGCAAGCTTCAATTATGCTATATAGCATAGCGTGTATAATACTGTTACTTTTGTTGAAACTGTTCTATACTGCCTTCGTTGTGCAGTAAGGTCGTTTTGTCATATAATACCCAACTCAAAATACCGTGCATTTTTATGTACAGGAGCATGTTACCTTGCAAACACTGTGGCGTTTTGGCGGGAAATGACTCTATATAACTTACATGAGTCAAATTAAAGAAAAACCGACAAATGTTGGCCACCATTCAGAAAGAAGTTGTTTTCGCTTCTTGACTTCGTTTTCTTTTTGTTTCTTTAATATTTTGTTTTATTATTTTTCTTATTTCTTTATGCACTTATTTTTCTCTTTCTTCACCACTGGTAATCATTTATATCTGCATGCGTACGTGATTTCTTGCATTTCACAAGGAAAGTTTTTTTTTCTTGGGAAGAGCTTTATTGCATGGTGAAGTCCATCCTTCAACTTACATGCTGCTTCCGAATCACACCAGCTGTTTGCAAGAAGATCATGCCCGATGGGCATGTTTTAAAACTTGCCATAACATAAGTTACCAACAGTGGTAACAATAAAAGGTACTGCATCAAAGCTGATAACTTTCACCGGTGATCATATACCGGCGACGGCCGATGACTGTCATCAGTGACATCGTTGTAAAGCCTGTAGTCATTTCACTCTGTCTATACAATTCCTTGGGCCCATGTTACCCAATAAAGTGTGTCGTATTTCACAGCTCAGCTTTCGCCTTCTGCTTTGTCACAATCGTGTGAGCATATGTTGCACTTTCTCACTTCCGTCATTATAGGACCGCATGATAAAAATGTAGAGGTCGACTTTCTCAAGCTGGGAAAAACTTTTCAGTATTTTATCCACGAGGCAAATTATAAGGCAACAGTCAACTGCTATTCTCAATTTTGCTGCTCTAAACTTCAAACCCAGGCGCAAGACAGTTGATGGTATAGTACTCTAAACTTCAGCTAATAGTACGTAATGCTCAGGCAATTGCGATAACTAAGGTACAATAGTGAGAAACCAAAATAGGATGATGATTTACATAATATGTCACATTTCAGTCGCTATAAAATAAAAACTATGGATCATCTCTTCAAAGGAAACCC
Organism: Rhipicephalus microplus; assembly: GCF_043290135.1. NCBI lineage: Eukaryota > Metazoa > Arthropoda > Arachnida > Ixodida > Ixodidae > Rhipicephalus > Rhipicephalus microplus. The sequence goes on along the minus strand of NC_134700.1, from coordinate 164,809,008 downwards.
TAATAGGATGCGAAGCCGCAGCTGTGCGAACGGCTTTGACCTGGTTGAAAAGGACGTCGACGCGGGTGCTAGAAGAACGGTTTGAAGCGAAACTCGGTGTTGCGTTTACTCGAGTAAACGTTTGTTTGAAACGCAAAGACACGGGCAACGAGACGCGCTGAAGACGCGTGCGGTTGATTTCCTTTGCTCACATCTCGTCGGTGTTACACGTGTGCCGTCTGTATTCTCGAACTAGTTCGGCTTCCCTGGCTCGCACATTGTCGGTGTGGACGGAGCAATTCATGAACGTGATCGGCTTCGCTAACCCTAGCAACGCCGGCGACAGCCGCAAGGGTACGCCCACAATAGCGGGAAGCATGCCGTGACGGCATCCCACCCGTCGGCGCGATTGCGCGGCGAGCAGCGGAGCACTGTCCACATTGTCAGCGCCGCAAAACTATCGAGGCGCGCACGCGCACCGGCTCGCGGCTTCTCCCCAACAGATGGAGAAAGGTGGCACGTGTTAGATGACACCCACGTGATGAGTGGGCTGGAACGCTGCGAGCGGTGGAGAGAGTGAAGCTAGAGAGAGCTGACACGCGGCGAGTGTGTGGCCGGCGAGGGAGAGAGACGTCAGCGGGCACTGCTAGGTGGGCGTGAGCTACTTGGCACCGCTCCAACACCTGCGGCGAGGGGAGAAGTGTGAACGGCGGGAAAGCGCTACACAGGCACTGTTTCGCATCTAAAACTCCGAGAGAGAGAAGCCTACCTTGCACAGTACTACAGAAACCAACGTAGGTTTGAAATATGGTGTTGCAGCAGGCGTCGTCATTGCTTGTGTCTTAGGCTTTGCTTGAAATACATTTCGAGGTTTTTTCGCTTTTTATCAATTTGCTTTAAGCCACCTGATTCAGTAGCAAAGCGTAAGAACTGCGGACTTTCAAGCGGCCTGACAAAATTTTTTGAAAGGGCGAGTCAGTCGAGTGGCGGTCAGAACTTTTCCCGGTGCATGCACTAGATTTCCATGGCACTTTTCACACAATTAATCCTTTCATTTGGCCCAAGATAATATAAACGTCGATTCATAAGGGGCTGCAAGCAAACCAGGAGTCAGGCAGGATGGCTCCAGAGCACACAGCCAAGAAGACCAAAAAACTGCCTCCGAGAAGGCTATTCCAGTCTCTCGTGTGTGTGTGGCCGTCCTAAATTACTCGAGGCATATCTACTCTCTTCGCCACAAGAGGCTCACAAAAAAGGAAACTGTCTGATGGCGCTTACTCCAGATATGAACTTAGCCAAGCTCGCATTTGCTCGAAAAAAAATGCACTCAATTAAATACTCAGCGCACTGTTTATGGGGCTCTGAGAAACCCGCCAGAATTCACACTACTTAGACCTGCCGGGCCAATCCCGGCCTGCCCATCATTGAACAAGCAATTGTGGAGTGAGGGGCCAGTTTCTAGCCATTCGTTTACAGCATTAAAAAAGACAGTATTTGTCTCTCGTTACCACCTCTGTACCTGCAACGTCTCTGACAGTTTTTTTTCTTTTTCTGCCGTGTGAAATTAGGCGCGAAGCTTTTTATAAAATCTTTCCTTGTCCAAAGAACCAAAAGATATCACCGTTACAAACGAGTATGTGCCACATAAATAGGCTAAATCCCCATCCCCTACTCGTCATTGCTCCTTTAAAATTCAAGAAGGTCACACATTGCCCAACAAGAAATAGCTGTGATGTGATGGTGGTGAGCCGAAGACCACATGTACGCACGAGAGAACACTAAACGGCGACAAGACCTCGAAGCTATAGAAGGTTTAGGCGAAAGACGAGAGAGAGAGAGAAAGAGATCAAACAGGCAAACGCAAGAGAGCTTCATCTGGTACTTGTAACCGGTAGGCTACCCGAATACACAGAGAAACACACACACACACACACACACACACACACACACACACACACACATACACACACACAGCCCCTACGTGGTGGTCTAGTGGCTAATGTTCTCGGCTGCTGACCCGCAGGTCACGGGATCGGATCCCGGTTACGACGGGGTCATTTTCGATAGAAGTGAAAATGCGTTAGGCTCGTGTGCTCAAATTTGGCTACACGTTAAAGAAGCCCGGTTGGTAGAAATCTCCGGAGCCCTCCACTACGGCGTCTCTCACAATCATATGGTGTATTTGTGACGTTATACCCCAATAATGTTCGTGGCGGAAAAGATGGCTTCTTAGCGCAACACGTGAGCACGTGTGGGTGCACTCCGCTGTTTGAAAAAACAACAGTTCTATGCAAGATTAAAGAGGAAAACGTGCGTATAATTTATGAGGCTGCTCAAATGGAGCTTGAAAGCAGCGCATGCGTAAGCAAGCCATCAGTCGCCCTATCAGATAAAGAGATATGTTTCTTGAGGTGCGAGGGTCGGCGCAGCAGGCATAGCGATCGGTGATAAGTGTATCTTAAAATTTGTCATTTTTCACTCGTTGTGCTCCATTGTATATTAACGGCCTTCCCGTCAATAAAAATTTTAGTTGGAAGTCAGTGCTTGTCTCGTCCTTTTCTTGTCCTTCGTGCATTTTTCGCGCTGCTAAAACCCAAGTTATACCCCACACATAAATCAACAAACACACTCGCAGGACATTCGATCAAAGCTGTTCTGAGAGGTCACTTGAGCAGGCAGCGCAATACTGCTTGCACAGCCATGTTTTTAGATGTAAGACAACGCTCGCTTAAATGTAGGGGGGTTGCGGACGCGCGGTTTAAGTAAGAGTTATGCGTAGTGTCTCTCGACGTATGTGGGGTGTATGTGATGGCTTAGCTTTCAACCACTCCGCATTGAGATTAAACTCAGAAACAACCTATAGCAGCACGTAGCTACATTATAGCAATGACCTAAAAGTAAGTCTTCAGAATCGTCCAGTTTCGCTGCTTCAACATTAGAGTGGCTTATTGCAAGTTTCGCCAATTTTTTGAAACTCGAAAGAGTTCTATTCGGAGATTCACCGCGACTCCCCTGACGTATTACTATCACGGATATGTCGTTAGAAATGAATACTAAAATTGACAGATCCCACGTACAGTGCGAATCGATGATAGGCGAAGCACGAATGAGGAAGGTAGATATGTCCCTTTAAAATCAGCAGAACGTTCCCAGGTGGATGTAAATTATGTCGTGCATGACTTCCATGTCATGATTATCATGGTTGCACGTGTCATTTACCTTCGTCGTCTATTCACGTGACACGATATCAAATCTAGCGAACTGGTCGCGAGCACACCATGAGTGTAGCATGTAGTCATGTTTTCCGTGGCATACATATCATGTTTATAATGTTTGCATGTGTCATTTACCTTCATCATCCTTGCACGTCACGTAATATCAAATTTCGTACGTTTGAAGCTAGCGAAACGACCGTGAGTGCCTCATGAGCGTAGCAAGTAGTCATGTTGTAAAAATGACACGAATCTCATCATTATCATGTTTGCACCACCCACATACCTGCGTCATCCATTCGCGTCTTGTAATACAAAATTTACTATATGTGAAGCTAATGAAAGGTCCACGAGTGCATCATGGGTGTGGCATTTAGTCATGTTCTTATGCATGACATGTCATGATTTTTACGTTAAACTCTGTCACTTGTGTTCGCCATGCAGTGATGCCATACCATACCAGTTTTGCAACATGTCATAATGCGTAACCACCGCAAGAGCAGCAAGACCATTAAATGTAAATGATAATACTCAAGTACATGTCATAATTTTCATGTTATGACTAGTCAATTACGCTACTCATAGAGTCATCATACCATACCAATTGTGGCATAGATACCATTATCAAAACGGCCAGGAGAGCGATAAATCGTAGGCGGCCAGATAGATAGATAGATAGATAGATAGATAGATAGATAGATAGATAGATAGATAGATAGATAGATAGATAGATAGATAGATAGATAGATAGACAGACCGATAGATAGATAGACAGATATATAGATAGACCGATAGATACATAGACAGACAGATAGATAGATAGATAGATAGATAGATAGATAGATAGATAGATAGATAGATAGATAGATAGATAGATAGATAGATAGATAGATACGTGCAGTCACCGAAGTTCGCTAAGGAATGCATCGCTTTTAAAAGATTACAAAAAACAAAAACAAACGAAAATGTCGTGGGGCGTCGAACCAGCAACTTTTCAATCCTCAGCGCGCGGCGCTAGTCACTAGGCCTCGTCCCATGCACTGTCAAGAGCGCTAGCGGCAAGCTATATATACATAGTATTGATGGTCGTTGGAGCTCCAAAACTTCAGCGTGGTTTCACCAGTCGTAGCGAGATGACACAATGATCCCGCGTGGGGTAAGGTTCCTAGATAAAGCAAGTACCAAGAGAATTTAGCGTATACAGGGTAGAGTTGATCGCGGCTCCACTGACGTTTCAGCGAGGGCCGCCTGCACAAAGCGTGGCCTCTCCTACGCGCGCCTATAAAACTCGTGTTTCTAAAGAGCACGAAGGTCACTTCGCTCGAGGCCGCACTTATAAAAGAGCCCGCTGCGCTCCCACGGAAAATTCATATTTGCGAGAGTTGTTCGGATTCCCGTGTGTATACTTCATCGTTCGTTTCGTGCGCCTTCCTTCCTGGTTGAACAGCGTGCTTTAAATGTCGAGCTGTGACAGCTGCGCTTTTCCTGTGTATGCTCCCTTCGTGCCTGCATTCAGCCGGAGCTTTGCGCTTGAAGTTTCTAGTTGCTTGCCGTCATTTGTGTGGGTTAGCAATTTGTTGCTGGAGCTATAATTTCTTCAGCCTTGTGTTGAAATAATGCAGAATAAACGCTCAAGTATACCTCTGTGAAGACGCATTGAACTTTCGTGTTACACCAATTACTAAAGAAAGACATCATCTACGTCTTTATTGATTGTGACAACAACGTCTAAAAGCATGGTACAAAGTACTTGAGTTAGCTGGCACCCGTCAAATTGCAAATTTAAAAAATAACAGAAGGTTGACTCAATGACACTTAACAGCATTTTGAAAACTTGCCTTGCATGTTAACTTGAGGCCTTGCGTGAAGGCTACGCCTCATAAAACTGCCATATCTGTGTTAAATGGGTTTGTGTTAAATGGGCAGGTTCATAAGAACTTACGGTTCCCCCTGAAGGAATGGCCACCTTTGGCACAGCCCTTTCATTTGAGATAGTGGTTCTACCCTAGAAAACGTTTGAAAGTATTGCCGCACCAATGGGACTGATGCATTTGATTTATGTAATGTCATCAACTTAACACACATATCTTGAATAATTTACTGCTTATGTGTCTTGAATCTAGAATATTTGACCGCTTATAAATATTTTATCCCTTAGAAGGGGATGGGGGGCTGTGGCGTAGCGATGACAGCATTTAGATTAACTTATAGAAGGCAAAGGTTGAAACCCTCTCGTTGAAACACTGTTAAGGTCTCTATTTATCCTGAGCTGGTTAAGAAAGCACTGACGTAGTGCCTTTTTCTTCTTTTTCTTTCACTGTCATCAATTGCGTGCTTCTGTAGGCTTACTATGCGGTACACAGCCTGTGTTAAGCTTGTGGCGTCATGAAGAAAGAACAAAGCCTATTTGCATTAAAGACAATGTTTACACAATGTTGGCTTTGAAATATTTTCACGATTTAATGATTTATACTTGGCATTTTCTTTAGAGGTCCTACAAAAACCAATATTAACATGCTCGTTTCTTGTTTCAATTCCGGTATATTCGGTTCACACCAAGACTGTCAGCAATGCTCGGTGCAGACCACACGTCAGTGTTCGAGATGCTTCACCATCGCAACAGACAGATTTGTTGAAATTGCGCGAAAAACGCTAAAAGTCATGCTTATTTCCAACCTTGGGCGGTCACCAGTAAGATGGGTGGAAAGTTTGATGCGGGATGTATTAAAGATTGTTCTTCCCAACGATGACCAGTTTATGACGACCGACGCCGTGTTCGTCACTATATCAGTGTAGAGCATGCATTGCTTGCTGTAAAATGACTTCCCTTTTCCCGGCAAAAGTTAGGTCCAACGAAGAGTCACTTTGAAAATCCCACTGCTGCCCTGATGTCCGCCACGACCCCTCGACAAATGCATACGCACTCTACCACAGAATCTTCTAACGAAACTTTACAAACAATGTATGCCATCATAATTGGTATAGTGCATTAAGGTACGCAAGAAGCTTCGGTAACAGGAGTCTTTTAACCAATGAATAATGTTTCATAAGAGGTCAAAGGTTTATGCATCCCGTGCTGTATTGAATTTCAACAACCAAGTATCTACTAAAGAAATTTTTGCTTAAAGCAATGATGGCCTTGGCTCTTTAGAAAAAAAAGAAGACAGAGAACTTTAGACAATGAAATGGCATCCAAGGTCTTTTTTCAGATTTTCTTGTGCCGAAAGTAGACCCTCGCATACCATTTCCATATCGAAATTATACTTTTTTTCCGGTGGCAATGAAGAGTCACCTCTCTCATTACAAACGTGGTCTGGTTCTCATTGAGCATATACGGTATTAACAAGTTAACAGCAGCTTCCTCCACGGTGTCGAAAAACAGATTGAGTCCGCACAACTGCGATATCTTAAAGGTCTCTCGTACTTTTTATTGGTACCTACAAAAATCTTCCATTCCAATTCGATTGTTCACTGTATACCTTCATTCAGCTGTCAGAACATTTATGGTGGTAGGGAATGCATAAATCACCAAGGAAGTTATGTCTCAACTCGCCTCGCTTCTTCATGTGACTCTATGTAAACATACGTAAGAGACCAAATGAGGTTTCCGTGCCTGCAAACGCACAATTCACTCTAAAGCGAGCCGTAAAGCTGCAAGTCATTCGCATGCGGGAATGTACTATAGCGATGGCAATAAAAGCAGTAAGAACATCATTCTTCTTTCAGCCTGCCGCGCGCTCCACCACAGCTGTTTACACGCTGACAGGACACGAGCCCTCCGGAGCTTCGGGTCGTTTATGGCCTCGTTAGGCCCCGCACACTGAAACTGAAGAGGACAAGACTGCAGCCAAAGGAATAACTGAGTATGGTGCGTCGCGTAGTAAACGCCGCTTTATAGAGAGTTTCGATTGCATGTATAGGCTTGTGGTTATGGCAGTTTACTTGGAATATTGCACAGGATGGCCGCTATAACAGCCCTAATATAAAAAGAAGCCGTAGCGGTTCATAATGAATTCTTGACTTGTTCCTCTAGCACGTTCTCACTGCCAACTTGCTAATTCGGAGGATTCCTTCGGAAGTAACTTATAATCTGCCGTTAGAAACCCTAATGAGTGGCACTATTGGAACATTATGCCTTTGCAGCTATTCAGCCAATGAAATGACCAAGTGAGCTTTAGCTTTAGCTTTAGTTTAGTTCACCATGCAGGTGTGTAACAAGTATTCATTGCATGCTAGACAAAATGATGGCGATGGCGTAGTGGTTAGAGCACCCGCCTCGCATGCAAGAGGTCCGTGGTTCTAATCCCGGTACCGCGCAGTTCCCAACTGGATTAAAAAAAAATCCGCGTGTTGATGGAACTGCATTAAGAGGCCCGGGGTGCGGCCTCACCGGCAAACACCGCCGAGAACGCACTCCCTCACCAGAGAAGGATTGGCCACCCGGGTGCAGTATCTGGCCACTACCTCACACATGCTTACGTCAAATAACTCACGGCCCTACGTCCCCAGCAGCTGCGAAGCAATTGACCACGGCGGCGGTCAGATCTGCAACGCAGCAGAGGGTGCTAAGAATATCTGGATCCGGACAGGCCGCCATTGGAAAATGAACTTGGCAACGTTTAACGCTAGAACCTTATCTAGTGAGGGAAGTCTAGCTGTACTATTCGAGGAGCTAGAGGGTGTTAAATGGGACATAATAGGGCTCAGTGAGGTTAGGAGGACAGATGAGGCCTATACGGTGCTACAGAATGGGCACGTCCTTTGCTACAGGGGCTTGGCAGACAGAAGAAACTGGTAGTGGGGCTCCTAATTCACAGAAACATAGCTGGCAACATAGAGGAATACTATACCTTAATGAAAGGTGGTAGGTATCGTAATTAAACTGAATTAAAGATACAAAATGAAGGTAGTACAGGCTTACGCGCCTACATCCCGCCATGATGACGCTTCAGTTGAAAGCTTCTATGAAGACGTGGAATCGGCAATGAGTAAGGTAAAAACACAGTATACTATAGTGATGGGTGACTTTAATGCAAAGGTAGGGAAGAAGCAGGCTGGAGACCAGGCAGTAGAAGATTATGGCATCGGTACTAGAAACGCCAGAGGAGAGCTACTAGTAGAATTCGCAGAACGCAATAATTTACGGATTTTGAATACCTTCTACCGAAAGCGGGAAAACCGCAAGTGGACTTTGAGGAGCCCTAATGGCGAAAATAAGAACGAAATAGACTTTATAATGAGTGCACACCCTGGAATCGTGCAGGATGTGGAAGTGATTGACAAGGTACGATGCAGTGACCATAGAATGGTATGGTCTCGAATTCGCCTAAACTTGAAGAAGGAACGACAGAAACTGATACGCAAGAAGCCAATCAATCAGTAGCACTTAGAGGGAAAGTACAGGAATTCAGAGTGTCGCTGCAGAACAGGTACTCGGCTCTTAGTGAGGAAACCAACCTTAGCGTAGATACAATGAATGATAATCTGACGAGTATCATTACGGAGTGTGCAGTGGAAGTTGGAGGCAGGGTAGTTAGACAAGACACTGGCAAGCTTTCCCAGGAAACGAAGAACCTAATTAAGAAGCGTCAAATCATGAAAGTCTCAAGTACAACAGACAAAATAGAACTGGCAGAGCTTTCGAAGTTGATTAATAGACGTAAGGTATGCGATGTAAGAAGGTATAACATGGAGAGAATTGAACACGCTCTGAAAAACGGAGGAAGTGTCAAAGCATTGAAGAAGAAACTTGAGATAGGCAAAAGTCGGATGTATGCACTAAGGGACAAAGAAGGCAAAATAACTACCAATATGGATAGGATAGTTAAAATAGCGGAGGAGTTTTACAGAGATCTGTACAGTAGCCGAGACAACCACGACCTTAATACTATAAGAACTAGCAGTAACCCAGATTACACCCCACCAGTAATGATAGAAGAAGTCAGAAAAGCTTTGGAGAGCATGCAAAGGGGCAAAGCTGCTGGTGAGGATCAGGTAACATCAGATCTGCTGAAAGATGGAGGACAGATTGTGTTAGAAAAACTAGCCACCCTGTTTACGAGGTGTCTCCTGACGGGAAGAGTACCAGAGTCTTGGAAGAACGCTAACATCATCTTAATACATAAGAAAGGAGATGACAAGGACTTGAAGAATTACAGGCAGATCAGCTTGCTCTCTGTAGTATACAAGCTATTTACAAAGGTAATTGCTAACAGAGTAAAGAAAACATTAGAATTAAATCAACCAAAGGAAAAAGCAGGATTTCGAACAGGCTGCTCAACAATTGACCACATTCATACTATCAATCAGGTAATAGAGAAATTCTCAGAGTATAACCAACCACTATACATAGCCTTCGTAGATTACAAGAAGGCGTTTGATTCAGTAAAAATATCAGCCGTCATGCAAACACGGCGGAATCAGGGCGTAGATGAAGTATATATAAACATTCTGGAAGAAATATACAGGGGATCAACTGCTACCATAGTGCTTCATAAAGAAAGCAACAGAATACCAATCAAGAAGGGTGTAAGGCAGGGGGACACAATTTCCCCAATGCTATTTACCACGTGCTTACAGGAGGTTTTCAGAAGCCTAGAATGGGAACAGTTAGGGATAAGAGTCAATGGAGATTACCTTAGTAACCTGCGCTTCGCCGATGACATTGCATTACTGATTAACTTGGGGGACGAATTGCAACTCATGATTACGGAGTTAGACAAAGAGAGCAGAAAGGTGGGTCTTAAAATTAATCTGCAGAAAACGAAAGTAATGTACAACAACCTCGGCAAGGAGCAGCGCTTCGAGATAGGTAATAGTGCACTTGAAGTTGTAAAAGACTATGTCTACTAAGGGCAGGTAATAACCGCAGAGCTGAACCGCGAGATTGATTGATTGATATGTGGGGTTTAACGTCCCAAAACCACTATATGATTATGAGAGACGCCGTACTGGAGGGCTCCGGAAATTTAGACCACCTGGGGTTCTTTAACGTGCACCCAAATCTGAGCACACGGGCCTACAACATTTCCGCCTCCATCGAAAATGCAGCCGCCGCAGCCGGGATTCGAACCCGCCGAACCACGAGATTGAAGTAACTAGAAGATTAAGAATGGGGTGGAGCCCATTTGGCAATCACTCTCAAATTATGACAGGTAGATTGCCACTATCCCTCAAGAGAAAGGTATATAACAGCTGTATCTTGCCGGTACTTAGCTACGGAGCAGAAACCTGGAGACTTACAAAGAGGGTTCAGCTTAAATTGAGGACGATGCGGCGAGCAATGGAAAAAAATGGTAGGTGTAACCTTAAGAGACAAGAAGAGAGCAGAGTGGATTAGGGAACAAACGGGGGTTAAGGATATCATAGCTGAAATCAAGAAGAAGAAATGGACATGGGCAGGGCATGTAGCGCGTAGACAGGATAACCGGTGGTCATTAAGGGTAACTGACTGGATTCCCAGAGAAGAGAAGCGGGTTAGGGGGAGACAGAAGGTTAGGTGGGCAGATGAGATTAAGAAGTTTGCGGGTATAAATTGGCAGCAGCAAGCACAGGACCGGGTTAACTGGCGGAACATGGGAGAGGCCTTTGTCCTGCAGTGGACGGAGTCAGGCTGATGATGATGATGATGAAAAATGATGATCCATTCCTATTGCTGTTCTCGTGCCCACGGGTGTTGTGCGAGACCGCTGCTGTGTGTTTTTCTATGACATCATTACTGCTGTGTTCAGGTGACGTAGAAGAGAACCCCGGGCCTACTACTCGCTCTGAATCATTGTTAGAAGTTGAGTCATTGCCTGATAACCCCGCTGAACAAATGAAAATTGTGTTTCATCTGCTGAAAGACATTCATTTACGCTCATCTCAAAGTTCGAAGAGTCAAGCAGAATTAGTAACAGAAGTAAAAACGATTAAGACCGGCCAAAAAGGAATCGAAACAACAATGACAAACATACAAAGCCGATTAGATCAAATTGAAAGCAAGTTAAAGGATCTCGATGCCTTTAGTGATCGACTATCTACCGCCGAGAAATCTATAGAAGAACTAACCACTGAAAATAACCTTTTGCAGTTGCGTCTAAACGAACTAAATGATCGGTCTCGCCGTAACAACTTAATATTTCACGGTATCCCTGACGCCAAAGAACCCTGGAAAGAAACTGAGTCGAAGCTAAATACCTTGCTAGCCGATGCAGATATGTCCCTCCCCAGTAACGCCATCGAACGGGCCCACCGTCTCGGTACGTACTCCCCAAACAAGTGTCGCCCTGTCATAGCAAAACTTGCCAGTTTCAAAACAAAAGAGCTTATTCTCTCGAAGCGAATACATTTCAAAGAAAGTGACATATCTGTATCTGAAGATTATTCACCCTGCACTCGAATGGCTCGTAAAAAGTTAATTGAATTTGGCAAAAACTACCCCGGATCCCCCGTTTTTCAACTGCGCTACAGTAAACTGCATCTCAACCGCAAAATCTACAATTATAATGCAGCTAGCGATAGCATAGAAAAACTTTCATCAAGAAGCCGAAGCTCTGGTCCTACTAAGAACACTTTGCTACGAACGTCACTGTAGGTAAACGCAAGGGGCAGTGGCCGACAGACTACGCCTCGTGTTTCTGTACTTTTCACCAACATAAGAAGCATTCTAAACAAACACAACTCGTTATCAAGCGATATAGACTCATGTTCTGCCCACATAATCGCATTAACTGAAACTTGGCTTCCTGAGCACGTGCGTGATTCGGAAATTTTCGTAAATGCGTCACATTTCACAGTCTATCGATGTGACAGAACGGAGCGCCGAGGTGGCGGAGTGTTGCTAGCTGTTTCGCGAGACATTCCTTCATCTCCCATTCATGTGAACAGTAACCTAGAAATAGTTTTCTCGTTATTAACGCTCGGTCATCTCAAGGTAATCATAGGTGTGTGCTACCGTTCACCATCTTCGTCCTCTACGTTCGTTAACGAATTGCATGATATTGTCAATGTTATTATCAGTTGATTTCCATCGTATCCATTGTTCCTTCTTGGTTATTTTAACTTCCCAAATATCAAATGGCATACATCCCCTCCGGTTTTATCACCCTCTTCAGCGCTTTCTAAAGATTTCCTAGATTTTTGTTCTGTCTTCTCTTTGTGACAGTTAGTTACCGAACAACACCCGAGTCTCATTTACTACGACAAACACTCTTGATTTGATTTTAACCACCCATCCAGACTATGCTTCAACTATTACCTGTTTACCAGGTATTAGTGACCACTCATTGCTCACCTTTGACTTACACGCTACCCCTCCTAAAAGCACCAGAATGAAAAAAAAAACTATTTGCGATTACAGAAAAGCTAACTTCAATGCTATCAATCGTGAATTATCTGAATGTACTGACGTCTTTCTGACCGGTTTTAACAACCGTTTTGTTCAGTCTAACTGGGATATGTTTGCTGCCGAAGTTCATCGCCTCACCGTAAAGCACATAACAACCTACACTATTGCTAGTCACTCACAATCGCCATGGTATAATACCACTATCAAACGCCTGTCTAACAAGAAAAAACGCCTTTATCGTTCAGCTAAGCGCTCACCAACTAACGAACGATGGGCCGCTTATAATACCGCATCTAGTATTTACGTCAGGGCACTCAAACAAGCTAAAGATAACTTCGTCTCTAATGTATTGCCGTCAATGTTAAAAACAAATGTAAAAAAGTTTTGGCGCGTTATCAATCCCCCAAAAGATAATTACATCTTATTGCAAGACTCATCTGGTGACACAGTTCCCATCAATCAGTGTGCAACAGCCCTCAACAACACATTTGCTGCCCAGTTTACAAAAACATCGGATGTTCCACTTCCTTCCACCTTTTGCTACAATCACCTCCCCATGCCACCAATTTTATTAGACATTTCTGGTATCGCTTCCCTTATCAACAAATTAAGCAACCATTCTTCCCCTGGTTATGATTCGAATAATAGTAAATTTTTAAGAAATACTGTAGAAATTAGTTCCATCATATAAGCCAAAATAATCGAACAATCACTCGACACTTCTACTCTCTCATCTGAATGGAAAATCGGGAAAGTAGTTCCTATTCATAAATCTGGTAGTAAAAGTTCCCCTGCTAATTATCGTCCCATTTCCCTTACCAGTACGTGCTGTAAGCTATTAGAGCACATCATATTCACAAACCTTGTGAATTTTCTTGAAAGTAATTCCTTCTTCACGTCATCTCAGCACGGCTTTCGTAAATCATACTCCTGTGATACACAACTGGTATCATTTACTAACAGATTACACCGCATTTTGGACAACCCATCACAAGCTGATTGCATCTTTTTGGATTTTTCCAAAGCATTTGATAAGGTATGTTATAAACTTTTACTTCACAAACTAAGCCAACTGAAACTTGATCATAACGTGTTTAAGTGGATTGAATGTTTTCTCACAAATCGCTCACAATTTGTTTACGCTAACGGGTATAATTCTTGTTTTACTGAAGTACACTCAGGCGTTCCTCAGGGATCGGTAATTGGGCCTCTTTTATTTCTAATTTATATTAATGACCTCCCCTGCCACATTAAATCCAGAATTCATTTATTTGCTGACGATTGCGTTATTTTTCGTGAAGTAAATAACATAATTGATTCGTGTACTCTTCAATCAGACCTTAACACTGTTGATAACTGGTGCCGTACATGGTTAATGGAATTGAACATAAACAAATGTAAAGTCACGCCCGTGTCCCGCAGTGTTTGCAGTCAATTTACTTACTACTTAAACGACATACCCCTTGAATCTACTAACTCGTACAAGTACTTAGGCGTCCACATAACATCCAATCTCTCTTGGGCAATGCACGTTGAACACATAATCAACAAAGCTAACCGTACGCTTGGGTACCTACGCCGTAACTTTTCCAAAGCTCCATCTTCATTGAAATTAGCCCTGTACAAAACATTAATATGACCTAAACTAGAATATGCTTCTTCGATTTGGGATCCCAGCCACATTAATTTAATTACATTGCTTGAGCTAGTTCAGAATAATTCCACACGCTTCATATTATCGAACTACAATCACACTGCCAGTATATCTGCAATGAAAAATAATCTGTCCCTGTCTACTCTGTCACTTCGAAGAAAAGTTTCCCGCCTATCAACTTTTCATAAATTGTATCACCACCCCCATCTTGCGCGACGAACTTATTTTGCAACCCCAGTATTTTTCCAACCGTGTCGATCACCGTCACAAGGTTGGAATTATCACCTATCGTACTAACACAGCTGCGCAGTCATTCCTGCCTCGTTCTTCTCGCGAGTGGAACCACCTTCCCCCTGAAATTGTTGCTATTAATGACAACCATCTTTTCCATGATACCGTAGCTAAGATTGTGTACGCAGGACCTATTTAATGTATTTTTGTTTGTACGCTGACTTTTGCTTATATTCGTACTAACGCTGTTTTTTTTCCTTCACCACCATGCACCATGTGTTATTCGATGTAATCCACTCCCCTCTGTAATGCCATTTGGCCCTGAGGGTATTTTAAATATATAAATAAAGTTTGCTTCTGTCGGCTAAATTCTCTGCTTTTCAATAAAGAGCTCTCTCTCTCTCTCTTTTGCTTGTTCTGACTTTGATAGATAATGTATGTACGGTTATTCGTAGTCGATAGGTTTAAAACCTTAGCTTAGGCGTTTATAAACGTGGACAGGATCCCGTTAATCGAACATTATTGCCAGGTTTCTTTTTCGTTTTTTTCTTTCAAAGTATCGGTTTTTTATGTAGGCATGTTGCGTATGTTCGTATTCTTACGCATACCAGGTCATAAATGAATTCGTTCTTTTGGCTGCCGAATATTTTGGTGCTAGTTCGCAGGCCAATAAACGGCATAACCCTGGTGTTATCATCATAATTTATGCAACTTGCTTTTTTGCTCAAAAGCGTTGGTAATAAGAATAAGATACCCACGTGTTATTCTATTCTTCAAACTCGGCCAAACGAGACGCTCAGCATCAATTTGAGCTTCGTTTTGCCGTTTTTTTTTACCGGGCAGTAGTTTTCCACCTGACATGGTCGCAAACTAATGAGCGCAAGTTTTCTGCTCAGAAGTGTCTTCATTTTTCTGTTTAGGTACAAGAGCGGTGAGAACGAACATCTCCGCGTTGGCCTACTTCGATTCTCGATGAAAAAAATTGTGAATAACACGAATTTGTGCATTCGTCGTTTCTAAAGAAAAAACATCTTCTCCGTCTTCTCAAACATCTGAAACCCTGAAAGCTTTGAAGCATGCCACTAGCCTTGACGTTCCATCTACTCGATAAAACGGGTGTTTATTTGCTCAAGAAGAAGCGGAGTGCGTAGACTTTCCATAGTTCTAAGTCTCAAAGCACTCAGTGACATTCTCATCATTGATATGTGGGGTTTAACGTCCCAAAACCACTATATGATTATGAGAGACGCCGTAGTGGAGGGCTCCGGAAATTTAGACCACCTGGGGTTCTTTAACGTGCACCCAAATCTGAGTACACGGGCCTACAACACAGTGACATTCTCATCAATATAGATCGGCGAATCGAAGAGGGTACGCGCAAAACAAGAAATCAAAAAGCTTTTGGGGGAGCTTCGCCATGATATCGTTTGTTCCCCTTTTGTTACCGCTTCATCTTGAGCTGTTCCCCCCCATTGGTAACGTAGATAAGCGTTTAGATTATCTGGTTGCTCCCATGAATGAAAAAGCCTCTCCAGTATTTCATCGCAATTTTTTACTGAGGCTCAGAACACCTAAGTCGGTCGATGAAAATTGACATAAGCGAAGTGCGAGCCCCATTTCGCACAACGCGCCGTTTGCCGCATACAGACAGGCCCGGTCAGGGTGGACTTGAAGCGTCTGCGCGTGGTATAGTTCGCACACCTGCACTCTTCAGCCGGTGCGGGATTACAGTACTTTACATGCAGGCAACAGCCCTCCTAGCTCATACATGTGCCGTCTAATGTGAAAACGAAGTGAAATACTTTGCTGCGAGTGTAACCTGAAGGTATGCAATAGCGGCATCTGGCCGGCACTCACCTACGAACGGAGCAGCAACCTAGAGGCTTACAAAAAAGATTCAGCTTAAATTGAGGACGACGCAGCGAGTGATGGAAAGGAAAATGATAGGCGTGACCTTAAGAGACAAGAAGACAGCTGAGTGCGTCAGGGAACAAACTGGGGTCAAGGATACCATAGTTCAAATCAAGAAGAAATGTACATGGGCCGGGCACGCAACACGTAGGCAGGATAACCACTGGTCATCGAAGGTAACTGACTGGATTCCAAAACAAGGCAAACGCATGAAGGGGAGACAGTAAGTTAGGTGGACTGATGAGATTAAAGAAATTCGCAGGTATAACGTGGCAGTAGAAAGCGCAAGAGCGGGTTGATTGGCGGATCAAAGGAAAGGCTTTTGCCCTGCAGCAGGCTGATAATGATGACTATCTAACAAGAACGTAAAGTGCAATCGCGTGCAACGCACAAATCAGCATCACTTTCAACCAAATGCACTCACGCCCACAAGGAATTTAAATTCGCAAGCCCAACAAACGAAGTGCTCCTTGTAAGCAGCAGATGCTGCATGGCACTTCGGTTCACTCCCTTCCATCGTTTCATCCTAAATGACGTCACACACACAATGCTTCCAATAAATGGGGAAACCAGGTGGGGGGGGGAAGGGGTGAAAGCGTAACAAATAAAGTAGTTTGTAAAGAATTCGCGCTTCCCTACAGCATTACAATTGGAAGAAATTACAGAAGTGTCCGTGGAAACGTACAAAACGAATTTTCTTGAGATCCATCGACGTTTCCGGAATTTCTGGAGGTGGCCTCTCAATATTAACCTACGTACCATAGCTTCAAAGACCCGTCGAAATATGAAACATGATTTCACAGGAAAGAGAGGGAGATGTACGATGCGTGCCGCATAATGGTGCGACTGTTCTATGCACATAAATTCGGACTCCATTCCAGCTATACTTAATGATTATGTAACTTTTACCGCAAAGGAGTGTATGTCTATGCTGTTGAATATTGGTGAAGAACAAGCACTTGTATATTGCGTTTACATGTGTAGTACTGCAGTTAGAACGACAGAATAGAACACGACGACAAGATTATGAAACTGTACCTACACGTTCCACGCAACTCCCAGTGAAAAAGTGAATCTTGCGACAGCCAATTATTTAGGGCTACCAACAAGGTATGGGCGAACCCAGGAAATCTCACCATGGGCGTTTATGCTTTTTTATTGTGTGTATAGAAGCTAGATTTTGAGCTTACAACCTTCACAATATTGGCGGGGGGGGGCGGGGTAGCTTTAGAGGCAGCCTTCGTTCCCAATGCAATGCAATGCAATGCAGAAAAATGACAGCGGTTAAACTGAAGGACTTTAACATCTTTATGGAGGCACAGTAACGTAATGTCTACAGAAAGAGGTACCACTATCCAGTCCTCTTTATAGGTTATATATTGTATACAGGCACTAAAGCTTGAAGAACCCGGTCATATTCACTGCTATCAAGTTACAATAACACAGGTTCACGTAGTGCTATGGCGTAATTCGGCAATTTCTTTTCAAACCTGGCATTCTGTGGCGTGTACGGGCTTTCGAGCTTTAGTGCACAGGAATCGGCGACTTGAATGTGTACACTTGTGTATGAAGGCAAATCCAAGAACAATAAAAAAATTCTCCTCGTGAAACACTAGTAGACACCAAAAGCTATAGGACTTCAGAATATCAACTACAGGCCACTATACAGCGTTCAAAATAACTCCTTACAGTCGAAATGTGGGAACCGCCTGCTTCAACTTAAGTGCTCATGGTCAAGACCTGAATAAACTTCATGATACCAATAGCAATATAAACAGCTACATGGAGACAGATGGCTCGTACACATGTAACACGCAGTGATACAGGAACGTTGTAATATCCTGAGGTATAGAACGTTATAAATACGATAGTCTTTTTTGCGGACCTTCGACGCGAAAACTTTGGTCAGTCTGTCTCTCTGTCTGCCTGTCCAACTGTCTTTGTCCACCCTTAACGACATCGGGCACTTTAAACGGCACCAGAGGATGCCGCAAACGGCCGACCCCATCTGCAGCGCCAACCAATATTTCTCAATCTTTGGCGTTCATACTTCTGTGATTGTCAACTAAAAAGCAATTATCGCACATATCTAAGGCATCATAACAACACGTATATGTTCTGTATGCGCGTCTTTTACTAGAAAAGACATACAAAAGTTATTCTAAAGACCGTAGCGTTTATCCCGCCGCGCTAACCATGCAACGCTTGCACGAAAAAGGAAGTGTTTCAAACGCTTTGCTAAGACGACACGGTGGTGGCACCTACCCGTCGCTTTGCGTTCTACACCTTATCAACTCTGAGACGGGCATGCGCGCCAATGTCAGAGCCACGCGTTTCGTTTTCCCAAGATAACTGCCAGATAGCGCTCATGTCTCCCGTGCGACGTGACTTGGTGCGCTCGTTCGCCCCCGCTGAATGCTCGAGGCACTCTAACGCACCACCTCCACAATACCATTCACTAATTTTCTTGCGCAGAACATCAAAAAAACGCTTTGTTCAATCTCTGAACACGCAAGAATATCGTCTTTCGACGACATTTGGAAGTTAACCTGAATATATGGGGTAAATTTTTGAAGTCATTCCAATTACAAATTTTCCAGATTGGGGGTATCAATAACAATGAAATTTCCCAACGTGAAATTCACTTAGCTCACCCATTCCAGTTGCACTGGCCGGCTTTTTTCTGCGTTAGGGAACTCGCATAACTGTGCCGAACGAAACGCCTCTTCATGGGTTCACGTAGCTAATTTTTCTTGAACTTCAGTGAAGTAAGGAGTAAGGTAAACACCGAAGGAACCACCGGATAACAGTGTGTTGTGTGGTGTTTGTTTTAGCATTAGCAGTATATATATCAATCACATAATGATCCATTTTCCCCGATTGTGGCGCATGTCAGTGGAATATGTGTAAACGTTCACGCTTTCGTTCTTATGAATAAAACGTTGCAATTCAACGCTGTGTGTGCGTCGCACTTCCTTGCGGTCTTTTTTTACGCTGTGTCCCCATCCACCTCTGTTACGGTAAACGTTCACTCTATTAAAAAATAGCGACTCTCAGAACACTGCGAAGAGAGTCGACAATATTCAAATAGATTTAACGCAAACTTATATAGAGAGTAATATGTAAGGTAAATGCACACTTCCCGAAAATAAAGTCACGTGGTTATTGATGGAATTTCATATGGTAACTTGAAGGGGAAAAACATCTTGTTCTTTTGCTTCTATCCCTTCTTATTATCTTATTATTCCATTGTGCTTCGCCCCATTAAAGCTTTCTGCCTTCAACGAGCCTTCGCCGTGAGTTCAGGATTGGAGTTGTTATAACTTTCTGTACCTGACCTCGTTTTACGTGCTATTTTCATGGGTATTACGTGTTATGGAGTATTTTAGGCCATCAGCTGTAAAAGTAAAAGTAGTTCATTTCTTTTGAAGGTGTAAGCATGCTCCAATTCTACAACGAAGGCCTCAGAACCTCTTATTCCGACAACTGCCTGTATAACCTATAGGTGGCTCAGCAATACGCAGAACAGTAAATTTCCGCAAACGTTGTCTATTGTTTCGCTAAATCAGTAAAGAAAATACATACAACGCTGTTTGTGTAGTCATTCTGCGTCGATGAGTGATTATGCATCAAGTCCTCACACCAAGGGTGTTGGAGGCGGAAGAGATGTCAAAGAGGGCGATTGCCGTCTGAGACATCAAGATGATTGATAGTTCTTCAGTTGGCTAGGCGTCTAAGAAGTGGACAAGTGAGAACTTGGTGAGCTATTACAGATGGCTGCTTGGAGCATAAAGTAAAAAAAAGAAGAAAGAACATCGTCACAACAAGTGAGAACTTGGCGAGCTATGACAGATGGCGGTTTGGAGCATAAAGTAAAAAAATAGAAGAAAGAACGACGTCACGGGTCTTCCACAGTGCTACTCCGCAACACTATGTATGTAGCCCCGCGCACTGCGGATGCGTTTTAGTAGTCATTTCTTTGTGGACACCCCTAGCTTATTCAAGATGAAAGTTGTCATTATTTAGTTTAATACATTCGTGGAAGTGTTGAAAAAGTTGTGACTTTAAAAAGCGAACTTATCAACTAAGCAATCAAGTATTATTCTGTTCCACATCTCTTTATTTTTACTCGTCTCTCTTGGAAACTCCTAATAGGTCAGAAATTATCAATTAAAGCGCCAATTTTTCAACGCCATACATAGGACAATAACTATATGTCTGCTAACGAATAGCGTTGAGTATATTATTCTCCAAAATCATGCTTTTCAGCCGGCAGACATAGCCGAACACACATTTGTGAAAGCATTAGAAAATCTCAGAGGTTCAAAATGAACCCGGACGCAACGTCCACTCAGACGCACTTGTAATGCTATAGTGTTTTTTTTTGTCGGCACGTAAAAGCAGGACTGCATTTTTGTTCTGCTTTTGCTTAGTAGCGAGGTTCCCGCGGCACCTTGGCGTATTCCACATCGGCTCATTAGCCGAGGTGGCATATCCACTGAGTTCATGGCATTATAAGAACAGCAGTTCACAAAGAAAAGCCGCGTAAATTAAAGAGTTTGAAGCTATGGCCTTTTTTGAAAAACACACACTTTTCAAAACTTGCAGATGTGAGAGCCGCCGTCTTCGCTTGTTTGCACTGACCAAACCTAGGAAATGTCCATTTCTTGGTTTTTTTATGTAAATGGGATATCAGATCCCATCGTTTATTTAAACATAGAGCATCTTAAACAAGGCAGTACTCCCAGCAAGTGAGGACTCTGCTTTCAGGCTGAGATGTTCCGCTAGCCCTGATTGTGTATAGCCGCTGATGCATAAAGGAATTGATCTGCACATGTTATGCTCCAGAATACTCAAGATGCACTTGCCATGAAGCACTTAACTTGAACTACGCCTTGAAAGAAACATAGTTCTTGCTTTTCTATACACTCCGGGCCCATAATCCAATACCTCTGCACTGCGCTCCGTAATTAGTCTAAATGCTTACGAGGGCCACCACTATATACATCGGTCCAAAAAAAATTAAACCTAAGATTATGCAGCGAAATTCGCACTTTAACAGAAGGGTTGGCACTTGAATGATAACGCATCTCGACGCCTTATAATGTGCGGAAACAAACGCAAGAACTCCGGGGAAGATCACGCGTACAAAAATCTCTTTGGCTCTGCTATTAAGGTAATGATAACAGCACACAAGGTAGCAGCCATTCCTTGAGCACATCGCGAGGATGTGATTTAAATAATGCGATACTTAACCTAACTGCCCAGCATTTGCAACACGAAAGCCGACGCGCGCAGCCTTATAGGCTGTATTACGCTGCCGGAGAGTACATGGTGACCACTTTATCGGGCCTAATGCCTGCACAATGCGTTATGAACCTCGCACTTTTAATGTGGGCCATGATGCATCAGCTAAGATGTTTCATCGATCACCGGTGGCGCCGAAAGTACGGGTCTTCGTGCAAGCCGAGTCAAACGCAGAGCATTGGGCCTTTCCAGAAATTGGCGCGCGCCACCTAGACTGGCCGCAAAGCATTAAGGGGAAGCCGAAGCGCCGGCGGAATGTCGTCTGCTCGCGGAAACATTGGCTCACCTCGTTTCCCGCAGCGCGCGGGTGTGCGAACGCATCCTTGCGGGAATATCGCGCATGATAACCCTGCTTCAATCCGCACTCACAGAAGAGGCACGACGCAGAGCAACACAAAGTCAGGAAACTTATTAGAGACCCGGGAAAATGCTAACGTGCCCGCGAAAGAGCCAATTGCATTGGAAACATTGCTCGGCTTTGACAGCGAGCCCGTTCGCATCGTTCATCGTATTTCCATGTAGCGGAACTTTTTCCGTTTTGTTCTATTTTCAGCATGACCGTACAGCTTTACGATTAGTACTTTATGTTAAGCATCATCACTCGTGATATGCTTCCGCGTGATACGTAGTGCAAGGCCGTGGCACTTCGCGCATGATAATCAATGTCAAAATCCGACCCCTATATATGGGTTCAAGCCCCACTATACTGGTGGATTACAATTCTAATTGCCTGTTTCAAATGTTGTGCCTGAGAAACTTTGCGCTTACGACGCCGAGAGTATAGTGAATACCAGCTACCAACACACCCATAGAGCCGCCCCGCCGCGGTGGTCTAGTGGCTAAGGTACTCGGCTGCTGACCCGCAGGTCGCGGGATCAATTCCCGGCTGCGGCGGCTGCATTTTCGATGGAGGCGGAAATGTTGTAGGCCCGTGTACTCAGATTTGGGTGCACGTTAAAGAACCCCAGGTGGTCAAAATTTCCGGAGCCCTCCACTACGGCGTCTCTCATAATCAAATGGTGGTTTTGGGACGTTAAACCCCACAAATCAATCAATCAACCATAGAGCCGACATCAAGTGAGTACTGTCGTGTGCAGAGACTACGTAGTTACAGCGCAGTGTCGCACTTCATAAAGCGAGAATATTCTGCAGATTTGACTTCGCATTATTTTTTGTGAAACAGCGTAAAACATGCTGTCTCTGTGTCGTTCTTGTTAAGAGCTTAAAAACTTGCGACCTGACTGCGCAAAGGGTAACAATGGGAAGAAATATATAGCGGAATCGGCGTTAGTGTGCACAATTTACACATTATTCTATTTTACTGCTTGAGCTCTCGTGTTCCCCTGTTTCATTACAGTTTATAATTATGCTAATTGAGAAAATTGTCGTTTTGATGCAGATGGTTCTCCAAGCCGCAGAAAACATACAGCCGTTCCTGTCCCCTTTGCCAAAACGGCCATGAACAGAACATCTGAAGGACTCGCCTCAGGCATATTCAGAAGCGAAAACTCCGCAGAATCGATCATTCTCATGGTGGTAATAAGCACTGAGTGCCGAGGCACAGTATGTTTAAGCCAGAAAATGTTTATTAGTAATGCTGTGTAAGGCTGCTGGG